>NC_134483.1:258138414-258485914 GCF_040206685.1 Ascaphus truei
CACGTCTGGCTATTATTTCTAGATCCGACATACATATACACACACACACACACACACACACACACACACACACACACACACACACACACACACACACACACACACACACACGTAACAAGGACTAATTGTAGTATAATGTAATACAATAAATACATTAATGTCAAAAACGAATGTTGTTCTGACTAGGAATTTATTAAATGTATTTTATTTATATATTTTATTTTAAAGTGGGGTTGGGGGCGGGACTGGGGGCGGGACTAGGGGCGGGGTTGGGGGCGGGACTAGGTGGCGAGTAGATTTTTTGGTTGGGCGAGTAGATTTTTGGGTGATTTGTCGAACACTGTATATATATATATACAGGCATACCCCGCATTAACGTACGCAATGGGACCGGAGCATGTATGTAAAGCGAAAATGTACTTAAAGTGAAGCACTACCTTTTCCCACTTATCGATGCATGTACTGTACTGCAATCATCATATACGTGCATAACTGATGTAAATAACGCATTTGTAACAGGCTCTATAGCATCTCTGCTTGCGCACAGCTTCGGTACAGGTAGGGAGCCGGTATTGCTGTTCAGGACGTGATGACAGGCGCATGCGTGAGCTGCCGTTTGCCTATTGGGCGATATGTACTTACTCGCGAGTGTACTTAAAGTGAGTGTACTTAAAGCGGGGTATGCCTGTATATATATATTTTTTTTTTATTCATATGCATGTAGAGGTATCTGAACCGTGTTAGCCGAGCTTCAATAATCAAAAATGAATAGACGATACCGTTCTGTGACTAATGAAATGATTTTTCAGTATATGTGTGAGACACACTGATCTCTTCTTCCGGCGGTATTACAATGAATAAAACAGGCAAGGTTTTAACTTAAAAACAGTGTCTCTTGGAATGTTATCTGTGTATAAACCCTCCTCCCACCCCCCTGTGTGGATGCGATTTATGGCTAGAGGTGTTAAATGGTCCCTGAATGTTCAATTGAAACTTTTATACGTTCCACCCGACCATCAACCTCAAACTCACCCAATCCCTGGGCGAAGTATATTTCCTAGACACCACCATCACCATAAAGAACAACCAACTACAGACTTCTGTATACCACAAACCTACAGACAGAGCCAGCTATTTGAGGGACAACAGCTTCAACCTGACACACATTAAGCATGCAACTATCTACATTTAAGCCATTCGATACAACCGGATATGCTCTGACACAGCAGACAAAGGCCAGCGGATTAAAGCCTTGAGATCAGATTTCATAAATCGTGGATATAAACACAGATTTGTAGACCAGCAAATCCAAAAAGCCACCAGAATACCAAGAAGTGATCTCCTTGAATACAAACAGAAAGAGTCAAGCGACATGGTACCTTTGGTGGTCGCATATAACCCACACCTAGAAGACCTACGCAAGATCGCCAGGGAACTACAACCTATCCTCCAGGAAGATACAAGACTGCAACAGGTCTTCCCTGAAACACCCTTATTATCATACAGACAACCTCATAATCTCCAAAAAATTATGGTAAGGAGTAAAGTATTCAGCAGTACAACTGAATGCGGGACGAGACCATGCCAGGACGCGAGATGCAAAACCTGCGCAATGCTCCACACCGCGGGTAAAATACAAAAACCACTCAGGAATCTGGAGTACAAAATCAGAGGATGGTTCACCTGTTCCTCCAATGTCGTGTACCACATCATGTGCATGAAATGCCCAGGGGGCTGCTTCTACATAGGTGAGAAGGGACAGGGGCTAAACAAGAGAATGAACCTGCATAACAGCTGAAGCATCACATGCGGAACAAGAGACAGTCTCTGACTCTGGCCATAAGATGAACGATCTGAGGGTGGTCATACTCAAAGGTAATCTTAACACCAAAAGAGAGACGGCTGCATGAATACAAATTTATGCAACTGTTCGGGACCCTTAGCAGTGGCCTAAACAGAGACCGAAGTTTTATGAGTCATTACTGACACGTGAACTCTCTTCCCATTAGTGCTAAAGACCATGTCTATACATACTGTGCTATATGTATGCCGTTCCTCAGCTGCATTTCATTCACCTCTTTTCCCCCACATTTAATATCTCTTATGTGCAGCATTCATCAGCGCATATTGGGCTAACTCTTTGTTTATTTGTGTGAGATGACTTTATGTTTTTCTTATCCCTCTTGGATTGGTTTATTTAACCTTTAGGCATTAGTTTTCTTGCACTACCCATTAGGGGGGTATATGCATTTCATTTGTATACTATACTCTACGTGCGGATAGATTGCTTTTTGGTCTCATTTCACCATCCTTGTTTTGTCTTATGTGTGGTTATTAGAGTTTAGGATATTCTTGTTTTGGGCATGTCCTCACTCATGTTTATTTAGTGTGGCATATTCTTGGTTCCATCCATCCCACTATAGTACCATTCTACCCTTCCAGTGGTTCTTTTTTTGGGGACCAGCCGGTCATGACTCCATATGGGATCCTTGGATTCCCGCTGTGAGTGTTAGGATCCTGATCCCCTTTCCTTATAGCAACTAGGACTTACACTGGTTTTAGGGTTCATTACACACATAGTGACTGGATATGAGCTTTTGACTGTGATCCCCGTTTGTTTTTATATGTATGTTATATTTTCTCACATTGCTTTATTTCTTATCTTAGTCCATGATCAATAAACTTTTTTGTTAAAATATTTTTTTACACGACCAGCGTGCTTGTGTTGGGATTTATTTGTCTTTTTTTGTGTTTCAATATTTGGGGTTTCCCATAGCACCGCCACTTACCTGCATTTTGGTATATTTGTGGTTTTTGATCATATTTATATTATATTGGTTTTGATGCGGTTATGTTTGTGTATATATATATATATATATATATATATATATATATATATCTATACATATATATATATATATATACACACAAACACACAGAACCCAAGCAAGCTCATTTTGGGAACCCCTGAGCCCCCACAAAATATATACGTATATGTGTCAAAAAGGAGAGCTTTTGAGCGTGGCAAATGTATAGAACAAGCAACAGAGAAGCCCAATGCTACATCCAATATGACAAAAATACACAGTAAATACATATACACACACACATACATGTTAGTTTAAATTTTTTATTTAGGCAAGAAAAAAAAAACTTACATTGTGGTGGTTTTTCCAGCCCCATTGTGGCCAAGAAACGATGTGATTTGGCCTTCAAAAAAGTTCACACTGAGGCCATCCACTGCAGTCTTTTTTCCTGTCTTATAAATCTTCACTAGTTTTCGAATAGAAACACCTTGCCTTAGGTGGTTAGGTTCAGCTTCAAAAAATGCTTTATGAAAAGAAAAAATGAAAATAAAGATAATATTAAATTTTTGCAATTATATTAAATATTGCAATTTGTTAAAAAATATTACTGTTATATACAGTAGCAAGCAACCAACAGCCAACGCGCCTCAGGGCAGCATAGCTTTGACAGCATAGTAAATATCCTTTGGAAATACAGATATTTAAAAAGAATATTGTATAAAATGTAATAAAAGAAAAATCAGGAACAGGAAATAGTTACATCCAGTAGTAGATACATAATAGATGAGATTGAAAAAATATATAATCCACGAAGTTCAACCTATGTTAATTGTAGACCACAGATACTTTATGCTATATCTGTATTTACAGTATATTAATCCAGAGGAAGGCAAACATAAAAAAATCCAATGAAATATCATCTAATGATATCTCAAAAGGGTACAAATAAAATCCTTCCTGACTACAAATATTGGCATTCTGATTACTCCCTGGATCAACATCCTTCTCATGTTTACTTATTTGGTATATCACTGTAAATATTTCCTTTCTAAAATGATGTCCAAACTTTTTTTGAAGGATCTATTGCATGTGCCATCAAATTTTCCACTAGTAAGGAATTCCACATTTTAACTGCCCTTACTTTAAAGAAACCTTTCCTTAGTTGCTGGTGAAATCGCCTTTACATCAATCTTAATGTATGACCAGTATTGTGGCATTGCCCTTGGGTTGAATAGTTCTTTTGAAAGCTCCTTGTATTTTCCCAGAATATATTTGTATATAGTTATCATATCCCATCTTAGACAACTCTTTTCTAATATTAACAAATCTAATTTAGTTAGCCTCTCCTCATAAATCAGATTATCCATCCCCTTTATTAATTTGGTGGCTCTTCTCTGCACTTTCTATGGAGTGGCGCCTAAAATTGTACTCAATTCTAGGTGTGGTCTTTATAAAGGGGCATAATTATGTTTACTTCCCTTCCGTCCATTGCCTGTTTAATGTAAGATAAGATCTTGTTTGCCTTTGCAGCTACTGCTGGACTTTGGGCACTATTGCTAAGCCTGCTGTCTACAAGCACTCCTAAATCCTTCCCCATCAAGGATTCTCCGAACTTATCCCCATTTAATTTGTAAATTGCCAGTTTATTCTTGTTTCCCAAATGTATAACCTTACATTTTTCTGTATTAAACCTCATCAACCATTTAGCTGACCAAGTTTCGACTTCTGGATAGAAATTACACCCTGCTCTGATTCTACTACCTTACACAATTTAGCTTCTTCTGCAAATATGGAGACTTTACTCTCTATGCCAAACTCAAGGTCATTAATAAACAAGTTACAAAGCATGGGCCCCAGTACTGATCCTTGTGGTACTCCACTCACAACTTAAGCCCAACCTGAAAAAGTTCAATTTACAACAACTCTGCTATCTATCTTAAAACCAGTTTTCAATTCAGGTGCAAATATTTTTAGAGTCCAATTTGCTTAATTTTGTGCACTAACCTCTTGTGTGACACCGTATCAAACGCCTTTGAAAAATCTAAGTAGACCACGTGAACTGCATTACCCTGGTCTAAATTCCTACTTAAAGTACATCCTCAACAAAACTAGTAAGGTTAGTTTGGCACAACCTATCCTTCATAAATCCATGCTCACTATTACTAATAATTTTTTTATCCATTAGATATTCCTGAATAGTATCTCATACTAAAGTAGCTTACCCACTATTGATGTTAGACTTACAGATCTGTAATTGCTGGGTTGTGATCTAGCTCCCTTTTTAAATATATGCACCATGTCAGCTTAACACTTGTGGCACTCAGCCTGTGGAAATGGTGTCCTTGAATACTAACTGTAATTGTTTGGTTATTACTGAATTTAGCTCCGTAAGAACTCTTAGATATATGCCACGTGCCTAATTTACTTCAATTTTATCAGCCACTTATGAACTCTCAGTTAACCAATTGTTCGTTAATATAAAGGTTTTGGCTTCCTCCTGTGGCACTTCTATTGCAATTGATTCTTCCTTATTTATTTATTTATAAAATATTTTACCAGGAAGTAATACATTGAGAGTTACCTCTCATTTTCAAGTATGTCCTGGGCACGGAGTTAAGACAAATAATACATGGTTACAAATACAGTTACATAAACAGGGTATACATTATGTACAAGACATTGCATGCACAGTTAATGAAAATATATATTATGGGCGTATAAAACAGTTACAGACCAGATTAAAATGTGAGACAGTCTTAAATACCAGCCTTGGTAAATACAGAGGCAAATAATTTGTTGAATACCTCTTCTTTTTCCCTGGCTCCAATAATTTGCCTGTCCATCGAACACTGAAAATGTCCTTAATTTTATTTTCTATGTTTTTTTGTTATTAAGATACTTAAAGAACTTTTTAGGGTTGATCTTGCTTTCTATAGTAATCCTCAATTCATTTGACATATTTGCTCATTTGATTGCCCTTTCGCAACTTTTGTTACGTTCCTTATAATTCTGATATAATGCCTTCCCTTCTGATTTTAAGAATCTGGATGCCTGCCTCTTCTTTTACATTTCCTCCCCTGCCTGTTTATTTAGCCACATTGGTTTGGACTTGTTTCTTTTATATTTACTACCCAAACATATACACTGATGAGTGTGCATTTCTAACAATGTTTTAAAGACGCACAATTTATCTTCTACATTTTCCATTCAAAAGCATCATCCCTATGTATTCCTGGTAGATTATTCCTCTGACTTTCTAAAATTTTAATTCTTTGTTAAACCCATGTAAAAAAAATTTTTTGATCATTTATTTCAAATGAGACCATGTTATGATCACTGTTACCCATATTTTCCAGGACTTGAATATTTGTTATTACTTCTACATTGTTTAATATTATTATTTCCAGTATTGCCCCTCTCCTGGTTGGTTCCTCAATAATTTGGGTCATGTAATTGTCTTTAAGCACCCTAAAACCCTGTTTCTTTTTGTTGTAATATTAATCTCATTGCCCTGGGTGGGTGATCATTAAAATCACCCATTATGCAAACATGACCTAGTTTTGATGCCTTCTTCATTTGCAAAAATGTTTTGGCTTCCTCAATCTCACAGATATTTGGTGGTTTATAGCATAACCTACAAACATTTTCTTTGTATTTTTACCTCTACTGCTCATTTCTATCCACAAGGTTTATACATTTTCATCATTCACTTCATAAACATCTTCCCTTATGATAGCTTTTAGATCCGATAGTAAATTGTCTTATACTAACATAACTCCTCTTGAATATGTATGTTTGAGATTTACATCTACAATGTACTGCATATGAAATCATACAGTCCAGCACAAGCTTTTCATATGGGTTTTTGTCAAAGAAGCTAAAAAAATGGGGCTACTGTGCACAATGTATAAAAGAAAAAATTAACAGTAGGGCTAAGCTAAGGGTTTTTTATTATAACAATGTATGTGCTACAAAAGGAGAGAGTAGAAAATCTGTCTAACCTTGATCCCCTTTCTCTTTAAACCAAGTGGAACTTTAACATTGCAAACCTATAACTATTGGTTTTCTAGATTTGTAATTAAAAACTTAATGACACCACATCCTCATATTATCATTATGATTTGATCACAATATATGGGTGAGTGTTGGCAGTAGAGATATCAGTGATTTGTTTATAGAAAATATGTTTGCAGTTTACTCATGATTCTTGGGTTTCTATGTTATTTTACTGAATAAACTAAATGCAGAAATGTGATTACTGTTTTGTATTTTTTTTATTCTTGGACTGTTGGTGGTGATATATTAAATATATTTATTTATAATAGCCTTAGCAGCATGAACATAAAATGATGACATTTGTGGCATTTCAATAACAGCTATTCCCAAAACATTCTTTTTTCCTAACAATACGTTTTGTGAGATCTAATCATGCTATAAAATCTACAGTTTGTTTAACTTTGATGAAATAAGCTTCTTGTTTCTAGAGAATATTAGCTTTCATCCTCAGAATTATATTGTTATGCATACATGTTTAAACTTTTGAGGTATAAGGGAGAGAGGGAGAGGGAGAGGGAGAGGGAGAGGGAGAGGGAGAGGGAGAGGGAGAGAGAGAGAGCTCTATATATAGATATCTATATCTATATATCACATTAACTTTATATATAGTACCACAATTACCGTTGTTGTCTTTTGAAAACTCAGATGTAAGGTTGTCTGCTTCATTATTATGACTTACACCACACCAATAGGAAGCAGTAAAAGGAAAGTACCATGGTCGTGGAATTCCATATTGACCTGTCAAAGTAAAAGTAGAACGTAGCTCTTGTATTTTAAAACCACAGAACACATTGAAAAAAAAAAATATGAGGGCTTAAAAAAAAAATACAAAAATGTACCATAAATCGGTTGTGATATCTGTTTACTGAACCCCACAAAGAACACGGAAGTGCAAACATTTTCCACATACAGTAAGAGTACAAACATTAATACTATTACAATGCAGTGCTTATGAAGAAAAGGAGAACGAGCTTCATATTTACTAAGTGGTGCTGTGCTTTCATTGTCTTTAGACATTCAAAGCCGTTCACTTAAATGGGTCATAAGGGGTATTCTGGTGCTGGAAAGTGTCATATGTGATAGCTCTGCTTAGTAAATGTGGGCCACAGTCACTTTAGGCTTCCATGTTTATGTTACCCCTGTATGCAAAGCAATACTTTGCCAGTAAATGTGTTCCTTTGCAAATTATACTTTATATAATATTTCTTTATATCATTGTAAGCTCATGTAAAACTCAACATTTAAACACAGGAATATTTTGACCTTTCAGCAGGTTCCTACAATACTCATTTTATACTGTGTCCTTCGCATTTCTTAAACTGCATAAAGGAAAGAGGAAACAAAACAATGATATAGTCTAGACTGAAAGGGTCTGCAGTACGTGGTTGCAGATTTAACAAGTTTTGGCCAAAATAATTAACTAAATGACCAATACTCATGAGAAGAAAACACATAAAAATGAACTAAATAATGTGTCATATTGCCTGTGCATGCGGTCATCTTTATTTACTGTTGTATACTTGAGGTCTCTTTCCCAGTAGCACTCGAGTTGGCATTATAAACTATATAAAAATATAATACTGTGGGGCTGGGTTATGAGCTTGCTAATATTGTGTATGTCTAATTATAGTATCTGGAGGCGCCTAGGATAACAATAATTAAAAAGGATATATAAAAACCAAGCCTGTTGGAAGGTGGAACGTAGCTCCTCACGATGTGCTTAAAAAAGGAGAGAAAGCACGACACATAGCATAATACTGTTGGCAATAGGACAAACAACACTTAAGACAACATATATCAGCTGAAAAACAGTTAGGTGAAAATAAACAGTAAAAGCATTTAATAACAATTCATGGCATACATAGACATAACAACAATATGGACAGATTAAATTAAAAAGTGATTAGAGCACTCCGCAGCACCGATGGTAACAGATGCAATGCCCACTCACCAGATGGAAAAGGTAAGCAGGCAGTGGATAATTTAGAGAGTATCCCCTCTCGATGCTGTAAGCTGCTTCCTGCTGGCGGGCGTCTCCGTTGATGCGTGCACGTCAGCCTGCATGCAGGATCTCCCGCGGCACACTGGAAAGGATGCCCAGCTGGTCTGGAACAGCAGAAGCTGATTCGGCTCCCCGTCACGAGCGGCAGGCTAGTTGATTAGCAGCAAATGTAGATTCATCAAATACGTGGAGGGAAATCGCCAAACACAGGGGAACACATGGGTTGCAGGAGTGCTAGAATCGCCACCCTACGCGTTTTGAAAGCTCTCTGCTTTCTTCCTCAGGGGTATATGGTATTAAAAGTCCATCAGAGTCCCTTCAGAGTCCATCAGATAAGGGACTCTGATGGACTTTTAATACCATATACCCCTGAGGAAGAAAGCAGAGAGCTTTCGAAACGTGTAGGGTGGCGATTCTAGCACTCCTGCAACCCCTGTGTTTGGCGATTTCCCTCCACGTATTTGATGAATCTACGTTTGCTGCTAATCAACTAGCCTGCCGCTCATGACGGGGAGCCGAATCAGCTTCTGCTGTTCCAGAACAGCTGGGCGTCCTTTCCAGTGTGCCGCGGGAGATCCTGCATGCAGGCTGACGTGCACGCATCAATGGAGACGCCCGCCAGCAGGAAGCAGCTTACTGCATCGAGAGGGGATACTCTCTAAATTATCCACTGCCTGCTTACTTTTTCCATCTGGTGAGTGGGCATTGCATCTGTTACCATCGGTGCTGCGGAGTGCTCTAATCACTTTTTATTTTAATCTGTCCATATTGTTGTTATGTCTATGTATGCCATGAATTGTTATTAAATGCTTTTACTGTTTATTTTCACCTAACTGTTTTTCAGCTGATATATGTTGTCTTTAGTGTTGTTTGTCCTATTGCCAACAGTATTATGCTATGTGTTGTGCTTTCTCTCCTTTTTTAAGCACATCATGAGGAGCTACGTTCCACCTTCCAACAGGCTTGGTTTTTATATATCCTTTTTAATTATTGTTATCCTAGGCGCCTCCAGATACATATCCTTTCCATGCACTAGCTCTGACCAGGGGGTCAGTTTTTTGTATCATCAGGCAGCCCCCCATGTGTGATTAATTGTCTACACTTAGGGTACTAAACATTACGTCATTATTGTCATATTTCTTTGGTTAGCGCTTCCCTTTTTTTTTGTTGTAATTACGATATAGTAGAACATAATTCTATTTGGGTGTGGGTTGTTGACCTTAAACAGAAAACTGCAATAGTGTCTATCACAAATCTCACCCATTATCAGCTAATGCAAATTTGCACAATTAGTTTTTGTGCATATATAATTCTTAGTGAATACTGTGACAAATGGGCAATAATATTTGACTTTATGAAAAAAATAAAGCCAAATATTATTGTATATTTAATGACCTTTAGGGAATTGTTGCCTTAAAGTCAATTTAACACCATGATAAACATTTCTAATACTTATACATATCCCCCATAAATGCTGTGTGTTTCAACACATTATTATTATTATACATTTTTGTAAACATTTCTGTCAGTCAGCAAAAAGTCTGAAAATGAAAAAGATTTTTCTAAATTGAATAAATGTTTAGACTTTGAGTGACACAGTGCTTTTTCTTTACAGTGACTAAGATTTTCTGTTTAATTCATAATTTATTATTTTTATTATCAGTATTATAGTAATATTCCCATTAGCCTCTGAAGAAAAAAAAAATATCACTGCAATTTCAACTATTCCTTTTAATCTGTTTAATCGCTGTAATTTAACATCAGAATTAGAAAAGGGAAAGCAAAGCTATCAAGAAGCTGCAGTTAAAGCTAAATATTTGTTATCCTCCTAGTATTACAGATAATAAAAACAATGTTTTACTAATCACTGATAACATTTATCAAACTGCAAAAAAATATTATGACAAAAAATGCCCAGTAGTGTTTAAAACCAAACTGAAAATATTTAATCCCCAGAATGGCATGATTGCTAAAAAAGAAAAACATGTTACTTTATAGATCATAGAGGTTAGATTCAATGTGTAATGTTTAAATTTAGAATACTAGTGTGTCAAGGTTTATTGGCTCCATGCAAGCACCTCCATCTTTAAAGTGTCCTAAGGGCATACCTGGTATGGCATGAGACCTGGCAGGGGCCTTTATGCTGTACCAGGTATGTAATCAATAAAATACCCTTAGGGGTTGATTGAACTCACCATTCCATCAGAGCAGTGAGCGTAATTGAAATCAAAGTGCAGCTCCCTCTACTTCTGTTTACATCACACAGGGCAAGTTCACGACTGTGTGATTCCTACCAAAGTGACTACATGGTCAAGACACCCAAACGTCCAGCATCAAAAAGACTGCTTCACAAACCTTATATTAAGCATATTTTAAGAGTTTGTCATTGAAAATGCAAGCAGCTCTCTTTTGTTGGAACTCTTTAAAAGAGTTGCATTTTACATTCTTGCAAATCACATCTAATGCAGAATTTTTGACATATTAATTGTATCAACACACAATAAGTATTTGTACTTGCTTACTGAAAAAATAAAATAGCAAAACAAAATGCAAGGGCATACCCTCCTATTCCTATACGTTTAATTTACAAATAGCTGCACCTTTTTGTCCATAATCCGAAAGCAGTACAAATAATGTACAATATACTGTACACACTCAAATTATGTCTATTCATTAAAAAAACAGAATACATTGATGTTATGTATTACCTGGAAAAACATTCTCAATGTACCATGTCAGCAGCAAGTAAAGAAATCCATCAAACAACATCATAAACATTGAAATGATAAAACTGTAGCGCTCTCCATCAACAGGACTAATTCTTATATTACTCCACTGGAGACCTTTTCCTTGTTCTTCATAACGAGAGAAATTTTCACACCCGTACCCAAATGCAACACTTGAAAGAAGACTCTGTAAAAAATTAGCAAATGCTTAAAAGTTTTACCAAAATATAGTTAAATGGACACCTTCCAAAGCTAAAGTGAATAAGCTGAGCAATGGTGGCATAAGTGTGGGTCTAAATGATCTGGGACCAGGCAGCAATACCTGCCAACCTGCCCTTAAAATAATGATTTAAAGGTTAGGTGGGTAGGTTGTAAAGTTTTAATGGAATGGGGAATATATTGTAAACGTGCTGCTTCCTTTGTATGTCATGTAATTTTTAAATGATGGCCGTTGATTTGTGTTATAAATAATAATAAAAAAAGAATGAAAATATATATAATTAAAACAAAGAAAAGACAGTAACACAAATGCTGTGTGTTTTGTCAATCTTGCTGAAATATTTTTGCCTAGCAGAAGGACTATGCCAAATAAATGCACTGCTAAATCAGTTTGGCAGGGCATGTTTGTGTCCTGTCATGGTTGGTGCTATTGCATATGCTTGGTATCAGAGTTTGGAGCTATACTCTCATGGTGGTAGAAACACTTCTAATAATCAATGGTGAATGGCAGGGCATGGTGGTGTTCTTTCAAGGAATGTATGTTATGTGTTGTATTGGCCCACTAAGAGGGTATTGCTTGCTGATAGTGTACAAGTTTGTCTGGAACTAGTGCTGGCAATGTCCTCTTAATTTTAGTAAAACATTGTGAATAAACTGCTGTGGTCATTTTAATCTAAAATTGTATCTGGGTGGTTTGTGTGTCTGAGTGAAGGAGGAGGGAGCATGTCGTATGGCCACAAGGCAAAGGAAAAAAGAATTGTATTGCTCTATTATGACCCTAAACTCTACATGAGATAGAAGATTAAATGGTTGTTGGAAAACACAATATGGATTTGCAGGAAGTTAAGGACATAATTAAGTAGATAACAGAAGCAAGCATACACTAGAGCAACATTTGCAAGGATATAATGTTAGAGTTTTAGTTACTCACATAAATAATTTTATTTATTATATATATAATAGATTTGAGGATTTATACAGTATCCACTTCAGAACTGCAGAAAACAATACTTAGCCTTAATCATTATCAGACTCACTTTTTAAAGAATCATTTACCAGTATAAACACAATAGAAGAAAACAACTAGTTTGTGCATACACCAAATTAATTATGAATGCCTTTTTATCGACATACTAAACTTTTCATATACTTTATAAGCCCATCTGGAACCAACGGAGTATGAAGTTTAAAAAAAAAAAAAAAAAAATGAAAAGAAATATACATTTTATTACAACTTGAGATGCTTCAAAAGCAATGAATGACACTTACCACTACAAGTTTAACTGGGAACTTTAGATAATCCTGCCAAGCAAAAAGGAACACATGTGGCAGATACAACACAAAATATATAATCCCTCCACAGGCAGCTGCTAGATTTGCTTTGGAGAAGAACACACTGATAAAGAAGCACTCCATGACTGTAGCAAAACAGAATATGACCATGAAGACAAAGAAAACTGATGGATCACTGTAATGAAGAACGTTTCCAAACTGTGAAGGGAAAACATAACAAATGTTTCAAATAGTGTATAAATAACATTGTTACCAGACATAATATAATGATTTCCCATGCCTTTGATAATGTAAATGCTATTGCAGCAAAGTACAACATACTGTAGAAGATTATCCACAGTAATGCTAACATGGTTGTCATATCATTCCAAATCCATAGATTTTTCCCTCATTATTTCCAGATGTTGATCACAGAAGTATTATACAGTAGATATATGAAAGTTACAAATAAAAAGGATATTTAGTATATACATCTACTGTAGGATGAAATTTCCATTCAAAACAAGGGCCAACTTCAATACACAAATTAAATTCACAGATTTAAAGTGCTTTGGTTTTTCCCAAAGTATTCATTATTAGTCACATCTATTTGTTGGTTATATGTTATGTTAATTTGCAAGCTCTAATGGATGCCTTCTCACTCTGGTTCACAGGTATGCTAAATTCAGACTCCTCTCTGTTGTGTTAATCGCCTGGGTGTTTGACTTCCTAATTTTAGGATAAAACTAGGACTAGACATACACACACACACACACACACACACACAAGAGCTCTTAAATATCTGTGATACCCATGCACCGCTATGCCTAAGAATATGGGGGGGAGTCCACCTACCGTGGGTTAGCACTGACCTTTATGTGCTTAACCATCTTAGAGATGTCTTGTGGAAAATAAACAAAGTGATTGGCATTACCATGGAACATAATAACTACAGATGCCTGCAGAAAACTCACACAAGGCAAACAAGACTAGCAAAAGCCCAATATTACTCTGATAATCTTTATAAAAATACATAAAATTCAGCAAAACTTCGGCAAGGTCATCAACAATATATTCCACTCCATACTTTGTGGGATATGCTACTTCCATACTATCAAAGAGCAACCCTAACAACAACCATGAAGCTCAACCTGTGAGAACCCCTATAACTTCACCCCCTTCCCACAATGCTTACAATTTGTCTCAGTATCTGAAGAAGAAATCACACAGGTGCTCCTTATTTTAAAGCTGGACAGCCAATGTGGTTCTGACATACTGCAATTAAAGTTCATATGACTCAGTACCCCAGCCATTGCATACCACTTGCCTCCCTAATCAACTCTATTTTGTCTATAGGCGATATCCCAAAGACCTTGAAAATTGCTAGAATTGTACCAATCTTCAAAAGTGGGGACAAATACATTGTCTCCAACTAAAGGCCAATTTCTTCTCCTAATACTATCCAAAGTCATGGAAAAATGTGTTGACTTCCAATTCAGACATTACTATAACAAGATAATTTTTCTTAGCCAACTTCAATCTGGCTTTCGCCCAAAACACTCCATGGTAACTATTCTTGTAAATGTTTGCAAAGAAATCCAGTGTGGGATTTATCTGGGGCAATTTACTGGTGCAATATTTCTTGATTTTACCAATGCTTTTAATACGGGTGGTCATTTTATATTGCTCAAGAATAGGGGAACATCTCGGGCTCCAACTCCAACCCCTTGGATGTCACCAGCGTGGTCCCGCAAGGCTCAGTTCTGGGGCCCCTACCCTTTTCAGTCTTCATTAATGATATACCTAAAGCTTGTAAGGAACTTCAATTCACATTTATGTGAATTACACAATCTTATATGCACACAGCCCAAGACTCTCTGAACTTGGACAAATACTTAAATCTGATTTTTGAAGACTTTAAAACTGGATTTCCAAAACAAACTTTTTGTAAACACTGACAAAACTGTAACTATGGTATTTGGTACTAAGGCTACATTTCCAAAGCTACCAATGAGAAAACTACAGATTAGAACACCATTTTGGCCCTTGTTACTAGTTTTAAATATCTGGGCATATGGCTTTACTCCTATTTAACATTTGGTTGCATATTGATACCCTGACATCCAAAATGTAATAAAAAGTAGGTGTAATTTATCTGAACAAATCCTACTTAAGGCCACTGGTCAGAATGCACATTGTGCCGCAGATGCTAATGCCACTTATAGACTATGGGGACATACGGTAGTATATGGTGCAGCACCACACACTCATCTTATCAAAAGAGACAGCCTCTACATTTTAATATATTTGTCCTAAAATGTAACTACAACACACATCACTGCAAAATGCTCCAAGAACTAAATTGGTACATTTTTCCTGTGTTGCCTTCAAATACTTTCTGGGCAAGCTAGCTGAGCAAACTCCTCACGCCTACACATGCAGCCCTTTTATTAGCTGAGATATGACTCCAAAAAAGACTATTCATGGTCCCAAGGTTAAACAAATAATCTGGTTGCTCCTCCTTCTCTTACCATGCAGCTCACAACTGGAGAAATCTACCAGAGGTTCTCAAAGCCTCCTTCAGTTTAAGATCTTTCTAGACTTCAGCTGTCTCAGATTTTAATCTTGGCTGTAACTGTTACATATGCCCATAATAAATATTATCTTTAACTGTTCACAAAATGTCTTTAAATATAATGTATAAACTCTGTTCATTCATTGTACAGTAGAGGCAACTCTTATTCTAACAAAAACCAGTGGCAATTCCCCAAAAGACCCAGGTACACCCAGGTACATTCTGAATACATGCCTTAAACTTTCCTTAAACTAGCCCCAGCATTTCTGCATTGATTAATGGCCTATCAGATTAACAGCGGGGGTCCCTGGCAGTCCCATTCAAACTGAATTGGACTGCCAGGGATCCCTACTGTGTTAATCCTATGGGTCGTTAGTCAATGCAGAAATGCCTTAAACGTGCCTCAAACTAGCCCAGAACATACCCAGAATGTAACCCGGCTAGTTTACAGCAAATGTTAGAATAAACGTTGCCTCTACTGTAACTATGTATTGTCAACATAACTCTGTGCCCAGGACATACTTGAAAACTCTCAATGTATTACTTTCTGATAACGCTAATATTTAAATTTATTTATATAAATGTTTTATCTCTGAGGACAGCAATGTAATGGGTTTGCTATGTGTAATTGCCTTATTTATAAGTGGCATGGAGTTGAATTGGAGTTTAACCGAGTTAGACAAGAGATCTTCTAACAATGATTAACTGAGAACAACTCTTCTACAAAATGAACATTTTAGAATTACACCATGTCCATATTAGTGTTTTTAATCCCTCATATCTTTCTCTTTAACCTTGCACTTCTATCACTACCATGTCTCCTCTACTATTCTTTGTGTTTGCTCTTACTCCAATTTTATACAAACTGCACTTCTTTTTCTACCATCATCACTATACCTCTAACTCTATTTGTATCTCTCTATCTCTTATTCATTCTCATGAACTCTTTTCATATCTGTACCCTCTTATACAAGTTAGCAATACACCCTTCACTAAAACACAGCAGAGACCTGGAGGTGCACCAAACCCTGCACGGAACACCGCAGACTACAGCACTTCAACCTCCATCGCCGGAGAACCACCGAGCCTGACCGTACAATGCCCTGTTTTGGGGTGACCATGTGAGTTGCTAGTTTTCATTTAACAGCATACTCTAGTACAGTGTGACCATCTGCACCATCCTGTTTCCCTTTCCTTTTTTGGGGGATTCCTGCATCTGCTTGATAAATCCATCACAGACATCACTACACAAGTTCAACACTTCCACTGGGAATCAAGGCACATTTATTTCTATGTCAATGTGCGTGTATCCTATGGAGGTTTTTCCCATTAGCCCCAATTGATATACAGAGTTGTACTATTATGTTTTTTCTGTCTTTTTTTTTTATACTCTCACCGACTACAGGGTCGAGCTGCATTAACCGGTTGTTTATATCTGTGATATTTTGGTCTATTTAGTCACTGTACTATTTTCACTGTTATATAATTTCAGTGTACCCTCCATCACATCATTTGGTGTTTGTGTGTTATTTTTCACATTCTTTATAACACCTTATAACTTTATTGAATACAATCATTGGATCGCCTGCTGAATATCTGTTCGCAGCACAATCATGCACCCTGTACCACGCTGCCATGGAGTCACATTTGACTCTTCCTTCACATTCTATCACATTTACAATATTCCTAAAACCTGTTGATTTTTCCTGTTCCCCATGGCAGTGGGTACCATATGGTTAAGTCCATCTTTATCTTGAGTTGGACAGGAAATTTAATTGTTGCAGGTGGTCCCATAAAAGGGCCCTCCTACTACCTCCAGATAGTCTTTGCCTGTCCTACAGCTAGGAAAATGGTTTGTTATTTTGTTAAAGGACTCACCAGACTGCAGCTAGTGCAGTTGTTTCCAGGGGTTTTTCAGCTTCTCTCCTCCTGCAGCTCCAACATATACATAGCGGTGTGGGTGGTTGCAGTTCGGAGGCCTCTGCAACCGGACACACCACAGAAGGGTCTGAGAACGCAGCGGGAAAAGAACTGATGCGGGTACTGGCCTTGTTTTGCACGGTGGCACACGTGGTTGAATAGATCCTGCCGACCTTCTTCCGTGCGCACATTCCCCACACACAGGAACAAGCACAGCTGTGCATAAATGCCTTCAGCGCTCTGAACAAACTGATAAATACACCAGAGAGGTGACAGTTTCAGAAAAATATATGCACTCTGCAGTATGGAATGCTGTGCAGAAAGGAAAACAAATCAGCTGCAGGAAGCTTGAACGATTGCATAAATGAGCATGGAGGCTGCTGCAAGCAAAGGGTTGCTTCCTAAAACAGGGTAAGTCCTTAGTTCAGAGGAGATAACTAAAGAGAGTTGATTATGCAGAGCTAAATGCATGTTTTTTGCCTCTGGGATATTTTTAATGTGGCAATGGAAGCTCTGCATTAGAAGTGGTTTTATATAATATATATATATATATATATATATATATATATATATATATATATATATATATATTAAATTGAGTACGGCAGGTGATAAATCTGCAGTAGAAGCTAGGAAACTCTTTGTCTTAAAGCAACAGTAGGAGGGGGTCCAAATGAACAGAGGAATAGTTTCCTGTCATGGATGAAAGATACAGTGACTCAGTGTTGAGTCAGAAGCAACAAGCTACTAAAACAACACAAAGAGATCAAGATCTCAAATCAGTTTGGATAAAGTGAAGTAGTCCTCGTCAGAAGAATCAGAATTCCATCTAGAACTGGTTGAACCTCTAATTAAAGCAATGAGGGAAACATTGTAATGAGAGGATTAGAAGGTGTTTTACAATCCATTAAGTGATTAAGGATATGGTATAAGCAAAATGGGATCAGCCTGACTAAAAAATAAATAAATAATTGATTAATAAAAAATAACAATTTCCCACAAGAAATTGGACAAAATATATCCTTTTGGACAAAGGATGTGAAATTCTGAGAGGTAAATTTGAAAATGGAGGCAGCACCATCATGTTGCAATTAAAACCACCTTACAAGTTGATGATGTAGCATCATTAAAGAACGGGATGGATAGCGTTCTGAAGAAAGTTTATCTGGCAGCAGGTATAGCGGGTAAACCTGCAAATCAGCCACGTTGGTATCAAGAGTTATGTTCAGATGGCTCTCTAATACTGGGGAAACTTTAGGGAAAGGTGTCAGGAGAGATTCAATTGTAAAGCTTTTTTCAGAGAGCAGGTGTGTATCTGACTACATTGCTGAAGCTTCACTAGAGGCTGTGAAATTATCAGCCAGAGTAATAGCGGGTTCTTTAAACACAACAGAGTGGATGGCGGATTCGGCATTAAAGAACAGTTATGTAATTTACCTTTCAAAACAGAATTCCTGTTTGGGGAGAAGTTGGATTCAACTATATCCAAAGCAGCAGGAGGTAAAAGTACTTTTTGGCTTCAAAAAACTAGAGAAGAAAAGTTTTTGTCATCTCATTAATCAGAGATAACACAAGATAGAGAAGCAAGATCATACCATCCATGAAGATCATTTTGAGACAAAACTTCTTGAAGATACGGACAAAACTATTTTATTTTTATGTCATGGCTCCAAAGGGTGAGCTGTATTCATCAGAGGGAATTTTGCATGAAGGTCAAGGAGGCCAAAAGTCTCCAGTGGAAAGAAGATGAATCCAATGAAGAACTGCTCAGATTCGATTAATAGAAGACAGTGGTACTTCAGATCCTTACCGGGGGTTGAAGAGGTTTCCAGGAAAGACATGTTCTTAAACATCAATAAGTCTTTGGACAAAAGTAGAGAACAAGGGAATGAGAGTCATTCTGAAAGATTTACTCCAAGCAAAGGTAATAAGAAAGGACCTCAAGATGAGAGAAGAATTGTTTATTACATAAATTGTTTTGGGGGGTAAAATAGACATCTGGAGAAGTCAGAGCAGTTCTAGACCTATGAGAACTGAAAACCTACTTGCAAATAAGAAAGTTAAAAATGATTTCAGTAAACACCATTTCTCAGGGAGTAAAACCTTACAATTGGATGAGATCAATAGATCGTAAAGATGCCTACCAGTAGCGAAGAAACATTAAAAGTTCCTCAGATTCTCAAAAAATCAGGTATATTATCAATAGACGTCTCTTATATTTGGCCTAACAACATTGCCGAGATCATTCACAAAAGTGATGGCACCATTGATAGTGGAATTAGGAAGATGGGCATAGAAATATAACCTGACTTGGACGACCTATTGGTAAAATCGCAAAGGAAAGAGTGATTAATATAAGACAGAGAGGTAGTAATTTCCTTCCTAGCCGTCATGGCTGGATTATAAACAAACAAGAGCCAATTTATTCCAACACAATAATTTATTCCTGGGAATAGAATTTCGTATTGAAGAAGGAGAAGTTAGTTTGCCACACTCAAGGGCCAATACATGGGGGTCCGGACAAGAGGGATCAGGAAGGCAAGCTTCACTTCCACAACAGATTGTATGAAACTCCTGGGAAAATTAATAGCAAGGCAAAATATGGTAAATGGGCAGGCTTCATATGAAGTCTCTACAACAAGCTTTCTTGCAACAATGGAACAAAATCTAAAGTATATGACACACATATATATATATATCTATATATATATAGATATATATAGATATATATATATATATATATATATATATATATATGAGAAAAACAAAACAGAGAGTGCACGCCCCATAGTGTAACACTGTAACATTTAATGTAGGGAAATATGGATGGGGGGATTAAAAACACTCACAATGTGCAAATTAAAATATAGCAATATGTGATTTATAATCACCACCAAGGCTGGTACATTCCGCAACAGGTAGAGAGTCCAAGATCAGCTGGAATCAAGTTCCCAAACAGCGCTTTTCCACCGGTGCCACTTGAAATCCTCCAAATCGGTAAGGTAGCAGAGTAAGCCTCACAATAGCTCCATGTGCTCCCCGGCCGTAAAGGATGCACACAACGTGATGACGTAATGTCGTAAGGTACGTCCCTGATGCGTTTCGTCGCAACAAATGCAACTTTATCAAAAGGAATGTCTCTGAACAGAAATGGCAGTGTATAAGTACTAGAGTGTCTCGATCGTGATTGGTGGGTAAACTAAATGAGATTACCTCCCCTAAAAACGAGCCGTATCATATTAGAATTGCAATTAGAACATTTAACAATTTGAATTCTGCAATTTATAACAAATCTAAGGACAAATATTATTTATATTCCAGTAGGATAAATACTTAGTTAAACGGACTCTCTAGTGCTACAAACACTGCCATAAGGTGTGAAAACATAGCACTGTCACATATACACTACCGACACACTTTATTGAAGTGTGGTCGGTACCGCAAGCCGGGAAATCTCCCGGCTTGCTAGTGGCCGCCCCTCGGCGTGCCGCGCGTCATAGACGCGCAGTCACGCGTCATCGGGAGCGTGCGCCCCCTGCACGCGTGTCCAGGGGCTCCCCGAGGGAGCCCTGGTGTCCCGCGATCGCGGGACAGCGGCAGGGGGTTCCGGGGGACCCGGCGGACCCGGCAGCGGTAGGGAGAGCGCCCCGATCGGAGGGCGCTCTTCCGCTGCTTCGGCGTGCGCCCGTCACACTCGGGCGCGCGCCAGGCTACTGCTGCGGCACAGAACGGGCAAATGCTCGAATTAACTGTGCCGCAGCAGTAATACTATAATTAAGTTATTAAAAACTATGTAATAAAAGAAAAAAAAAATACATGACAAACTGTAATATACACGAGATGTTAAAATGATTCTATGTGAAATATAAAGTTAATCATAACAGAAATAAAATTATTGACAAAAACCTCATATGAGAGAAAAAAGGACCCAGTCTTCCAGCACTCTATCACAACAAATGTAGAATTGTAAATTTAAAATACTTTATTAATAACCAAGAATAAAAAATAGGGTGTTAAAACGTAATTAAACGGTGTATTATAACAGCACTTGACTGTATCCTTCATAACCCATCCGAGGTTAGGTGGGTAGATATAGTAATGAGATCCCTTATAGATATTCGGGATCAAGGCGCTATATGTTATAGCTTCCTAAAAGATATAGGAGATGGGTCTATTGGAGCTCACTAAGAGGTTGATCTCAGTATTAGTGTATCAGTGCATGTGTTACGCACTCAAATGATATACCAATAATATAAGCGTTCTATGGCATAGTAAGCGACAGGTTAGACCATATCTGCCCCTGCTTGAAATAGCGCTGCTCGCTTGATAATCTCGCTAGCATAAAAGGTGCTAGGTCTATGGTGGAATCATATTGTGCCCACAAATGAAATAAAGCGCAGGCTAATAAGCAAACAAAAGGTAAGGTATAATTTTGTTGGCATTGATCAGGTGTGTAATTTATAAACCAAGGACACCTATACTGCAGAAAAGTAATTGATGCAGACCACCATATGTGCTGCTGATATGTCGTAGGATTTATGGGTGTGCTCTTAATCCACAGAGCTCACCTATATTATCAGTTGGGTATGGCTGCATCAATATTGAGCTTAATGGTGCAATGTGATTACCAGTCGTACATTAGCCATTCTGTTAGAATCCACATGAATACACCTAGCGCACACTCATAGTCACTGATCCCAGGGCTGAGTGATGTGGTGCATGGAGGAGGCGGCTAATATTAAAGCAACCTCCACTGTAATTGTGGTGGCTAGAGCTGGTATCAACGCTGTTAACTGCTCAAAAGTTAGTCTGCCAGTATTCGGTGAGTACACTGACAAAATGCCAACAGTGTCAACCGATAGGTAAAGCGGGTGTATGTGGGGTTGCTGATGGGATGAAAAACACTGTAAGATCACCCCACCCCCCTTTGTCCCTTATTGACAGATATATACCTAATACCAGTTTGTAGGGGGGGCCGGTCTACCTGTGAATCGCATGGTCCCCTATATCAGCGCTGATCTTGGTTATATCAGCGCTGATATGCTCGAGGACCTGCCTGTCTATGAGTGAGTAGACCCTGTGAAGTAGTAGGATTCCGCGGTACACTGACACAGCGCGATCCTAGGTGAACATACACGCCGGGGGCATTTTCTCTCCTGCACACGCGGGAAACCGGTTGATTTGAACACATCAGCTGATGGATATTGATCCGCATTGTTAGACTTGCGGTTTCCCCCGGCGTGTATGTTCACCTAGGATCGCGCTGTGTCACTGTACCGCGGAATCCTACTACTTCACAGGGTCTACTCACTCATAGACAGGCAGGTCCTCGAGCATATCAGCGCTGATATAACCAAGATATAACATTTGTTGTGATAGAGTGCTGGAAGACTGGGTCCTTTTTTTTCTCTCATATGATATAATCAGTCTCCATCCAGTCAGCACCTCACTGTGGTTAGCATAAGCTGTGCGGGTTTTTTTTTTGTGTGTGTGTATTGACAAAAACCTCGTAATTAAAAGTAACTAAAAGTTAATATTCATATAGAATCTTTGTGTATACACATTTTCATAATATGCAATTAAAAACAGGTAAAAGTTTATATTTATAAAAACAATAACACATATTCATAAAATACACACATGGCAAATGCCAGTATTATATTGTATAGACAAAAAATATTAAATAATTATAAGTAAAATATATATCAATTATAGAGAAAGTAAAAAAGAAAGAAATGGGGAAAAAGTTTCAATCATGGATGATATGTCGTATGTGATGGACTTACAATGTATGGGGGGGGAGGGGGGAAAGGGGGAGGCGGGGGGAGGAGGTGTAAGGAAAGGGGTGAGGAAGTGGAGGGAATAGATGAGTGTGGGCGGGGGGGAGGGAAATAGGGGGGGGAAGTGTAGGGAAAGGGGTGAGGAAGTGGAGGGGATGGATGAGTGTGGGAAGTGATGGCGGGTTGATAATGTGGAGGGAGGGTGGGGAGATGGAGTGTGGGGAAGGGGGGGGGAGGGGAAGGAAGGGGGAAACTGCAGCAGTGGATGGGGAAATAATGAAAAGAGGGGGAAGGGACCAAAAGGACAGCAGAGAATTGGACAGAGAAAAATATCCAGAATGTTTCTAACAAGCCTACACCAGAGTTCTGGTATCCAAACATTCATTTAGACCACCGGGGGTGAGTGTCCCTAACCGGTGTATCCAAAAAGTCTCCCTTCTACAGAGTGTTTTGAAACGGTCCCCAACTGATTCACTAGGAAGAATGTGCTCAATACCCATAATTATTAAAGATTCTGGATCCTTAGTGTCTTTTGATGAAGTGTCTCGGTAAACTGTGGGTAGTGACACCATTTATCACATTCCTCCTGTGCTCCAGGAATCTGGTACTGAGGGACCGAGTGGTGCGACCTACATATTGGAGGCCGCAACCACATTGTATTAGATAAACGATAAATGTGCTGAGGCAATTAATATTGCCCCTTACACTATTTTGTTCATCCTTGTGAAGGGAAGCAAACTCCACTGTGATATTAAGGTGTTTGCACGTGATGTACCGACCTCTGCCACATCTGTGATTACCAATAAGACTCACTGAAGTGGCATCAGCAGCTGCAACCGTAGATGATAGTTTGCTTGGAGCTAGAATGTTTTTGATATTCTTAGCCTTCCTATATACAATGGGAATTTTCTCAGGAATAATATTCCTCAAGTGGGGATCGCATTTCAAAATGCTCCAATGGGTATTCAATATACCCTGGATGGATCTATGGGATTGGTTAAAGGTGGTAATAAACCTTGAAGCCCCATCTACATTTGATGATTCAATTCTTGGAGTATCATAATTAATATTTTTGTTCTTGATAGCACACTTTTGAAGCAATGATGACCTGTCAGATGACACTACCCTGTTGAAAGAGTCAGAGACCAGGTCTGGGTTATAGCACTTCACCAAAAACTTTTCACGCAAATCTTTGGATTGGCAAACAAAGTCACTATCCCTGGAACAGTTCCTTTTAAGACGATGAAACTGTCCCAGGGAGATGCTCTTAAGCCACTGTGCATGATGGTTACTAGAAGCATGAACATAATTATTCACTGCAATAGGCTTGAAATGTGTGGTGGTAATAATATTAACTTCTGGGTCTGCGGTCAAAACTAGATCCAGAAAAACCACTGATGTGGTATTAATTTCAAAGGTAAATTACAAACCCATAGCATTGTGATTGAAGGAAGCCAGGACATTGGAAAAAACAGTGATATCACCCTACCAAATAATAATAATATCATCGATGAAACGACCATAGTATACGAGGCTCGCCCCCAGCTCTAAATTTTGGCAAATAGATGTTTCCTCCCAATATCCCATAAAGAGATTGGCATAGCTGGGGGCAAACCTCGTACCCATGGCCGTTCCACAGATCTGTAGGTAAAAAAGATCCTCAAAAGAAAAATAATTGTGAGGTTAAAATAAACTTTATACTTTCTAATAAAAAATCTTTGTGAATAGTGGGAATAGAGGAATCCGTGCTCAGCCAGAAGTCAATGGCCCTGATCCCCATGGAATGATCTATTGACGTGTACAAAGATGACACGTCACATGTAGCCCAAAGAAAACTGGGCTTCCATTTGATCTCTGAGATCGAGTCGATGACATGCAGCGTATCCCTAATATGCGACCTGAGCTTAGCTACAAAGGGCTGGAGATAATAATCAACATACTGGGATAGGCCGGACGTCATCGACTCGATCCCCGAGATAATAGGTCTCCCAGAGGGATCCACCAAGGACTTGTGGACCTTGGGCAAATGATAAAATATAGGGGTGCGGGGGTGATCAGAATAAAGGAATTTAAATTCAAATTTAGTGAAAATACCCTCATCCTAGCTGAAGACAAATGTTGTTTCAACAACACATGATAACGTGATGTGGGATCATCTGACAAGGGGATGTAGGATTTTTCAAAGCGTAAGGGGAGTTCGTCTCGAAGTCATAAAATAGAAAAACATATCATAGTGCAAAAATGTTTAAACAGTGAAAAAGGTGAAAATTCATCCAAAATGACTACTCACATTTTAAGTAATCAAATTAGATAGTCACCCAACTTAAGGGGTGGATGCGCCCTATGTGTGAACAGCAGCCACCAATCACAAACTCCAAAGGAGAAAAAAGAGAGAGCCCATATAGTGTAGAGGTATAATAATTATAATATTAAAACATGATTCAAGGCTTACACTTCATACGGTCGATGTGGGCACTCATAGGTAGCGGTTGACGGATATCCCTGGGACTCGCGATTCCTCGGGGTACTCGGTCACCTCCGCGCTCTCGTGAGACACTTGGATCCACACCGGAGCTTTCGTCCCCTCACTTCCGGCACGCAGAGAGCCTCCCAGGCTCCCGCTACGTCACTTCCGGTGCGCCGGGGACTGCCGGATCAGATGGTTTCAGTGGATTTCTCATGTTCCCCTTCTCTTGGCTGTTTCACTGGAACACTCTACGCGTTTCGTCGCTCTCTCTTGCGACTTCATCAGGAGTGACTAATAGCTGCTTACTCTACTACTATATGCCCTAATGCCCTCCCTCTAATTAAGGCCTAATTGTACAATTAAAGTGGTATCACATATATACAATTCAAGTGGTATCACGTACATTCAATTAAAGTAGTGTCACATATATTTAACATAGTGGGTTGGTACAGTGTAATTGACTTCATCTGTCTTGTTATCATTTATACAATACAGGATAAAATAAAACGCAAGAATAATACAGGGAAATCTATATATGGCATAATATGAAATTGAAAATTAAAATTTAAATATAGAAAATATAAATATATAAAAGACTAAAAAACTATCTAACTTATGTATTAAGTACTAGTAAAATCACGACGATTGTGGTTATACTCAAACATATGTAAAAAGAAGAAAGAAAAACAGGATTAATAAAATATTATATTATATTCACAATCAACATTACAGGAACACTCCTAGTTCAATATCCACATTGAGTCCTCTAGGAACTAGAGTTTTCAATGTGAAGATCCAGTAGGTTTCCTTTTTAGTTAGTTGAACATCACGGTCACCTCCTCTCCAATGAGGTAGTACTTTTTCTAAGACCGTAAACGTCAATCCTGTGGTGTTGCCTTGGTGATGTTTGATAAAATGATCTGACAAAAGGTGTGTGGTTAGCCCTCTTCTAATATTGCCTACATGATCTAGGATTCTAATCCTTACATCCCTGGAAGTTTTGCCTATATATTGAAGACCACAAGGACATGTGATCATATAGATTGCATAGTCAGTTCTACATGTGACATGGTGTTTAATATCATATTTCTCTTTTGTCACATGTGAAGTGAAAGAAAATGTTTCAGTTGTTCTATATTTACAGGCCTTACAAACTGTGCACCCAAAAAAAACCTTTATCACAGGTAACCAATTATTTTCTCTTTTTTCTTTTATTTTAGGCAATGAACTTGGGGCTAGTTGATTCTTCAGATTGTTTGCCTTCCTGAATATAACCATGGGTACATCTGGAACCACATCACCTAATATTGTGTCATTTTGGACAATATGCCAGTATTTCTTTATAATTTTCACAATTTTATTTGAATCCTTATTAAAATTGGTTAAAAATTAAAAACTAAATTTGTCTTTATTGGTTGTATTTGATTTTTCCTCAGTTTTTGTTTTTAACAGATTGCTTCTATCTAGACCTCTTGCTTTTGTTATAGCTTTTTTTAAATTAACAGGATTGTATTTTCTACTTAGGAACCTATTCTCTTATATTATCGACCAATATTTTATTATCTTCCAAAGATACACAAAAGCCTCTCCAACCCCCAAGGCAGACCCATCATTGCCGGCATAGATTCTTTAACATCCAATCTATCAGCCTATATTGATATATATCTTCAAAAATATGTGCCAGAGTTAAAATCACATCTGAGAGATACTACTGACATATTAAGGATATTGGAAAATCAAGATTGGACTGATGACTGTTTTCTGGTCACTAGTGACATATCCTCCCTTTACACATCAATAGATCATATCCAGGGATTTGAAGTTATTGATAGAGTGCTTGCAAAAGACAAAGACCTATCCCAAGAACACAGCAATTTTATTTTAGATGGTATCCTTTTTATTTTGAGGAATAATTATTTTTGGTTTGAGGATACATTTTATTTGCAAAAGCGAGGAACCGCCATGGGTCCCAAATTTGCACCCAGCTACGCCAATTTATTTATGGGAATATGGGAAGATGATTATATTTGGTCCATTCCAGAACTGGGTGCAAATTTGGTCCTATGGCGGAGATTTATTGATGATATTATTTTTATTTGGAGAGGTGAAGAAACAGATCTTCTCAGATTCATTGAATACATTAACGATAATGATTCCAATCTGAAATTTACATGCAATTACAGTAAGATTTCTGTCAACTTCCTTGATCTGACTATATTTGTAGAGGAGGGGTGCTTAAAAACCAAAACCTTCTACTGTACAAGGAAGTTGACAGTAATAATTATATCTTACCTTCGAGTTGCCACCATCCAAGTTGGTTAAATAATGTGCCTTATGGCCAATTTAGAAGGGTAAGACGTAATTGCTCAGATCTTAATAGTTTTGAAACACAATCCAAAGTATTGGAGAATAGGTTCCTAAGTAGAAAATACAATCCTGGTAATTTAAAAAATGCTATAACAAAAGCAAGAGATCTAGATAGAAGCAATCTGTTAAAAATAAAAACTGAGGAAAAATCAAATACAACCAATAAAGACAAATTTAGTTTTTAATTTTTAACCAATTTTAATAAGGATTCAAATAAAATTGTGAAAATTATAAAGAAATACTGGCATATTGTCCAAAATGACACAATATTAGGTGATGTGGTTCCAGATGTACCCATGGTTATATTCAGGAAGGCAAACAATCTGAAGAATCAACTAGCCCCAAGTTCATTGCCTAAAATAAAAGAAAAAAGAGAAAATAATTGGTTACCTGTGATAAAGGTTTTTTTTGGGTGCACAGTTTGTAAGGCCTGTAAATATAGAACAACTGAAAATTTTTCTTTCACTTCACATGGGACAAAAGAGAAATATGATATTAAACACCATGTCACATGTAGAACTGACTATGCAATCTATATGATCACATGTCCTTGTGGTCTTCAATATATAGGCAAAACTTCCAGGGATGTAAGGATTAGAATCCTAGAACATGTAGGCAATATTAGAAGAGGGCTAACCACACACCTTTTGTCAGATCATTTTATCAAACATCACCAAGGCAACACCACAGGATTGACCTTTACGGTCTTAGAAAAAGTACTACCTCATTGAAGAGGAGGTGACCGTGATGTACAACTAACTAAAAGGGAAACCTACTGGATCTTCACATTGAAAACTCTAGTTCCTAGAGGACTCAATGTGGATATTGAACTAGGAGTGTTCCTGTAATGTTGATTGTGAATATAATATAATATTTTATTAATCCTGTTTTTCTTTCTTCTTTTTACATATGTTTGATTATAACCACAATCGTCGTGATTTTACTAGTACTTAATACATAAGTTAGATAGTTTTTTAGTCTTTTATATATTTATATTTTCTATATTTAAATTTTAATTTTTATATTTCATATTATGCCATATATAGATTTCCCTGTATTATTCTTGTGTTTTATTTTATCCTGTATTGTATAAATGATAACAAGACAGATGAAGTCAATTACACTGTACCAACCCACTCTGTTAAATATATGTGACACCACTTTAATTGAATGTACGTGATACCACTTGATTTGTATATATGTGATACTTTAATTGTACAATTAGGCCTTAATTAGAGGGAGGGCATTAGGGTATATAGTAGTAGAGTAAGCAGCTATTAGTCACTCCTGATGAAGTCGCAAGAGAGAGTGACGAAACGCGTAGAGTGTTCCAGTGAAACAGCCAAGAGAAGGGGAACACGAGAAATCCACTGAAACCATCTGATCCGGCAGTCCCCGGCGCACCGGAAGTGACGTAGCGGGAGCCTGGGAGTCTCTCGGCGTGCCGGAAGTGAAGGGACGAAAGCTCCGGTGTGGATCCAAGTGTCTCCAGAGAGCACGGACGTGACCGAGTACCCCGAGGAATCGCGAGTCCCAGGGATATCCGTCAACCGCTACCTATGAGTGCCCACATCGACCGTATGAAGTGTAAGCCTTGAATCATGTTTTAATATTATAATTATTATACCTCTACACTATATGGTCTCTCTCTTTTTTCTCCTTTGGAGGTTGTGATTGGTGGCTGCTGTTCACACATAGGGCGCATCCACCCCTTAAGTTGGATGACTGTCTAATTTGATTACTTAAAATGTGAGTAGTCATTTTGGATGAATTTTCACCTTTTTCACTGTTTAAACATTTTTGCACTATGATATGTTTTTCTATTTTATGACTTCGAGACGAACTCCCCTGACGCTTTGAAAAATCATCCAAGAGAAGACAAGTGAAACAGTCTTTTTTAAGGGTTGTAGTTTATTTTGAGGTTTTTTTACTTTATAAATGCACTTTAAGCACGTGTACTATCACTGATTTTATTAATTGCATTGTCACTGATTTTACTAATCACATTGTCACTTTCACAATAGTGGTTGTTATTATTACATTTTGGGTTTGTTTGGGCGCTATTGTTATTGTTTTCCTCACAATGGAATGTAGGAGGCAGAGTCACACAGTAGTCGACCGACCTCCAATTGGTAGGCCGATCTATCCTGGATGACTATGCCCCCACCCTTGTCAGACTGTCTAATAACAATGTCCCTGTTTTCCTTCAATTCACACAGTGCTTCTGTTCACCTTTAGATAGATTTTTGTTAAATCTAAGGGGCCTATGCAGAGAGCAGCGAATTTTAAAATTGGCGAATTTATTAAAAAGTAGCTTTTTTGGAGAGTTTTATTCTCCATATGCAGAAAAGTGCGAATTCTGCTATGTTTAACATGGATGCGTGTGGCGAGTTTAAATTGGCGAGATGCGCGCTTCAGAAACGTGTAAAAACAAATTCGCGCCAAAGCGGCAGCTTCTTGACAATTTTTTCTGGCGAGGCAAAAAGGAGACAATCGCGCCATTTTATTGGCGCGAACAGCCGCTAGATGCCGTTCGCGCCTCTCTGCATTAGGATATTTTTAAAACTGGCGAGATTGAGGTTCTCGCCAGCCGCGAGGCGAGTTTTACAAATAGAAAAGAAAAATTGGCGCGTTTTTCGGAACTCGACATTTTCTGCTGCTTTCTGCGCGATTTTCTCCAAAAAATGGCGAATTTCGAAATAGCGCTGCTCTCTGCATAGGCCCCTATATGGTTTACTGCACAGTGTCTCAAAATCTTTGAGTACTAGATTGTAAAAAGCATCAATATACCCTCCCTTTGATTGGTAGGGGAAGAAAAGTGACTTTGGCCTAAATGGGGAATGCATGATAATTGTCCCATCATCCAAATCAGTATCCAATGTTTGCGTTGAATGCACAGTAAAATCAAATTTGTCAAAAGCATTGCTGAAGGAACCCTGCGTCACCTCTGACTCAATCAACAGGTCAGTAAGCGCATCAAGACAGACATCCTCCTGAGTACTAGTAGCAAATGTGGATCTTGCTAGCTTCTTATTATTATTGCGACGAAACGCATCAGGGATGTACCTTACGACATTACGTCATCACGTTGTGTGCATCCTTTACGGCCGGGGAGCACATGGAGCTATTGTGAGGCTTACTCTGCTACCTTACCGATTTGGAGGATTTCAAGTGGCACCAGAGGAACTTGATTCCAGCTGATCTTGGACTCTCTACCTGTTGCGGAATGTACCAGCCTTGGTGGTGATTATAAATCACATATTGCTATATTTTAATTTGCACATTGTGAGTGTTTTTAATCCCCCCATCCATATTTCCCTATGGGGCGTGCGCTCTCTGTTTTGTTTTTCTCATAGATTCTGCTGTGGAAGTGTTTTTTCCATGTGAGAGCTGCCGTGGACCCCTGGATCCTGTACATTGTCCTGTTGTTACCTATCAGGACTCACCCTAGGGTTTGGACATTGGACTTTAATTTGCTATGTTATTTATTTTTTATGTAATTGATTATTCTAGTATGTAATATCATATTATTAATGTTTTAATATTTAGGGTAATCTGCATAATTTTTCTTAACCACATAGACCTTTGTTAATTTATTGGCACTACCTTTTTTCGTTTTCTATATATATATATATATATATATATATATATATATATATATATATATACACAGTGGTTGACAAATCACCAAAAAATCTACTCGCCACACAAAAAAAATCTACTCGCCACCTAGTACCAAACGTGTGCTGCTTGGGCCAATATTTACTCGCCCGGGTGTTAAATCCACTCGCCCGAGCCGAGCAAATGTATAGGTTTGTCGAACACTGTATATATATATATATATATATATATATATAAAATAGAAGAAAAAGAAGCGCCAACTCCTAGTGCATTACTGTGCAAACTCGATATATTTAATGCCCAAAAATCTCAATAAAAATGAACTCACTAACATAGAACAATAAAAAGCATTTTATGAGATATACTCATGCTCCAAGGACCAGGAAAACTGCTGCTTCACTGCTGTCTTTGGCTCCGTGACACCTCTGGGTCTGTATGCTGCCTTTGCTGTGCACCGCATGCAGGAACTGATGTGTTTAGCCGTCCGCAATGGTCTCTCCCCGGGTGTACACCAACCGATGATTTTTTGTTCCCACCGGGGACGGTGAATGTCGCGGACCAGCGGATGACGTCACAAAGATGGCGGAGGATGCCGGACCGGTAGAATTCCAAGCAGATCTGAAGTAAGCGTTTATGGAGGTCCACTGCACACCTTCCCTACGCGTTTCATCAGATAGACTGACTTCTTCAGGGGTTGGGCTCTGGGTGTGTGGTAGGAAGGAAATATACACCCCCACGAGTCCAATTAGGTAAATTGGTTGTTAGGCAAAATATGTGTGGGCAATCTGTATAACTACATAGTCCAATTGATTAGATATTTGAACACCTGATGATAGGTGTCCACAATAGCTTATATGCCAACACAGAATAATATAATAAAAACATAATAGCACTTATATTTATACAAAAACAATAAAATATATTAAAATATATTAAAACAAACTGACAGTTGATGTCCTGACTTGATTCAAATAACCAAAGGATGTATCTGGAGATATCAAATGCCCCAAAGAATATAATTGGAACAGAGATGATATGAATAATACTTCTCACTTAGTGAGTATGGCTTGAGGAGGGTAGATCTGATGACAAAATATAATACTAAAGAGTTAATTGAATTGATTAGACACTTGGTTGTATGAGTATAGTTAATACTAGCTGACTGTGTCTGAACTTGGCTAATAATGGATCTGATAAAATCCATGTGTGAATTGAACAATGATTCTGGATGATGTGATCTAATATTATCTAATATTACCAATGGGATTATATGGCAAGGGTAGATGAAAAATAACCCTGTATACTAATCTATTGTCCCATTCTTTTGGAATTATGTTGTTTGCGGATAATTGGGGGTTCCTCTGGTAAAGGAGATCCAAAATATATTAATGTATAGATCTCCCTATAAAACAGAAACAGCGTGGAAGAAAGCACCATGAAATTAATATTAATTGAATTCAAGGATGGTTTTAAACTCAATTAAGAGAAAAAAATGTATGTTATGAAGTTTAGACTGGACATGTATCCTAGGTCACAAGTATAACAAGCCTAGCAAGCCTGCATGGTACAGCCCATCTCTCCAACACTCCTCAGGGGAAAGGGGGGGGGAGGGGGGGCGGGGAAGGAAATGGATAGGTGAGTGAGTGTTGTGAATAGTGGTGTATGGTGAATATTAAATGTAACTGAAATGTGATATCAATAATGGGTGCAGAAATACTATGATTAAATAATATTAATTGTGTGTGTAACTATTAGTGATATTACTTCGTATACAAAAAAGCCCCATTATATATGATGACCATTTTGGAGGTGGAAATGCAACTACTTGTGAGTATTAATACTACTAATCCATGGTAGGCGATCACGAAGGGAACATGTGAAGCATGTTCAACCCAGACCTCCGTGATCACCCAGACCCCATAGGACGAGAATGACAGTGAATGGAAGGACAAGGAAAAAAGGAGGTCAAGAATCTCAATGTAGGCTGACGGAAATTAGATAACTGTGCTGACATCGATACAGTCATTTAGGCCTTCTGGACTAAGTGTACTCAATTCGTAGATCCAGTATGTCTCTCTAAGGTTAAGAAGTTTGTGCCTATCTCCACTCAGAAGTGTCGAACTGATGGCCACAATCCCCATGACTACCAAAGAAGATGGATCCTTATTGTGCTTCAATTCATAATGTCTGGACAGACTATGGGGCCTATGCAGAGAGCAGCGAATTTTCGAAATTCGCCATTTTTTGGAGATAATCGCGCAGAAAACAGCAGAAAATGGAGATTTCCGAAAAACGCGCCAATTTTTCTTTTCTATTTGTAAAACTCGCCTCGCGGCTGGCGAGAACCGCAATCTCGCCAGTTTAAAAAATATCCGTATGCAGAGAGGCGCGAACGGCATCTAGCGGCTGTTCGCGCCAATAAAATGGCGCGATTGTCTCCGTTTTGCCTCGCCAAAAAAAACTGCCGCTCGCGGCCATTGCAAAGGGAAAAAAAAAGGCGCGAATTTGTTTTAACACATTTCTGAATCGCGCATCTCGCCAATTTAAACTCGCCACACGCATCCATGTTAAACATAGCAGAATTCGCACTTTTCTGCATATGGAGATTAAAACTCTCCAAAAAAGCTACTTTTTAATAAATTCGCCAATTTTAAAATTCGCTGCTCTCTGCATAGGCCCCATAGTGTTCTCAATCCATGTATTATATTACGTCGATGTTCCAAGAATCGTATACATAGGGCCCGTTTGGTTCTACCAATGTACTGAAGCCCACAGGGGCACATTATTACATAAACAATATGGGTTGACAGACAGTTGATATGCTCTTTTATCTGGTGTATAGATCCATTTGAATGCGATGTAATGGTCTCCGTATTCTTTAAATGTTTACACGTGAGACATCTTGAGCGATTGCACAAAAAGTTCCCATTTTTAGCATTTTTACTTGATTGACTGGTCTTATGGAATTTTTTCAGTCTGCTCGGTGCCACAATAGATTTGATATTCCTTGCCTTCTGAAATACCACTGATATGTTTGGTGGCAAATTTTTCCCTATAATTGGATCACTAAGTAGAATTTCCCAGTGTTTATTTAATATATTTCTAATCTTCTGTGAGGCACAGTTGAATTGCGTAATAAACTGTGGAATGCGAGTCTGATTTTTATCCATAGTACACATCTTGTTATTTCTAGATATTATATTGGCCTTTGACTGATCTAACAGTTTTAATCTATCTAATTGACCCACTTGTTTAAAAGTCTCCATAACAGTGTATTTGTTGTAACCCTTGTCTATAAATTTTTTAGCTAGAGCATCCCCCTGAGCCAGGTAGTCAGAATCAAGAGAACAATTTCTCCTGATTCTGAGGAATTGTCCCCTGGGGATGTTCTCCAGCCATTTATGGCAGTGGTTGCTGTTGTGATGTAAATATGCATTTGCTGAAACTTTTTTGAAATATGTTTTGGTTATAATTTGATTCTCATTATTGACCATTAATTCCAGATCCAAAAAATTGATGTTAAATTTATTTGTGTCAAAAGTGAACTTTAAATCCATTTGATTGTCATTGAATGATGTTAGAATCTCATTCAATGCCTCCTGTTCACCGTCCCAAATGAATATTAGGTCGTCAATGAAACGGCCATAGAACACGAAGCTCTCCCCCAGCCTAGCATTTCCCCACACATGGGTATCCTCCCATAGGCCCATGTATAGGTTAGCATAGCTGGGGGCAAAGCGGGTGCCCATGGCCGTTCCACATGTCTGCAGATAGTAATCATTTTCAAATAAAAAATAGTTGTGTTCCAGAATGAACAGGATTGCATCCAGAATGAATTCTCTTTGTAACTTATTGATGTGATTTTCTTTTTCTAAATAGTATGCTATTGCAGCTGCCCCTTTAGTGTGATTAATGCATGTATAAAGCGAGGCCACATCGCATGTTGCCCAAATGTAGGTTGATTTCCAGGGTATCCCAGAGATGGAGTCCAAAACATGCAGCGTGTCCCTAATATGTGATCTCAACTTGACCACCATAGGTTGTAAAAAATGGTCAACATACTGGGACACACTTGACGTCATAGACTCCACCCCCGAGACAATTGGCCTCCCTGGTGGGTTTACTATATTTTTATGTATCTTTGGTATATGATAAAACACTGGTGTTCTGGGATACCGTTTGTATAAAAAGTCAAATTCTGCTTTTGTGATTATTCCCATGTGTTGTGCCTCTAGGAGAAAGCTCTTTAAATCCTTTTGATAGATATCCATTGGATCACTGTGCAGAAGTACATACAGTAGGACTTCCCATCACCCAACAGATGGTTGGCTTCTGCTATATATACACTCCTATTTTGGAGCACGATGCCTCCACCTTTGTCTGCCTACCTTATTACAATTTCACTTGCTTCTCCCAGTTCTTTTAGGGCTTTTAGTTCATTATTATGCAAATTTCTTTTTTGCAGTGAAGGCATATTTTGGCAGAGTGACTCAAAATCTTTCAATTCAAGTGTATAAAATGTATCAATGAACCCCCCCTTAGCTTGATAGGGGAAGAAGGTGGATTTTGAGACAAATGGTGAATGTATAATACTGGCCGTGGAAAATTCTGAGGGAGTGTTACCGATGTCAGTGGATGAAGATAATAATAATAGTAGTTGCATTTCCACCTCCAAAATGGTCATCATATATAATGGGGCTTTTTTGTATACGAAGTAATATCACTAATAGTTACACACACAATTAATATTATTTAATCATAGTATTTCTGCACCCACTATTGATATCACATTTCAGTTACATTTAATATTCACCATACACCACTATTCACAACACTCACTCACCTATCCTTTTCCTTCCCTGCCCCCCCTCCTCTTTCCCCTGAGGAGTGTTGGAGAGATGGGCTGTACCATGCAGGCTTGCTAGGCTTGTTATACTTGTGACCTAGGATACATGTCCAGTCTAAACTTCATAACATACATTTCTTTCTCTTAATTGAGTTTAAAACCATCCTTGAATTCAATTAATATTAATTTCATGGTGCTTTCTTCCACGCTGTTTCTGTTTTATAGGGAGATCTATACATTAATATATTTTGGATCTCCTTTACCAGAGGAACCCCCAATTATCCGCAAACAACATAATTCCAAAAGAATGGGACAATAGATTAGTATACAGGGTTATTTTTCATCTACCCTTGCCATATAATCCCATTGGTAATATTAGATAATATTAGATCACATCATCCAGAATCATTGTTCAATTCACACATGGATTTTATCAGATCCATTATTAGCCAAGTTCAGACACAGTCAGCTAGTATTAACTATACTCATACAACCAAGTGTCTAATCAATTCAATTAACTCTTTAGTATTATATTTTGTCATCAGATCTACCCTCCTCAAGCCATACTCACTAAGTGAGAAGTATTATTCATATCATCTCTGTTCCAATTATATTCTTTGGGGCATTTGATATCTCCAGATACATCCTTTGGTTATTTGAATCAAGTCAGGACATCAACTGTCAGTTTGTTTTAATATATTTTAATATATTTTATTGTTTTTGTATAAATATAAGTGCTATTATGTTTTTATTATATTATTCTGTGTTGGCATATAAGCTATTGTGGACACCTATCATCAGGTGTTCAAATATCTAATCAATTGGACTATGTAGTTATACAGATTGCCCACACATATTTTGCCTAACAACCAATTTACCTAATTGGACTCGTGGGGGTGTATATTTCCTTCCTACCACACACCCAGAGCCCAACCCCTGAAGAAGTCAGTCTATCTGATGAAAAGCGTAGGGAAGGTGTGCAGTGGACCTCCATAAACGCTTACTTCAGATCTGCTTGGAATTCTACCGGTCCGGCATCCTCCGCCATCTTTGTGACGTCATCCGCTGGTCCGCGACATTCACCGTCCCCGGTGGGAACAAAAAATCATCGGTTGGTGTACACCCGGGGAGAGACCATTGCGGACGGCTAAACACATCAGTTCCTGCATGCGGTGCACAGCAAAGGCAGCATACAGACCCAGAGGTGTCACGGAGCCAAAGACAGCAGTGAAGCAGCAGTTTTCCTGGTCCTTGGAGCATGAGTATATCTCATAAAATGCTTTTTATTGTTCTATGTTTGTGAGTTCATTTTTATTGAGATTTTTGGGCATTAAATATATCGAGTTTGCACAGTAATGCACTAGGAGTTGGCGCTTCTTTTTCTTCTATTTTTTCTATGCAGGTGGAGAGGGAGGTCGTTGCACCCTTTCAAAGAAGCTGCCTGTTTTTCCTGATAGTGCTATCTATACTCACCAATACTGGTACAATTGTTTGGACTCCATAGGACTATCTGCATTGAGCAGACAAAGGAAGGTTCACAGCACCACGCATTTAAATTTATTTTTATTATTTTTATATTTCTTTGCTTGTTAGCTATTGATTATTGTGCATTTTTTGGTATAGATTTATTTCTATTTGTTGAAGATTTTAAACTCATTACCATTGTTTTCTGGCATCTAAGACAACAGCGCAGTCCTTTATTGTATATATATATATATATATATATATATATATATATATATATATATATATATATACACACAGGCATAAAGGTGCGCCGACGAGTATTCTAAAACTTGCCTTGGAAAATCTGGGGAAATCATCAACAAGACCCAGGTACATGCTGGGTACATGCTTGTCAGGTCGAGCTCGCCACAAATGAGGCGGGACCGCGGTGCTGAGGTGGGAAAAGATATAACGCCACCCACAGCCATGAAGGCATGTCTTGAGAGTAGAATGGTCTGGGTGTCTGAGTCGGGGCAGGAGAGGTACGGATGGTAGTGGGTGCTGTTAGCCAAGTCCGGGATTAGAGAGAGAGACATAATCGTTTAATGTTTGCCGAGTTCGGGGTGCCAGAGGTTCGGAGAGTCGTATTGCCATATGCCAAGTTTGGGGTGCAGAGGTGCGGAGAGTCGTATTGCCGTATGCCAAGTTCGGGATGCCAGAGGTACTGAGAGTCGAAGAGGAAGCCGGTTCGGTACACGAGGAAGACTGCAAAACAAAACAAGACAGGACTAGGGAGGCAGAGAGTGATGAGAACAACTGGTTTTATGCTTAGCCGACGAGTTAGTGAAACCGCAGGGTATATGTAGGAGAGAGGATCCAATGGCAAGGTAGCAAATTGGGGGTGCGTGGATGGGCCAGGCTGCGGCAGGGATAGGTCCAGAAGGGCTCCCAGGGGAGGGGCTATAGAGCCAGTGGTAAGCCTGCATTTGATTGCAGCATTACCTTGGTAGATTAAGAGGTTGGGGCGCCACTGTGTGGCCGTGCCTGCGAGCGCGTGACCGGGTGCGCGCCCAGTGCCGGTAGTACAAGGAGCATGCCGGCGTGAGCGTACTTGGGAGTAGCAGTGAACGGCGTGCTGAAGGGAGGCTGGTTGCGTGGCGCAGGAGGAGCCGGCGGGGTAGCAGGTGAGTGGGGAGTGCGCCTATTGCGGCGTGACTCCCCGGTTGTTACAGTAACCCCCCCTTCAGGGGCGACCTCCGGGCGTCCATGGCACAGTTTGGAGGGATTCCTACGATGGAATGTCTGGATGAGTCATGAAGCGTGGAGGTCTCGGTGGGAAACCCATGAGCGTTCCTCTGGTCCGAACCCCCTCCAGTGGACCAGGTACTGTACTCCTCCTCTGGAGTTCCTAGAATCCAGGATAGACTTGACCTTGTACTCCTGTTGACCTTGGATCAGAAGAGGGAGTGGAGGAGAAGTGGTCTTGGAAAAACGAGGACTCTGAAATGCTGGTTTTAGCAAGTATACATGAAAGACGGGGGAATCCTCATTGAGAGTGGAAGACGCAGGCGATAAGCCACTGAATTAATCCTCCTGACCATGGGGAAGGGACTGAGGAACTTGGGTGCAAGCTTCATAGTGGGAACCTTTAGTCGAATATTCCTGGATGAAAGCCATACCCTGTCTCCTGGAGAGAATTCTGGGACCTGGCGTCGATGGCGATCTGCCTGGAGTCTCTGTCTCCGGTGGCCACTCTTAGGTTCTCATGAATCTTCCTCCATAAGTGTTTTAGCCGGGTGATACATTTATCAACTGCTGGTACCCCAGAGGATAGGGGGGAGGAGGGTAAGCGGGATGGGTGAAACCCAAAATTTACAAAAAAGGGAGATTCTTGAGTGGAGTCATTACGTAGGGAGTTGAGGGCAAACTCGGCCCAAGGTAGCAGATCCACCCAATCGTCCTGTGTATCGATTACGAAACATCGGAGGTACTGTTCCAGGTTTTGATTGGCTCTCTCCATCTGCCCATTGGTCTGTGGATGGTATCCTGAGGAGAATTGTAATGAAATACCCATTTTTAGTGAGAAGGCTCGCCAAAATTGTGAAATGAATTGGGACCCCCTGTCCGAGACGATGGTCGACGGCACTCCATGGAGACGAAAGATTTCCTGGATGAAAACATCCGCGAGCCTGGGGGAATTCGGAAGACCTCTCAAGGGAAAAGGGGAGTCTACTTGGAAAAGCAATCAATGACAACAAGGATAGTATTCATCCCTTTGGAAGTAGGAAGATCCCCGATAAAATCCATAGAAATATGGTTCCAAGGCCGATCTGTTGCCGATCTGTACTTTGTTGCGAGCATATGTGCCACACGCCTTCACAAACTCCTCCACATCTTTAGACATCCCTGGCCACCAGAAGGTTCGTTGGATGAGGTCGTTAGTTTTCCGCATCCCTGGGTATCCTACCGACTTAGAGGAATGGCACCACTCGAGGACTCTCTTGCGATGTTGCGGTGCGGTGCGGTGTAGAGCCTTCCCTCCGGGACCTTGAGCCCCATAGGAGCCTGTGATTGCTCGGATCAGATATTGTCCATGATGTCGAAGGAGTTGGCGGATACGATAAATTTGGAAGGAATTATCGTCGTCTCTAGCCACTCTTCAGACCTATCCTCTGCAAGGAACTGCCGTGACAGAGCATCTCGTTCGCAATCCAGGGGGAGCATATAAGGGAAATAAAGCAAAAACAATCTAAGTATAGACAATAAAACAATGTGAATTCAGTCTGTGGTTTTCTTGGCTCATATGTACAGCCTACTCACAAGATCTCAGTATTTTACGGGCAACAGGGAGCAGTTTATGGATGACAAGAAGAGCTCCTGGTTCAGAGAGGATGAAGACCTCCAATCACAGCAAAATGATGGTGCATGAAAAAAGAAAATATATCCATAGTACAGACCAATCATAAAAAAACTTAACTTTATAGGGCTTTATATACCAGTGACATTTCTGCAGACAGACTAATGGCCCATCGGATTAACACAGTGTGGGTCCCTGGCAGTCCCATTCAAACTGAATGGGACTGCTAGGGACCCCTGCTGTGTTCATTCGATGGGCCATTAGTCTTTCTGCAGAAATGTCACTGAAATGTTGCAGCATGTACCTGGGTCTTGTAGGTTATAGCCCCAGATTTTCCAAGGCAAGTTTTAGAATACTCGTCGGCGCACCTGTATATATATATATATATATATATATATATATATATATATATATATATATATATATATATATATATGTATATATGTATATGTGTATATATATATATATATATATATATATATATATATATATATATATATATATGTGTATATATATGTGTGTTCCATGTAAAAATGGATTTCAGGCAAAAGATAACACGTTCTCATTTGCATGTCATTTCCCGAAATCCCTTACTGCAGTGGAAGCACTGTATGGTAGGTGATAATGGTAAAAGGCAGTGTTGCAGACATGTCTAAGGCCGCGCTTATAGTCCTTGCTATGGCAACACGACAACGACGCTGACGTCACGCTGCGATCACTGAAAAATCAAATGTTATTGAATTCCAGGGATCGCGACCAAGCCGTCGCTCCGTCGCGTCGGTCCAAATATAAGCGCACGCACCGGATTCAATACATTTGTTTTGTCGCGACTTCGCTGGGACTATAAGCGCGACCTAATAAACGTGAAAGTGCTCACAAGTGATCTTTTAATTGGCTATATGCTAACGGTGGAGGTTTATTGTTGCCTTTTTCACTCACCATAACTTAAAATGTGTATGGTACACCTACCCGCCTTGAAAATTGCAAAGCCAGCACAATCAATATCATACTGATGAGACCCATAAAGGTCGAAACAGCTGTTTGTGAGTGGTTTGACTGGCTTTGCATCTAATCCCATGCTGTGCTTAAAAGCTGTGTGAACAACAGAGCATTTGCTTATAAGGGTTCCATGTAAAAAGGGATTTCAGGCAAAGGTGACACATTGTGTGCTCATTTGCATGTCATTTCCCAGAATCCCTTGCTACAGTGGAAGCACTGTATGCTAAGTGATTATGGTTAAAGGAAGACCTGTCTAAGACATGTGAATGTGCTCACACTCATTTGCATGTCATTTCCCAGAATCCCTTGCTGCAGTGGAAGTGCTGTGTGCTGGGTGATAAGGGTGAAAGGCGGGGTTGCAGACCTGCCTAAGACATGCAGATGAGCATACAGTTGTATTTACATATATATATATATATATATATATATATATATATATATTGCAGAATAAATGAGTTCTTCAGTATTAGGTGATACCTTTTTTATTGGACTAACAATTTATGTCATAGGACAAGCTTTCGAGAGTTATCCTCTCTTCTTCAGGTCAAGAAATCACCTGAAGAAGAGAGGATAACTCTCGAAAGCTTGTCCTATGACATAAATTGTTAGTCCAATAAAAAAGGTATCACCTAATAGTGAAGAACTCATTTATTCTGCACTCTCGCAACTGGACTAACACGGCTATTTTCTGCTTTATATATATATAGATATATACATATATAAAATATAAACTGAATAGACCATTCTGTGGCTAACTAAATGCTTTTATTTGTGCAAGTTTTCGAAATACACGATCTCTTCTTCCGGGGGTGTTACAATGGATAAAGGAAGAATGAGTTTTACTGAAAAAACAGGCACGACTAGACAGTGAAACCTTTCTTGCTTTATCCATTGTAACACCGCCGGAAGAAGAGATAAGTGTATCTCAAAAGCTCGCACAAATAAAAGCATTTCATTAGTCACAGAAGGGTATTGTCTATTAATTTTTGATTATTAAGCTCGGCTAATTTTTTTTTAATATATATTGTAAGTGGGAATTGTCTACCACTCATCTTTTATTCAATAAATCCTATTACTTTTGGTAATGCACCACGGGTGTACATAAATACACAGTATACCCATGCACAAAAGACAAACTAAGATGGTGGGAGAAGGCCAAAATCTGCTATTAGATCATACGCTACACCAAGTGTATTTGTTACTGATCCCCATAGATGCCAATGGCACAGGCTTGGGAGCACATATGTGAGATCTAGTGGCGCAAGGAACTTGGTCAGCAAAAGAGCAGCATTGACCAGCAAATGTGCTAGAATTCAAGGCAGTCCAGAAAGCATTAGAAACGGCCCAAAGCCGCCACATAAGTCGAGGAAACATACAAATAAGAGCCGTCTATAGCACTGTGGTAAAGTGTATAGCTAAAGAAGGAAGAACAAAGAGTGGAAGACTTATGACATTAACACCAAAAATGCTATCATGTACAGAGGCTATGTCACATAGATGACAGCCATACATATACCAAGGCTACAAAACACGACAGCAGATTTCCGCAGTAACAACACAACTACCCCTGGAAAATGGGCCTTAGACAGCAAAGTATTTCACAAAATAGTGAAGCGCTGGTGTCAACCCGAAATAGACCTGATGGCCACCTAACACAACAAAAAGGGTAGATTGTTACTGCATGTGGCAATTTTCATCCCAGTGCAATGCACAGAGATGCCCTCAGTTTCAAATGGCAGTTAAAATGGGCATATATTTGTCCTCAATCCCTCTCATTGCAAAGATATTGAGGAAGATACGACTTTGCTTAAGAAAGATAAGATAAAATATCTTTGAAACTATCATCATGGAAGATAGCGATCCTCATAGCCATTACATCAGCAAGGAGAGTGGGAGAAATACAAGCTCTATCTTGCAAAGTTCCTGGTCATTCACCAGGATAAGGCAGTTATCCGACCAGTTCACCATTTTGTGCCAAAAGTGGTATCTCGATTTCACATCAATCAAGAAATTGTAATTCCCTTATTTTGCCCCAAACTGGGTAATAAGGAAGAAGTATTGCATACTCTGGATGTGGTGAGGTTTTTGGAAACCTATATCAATCGAGTACAAGATATTAGAAAGTAGGATAGACTGTTGATCCTCCCAGGGGACCCAAGACTGGGAAAGCAGCGTTCAAGGCAAAAATCCAGATGGATTGTGTCATGCATAAGAAAACCATGTGAACACAAAAGAGAAAATCCACCTTTAAGTCAAAAGGCTCATTCAACAAGGGTCATGCCCACATCATGGACATTTAAGGCACAGACATCACCTGTACAAATCTGCAAGGTAGCCATGTCATCATTTAACACGTTTATAAAATACTATAGGCTGGACATTCAGGCTTCAGCTGACTTAAGCTTTGGCCAAAAAGTACTTCAGCTTGTAATAACAAAATAAATGTTTTGAAGCTGATATTGGTGATGTTGGTTATGTCCCTCCCTTATTTTGTTGCTTGTCCCTATGGTGCCCACTGCCATGAGGAAAAGGAAAAGAGAACATTTAGCCAGCTTCCCGTAATTTTCTTTTCCTGGAATCATGGCAGTGGGCACATAGTTACCCTCCCTATTTGTATGTCTTATATATATATCAGTTGTATTTTTCAGCTATGTGAGATTCCTAAGATTATCTGCAGGTAGTAAGAGGGGCCTTTTATTGGGCTAAGCTGCAATAATTCAATTTCTTGTTATACTCAAGCTAATGATGGACTTAACCCTACGGTGCCCACTGCTATGGTTCACGGAAAAGAAAATTACGATAAGCTGGCATCATTTTCTTTTTTCCTCTGTAAAATTGGAAATATGTGTCTTTCCTCTATTGCTCTATTGCTAAGATTCTAATGCTTGACTTCATTCTCTCCAGTCTTTAATTCTGGTTACCTTCTATTGTCAATCCTTCCTGCCTAAACCTATGATTTATCCTAAACACTTTTGCAAGAATCACTTGCCTCTCTTCTAAGTCTGTCGTGGCAGAAATCGCTCTCCTAGCTTCCCATTAAATTCTTTATTACTTACCAAATTCTTCTCTCTCTTTTAAGGCAATACACAATTCTGCCCCTCTTTACGTCGCAGTCCAATTTTCTCGCTATACAACTGCTCGCCTCTTATGATCTGTTCACGGATGTCTTCTGTCTACCCCTTTTGTATCTAAAGTCCTCACCCACTTAGAACCTCTCACTTACTACCCCCAGCTCTTGAATGCCCTTCTCAGTAATATCCAACAAGCACCTTCTGTCTCCACCGTTATGGCCTATCTTAGAATTCAAGTCTTTAATGAAGCATTTGTATAGCTCCAAAGTGTTCTCCCCTTTCATACACACTTACCAAAACATCCTGTATGCTCTCTGTAAATTCTCTTTGCTTGCCACTTAGATTGTAAGCTCTTTGGGTCAGGAGCTAATTCTCCTAATGTTTACTTTTAAGTCTGTAGAACTTATTCTAATTATGTCTCATATTATTTTGTCATGTGCATTACTGCTGTGAAGCGCTATGTACATGGATGGCAATATACAAATAAAATATAAATGCATACATGCAATATCGCACAACAGAATCAGAAAAATCTCTTCTGAGCAATTTCTCAGACATGTTTTTTCTGATATTAAGGGCTCATGGTCGACCACAAGTGTGTACAAAAAGAAAATAGTACAGTAGCTGTAACTCCAGATACATTTTTGTTACTCCTCAAAATTATTATTTTAGGCAAACTTCCCCTAATTCAATAAAAATTATCTACAGCATGCAAAAAGCCAAAACTTGAGTAAAACAGTTTTGACTTACTATTGTTGTATGATGTGTAGGTGATCATTTGAATAATAACTCTGTGTAGGATAATGGAAGAGATTCATTAATCTTTTATCCTGTGCTAACTGCCATTTACTGTAAGTCAATAGTACAAATTTAGTATGGCCCAAGTATTGGCCCAAGTTACCTTGATACATTGGTCCCTGTGTAGCACTGTGTCTGTTTTGGTGAATCATTTAAGTTAATATGATTAATATGAGATTTAATAACTACAGTTTCATACATTTATTCAAATTGGAAATGTGTGAATCAGGTAACATTTTCTGGGGGGTTTTCTTGAAAAATCGTCTCGCTGTTTTTTTGACAAACATTTGAAGGGCTATGCCCTTTATATTGTATGCTACAATTTTCACTAAATTGTGTCTACAAGTGGCACCATTCTGGTGAAATTGGCTAAAATCTGTGCAATGTAAAGTCATGCAAAAAATGTATGGAAACCCAACGTTTGTGAAGCAACTCTGAAGACATTTGCATATCTCTAATCAAAATCCATATACAGTATAATAGGGAAAAATCTACGGACCTGGAATGAAATAATATTTTAATTGTACAGGTTTCGTGCCTGGCATGTGCATGCTTGTAGACAAAGTTTGTTTATAGAAGATTATGATGTACTGTAGCACATCACCTACAGTATATTAAGCAATTGAGCATATGAAGTACATAGAATTGTGTTATATAGTGTATTATCTTATGATATATTACACCAGTACAATCAATGGCATATACTGTAGATCACAACAATTTATCTAGCCAACATCCTCAAGAAGTTATTTTGCAGTCACTCATGTCATGACTCACAAATGTAACAGTAAGGGCATACATTAGATGGGAGAAAGGCAAGTTTTATACAATTACTTTAGGTACTATTATGTTCTTAAACACTTCACTTATATGTTTTCTTTTCATTTTTGAAGTCAAATTGTTCATAGATGAAAATAACAAAACTCTACCATTTCTTCTCCCCAAAAATACATTGAAAACCTAAATCAATTCACAAATAATTTATCAATTAAGTGATATGTATACCGATTTGGTGATTTGTAATCTGTTTCAATATGCTGTTTAAATGAATGATTTTGTACTTTTCTATATGATTCTGTGGTTTGCATATTTAGTTTTGTGAAAAAGCAGCCTTTGTTTTAATTTATGGTGAGTTCAGGGTCATAGTCTGCACACATCAATGAAATAAACAGAAAAGATGCAATGCAAACAATTTAGCGGCCAAGTCAATACAAGCACAACAATCTAATCACAATAATTTGCTTAATTTAATGATTGGTCAATATTAATTAATTTAGACGGAAGAACCACAATGCATCACATGCACTTACTTTGCTACAAAATTATACAAAGACACTTAAATGAAATAGAGACGGAGAGGCTTAAGATAAAGAGAAAATAAGGAAACATTTTGGGAATAAAATATGAATTAAATAGTAGTTTGGGGTATATAAATAGAGGCTGCTTCTTGATGTGAATAAACAATTGCACAAAATAAGGAAATAAATGACTAGGTTATTGTACTAAACCAATACTTCAATAATGGGGAAGTAACAATTGTTTTCCCCATATAAATAATAATGTTGAGCTGCTGTATGTAATCTGAGAAATTGTTAAGTAACCTTGTTTCATATTAAATATATTATGTGTGTGTTTCTATATTTTTCCATAGCACCGATTATACAATGAAAGGAATTATAATGCAATGCAAGTTTACACCCACGTAAACATTGAAAGGAATTCCTTTCCCCAAAAGTATCAGTCAAAATAAATACGATAAGTAGCTGTAAAAATATTAAAATGTATACTTTCCCTTTTATGTATCAGAGAGACTGAAAAATATACAAATTTGAATATAATTTGTGTATGCAAATTTGGTCATTATCCCAGCTATGGTCACAGATATTTTCCCATGTGTTACATAGAGCAGGGGTGTGCAAAGTTTTTGGAGTGCGACCCCTGCCTGGGAACCCCAGCGGTCATGTCCCCCCTGGCTTAGATCCCGGCATCAAATGACATCGCGGATCATGTGACGTGTTGTCATGGCGATAAGTTGTCAAAGACCCGGCTGGCCACAGGTAAGGGACGTTACAGAGGTCTCACACCTCCCCGGGCATTTAAATGCCTTGGGGAAGGGTGCTAGGCCTCTGTAACTGCCGTGCCCACCCCCCCCTAGCTAATGTTGCGCCACCCCAGTTTGTGCCCCGCAGATATAGAGGATTGTTTAAGGTGTTATATAAGTCAATAGGTACTCTTCTGTCAAACTTCATCAAAGTTTAAAAAAAAAAATGTAAATTGTTTCATTTTAACTGATTCTGTCTACGTTCCTCATCATGCTTTCCCATGCGAAAAATATTTTAGATTTGAATAAATCTCATGTCATCTCTACTACTAAAATGTATTGCACAGCATGTTTAATTGTTGGTAGTGTATTGAAGATGTTTTGCTTTCCTTTTGTTCCACTTGCTCTAGTGAACATTTTGAGAAGTGGTTTAGGAGGGGCTGAGGGAATGAGATACTGTAAGTCAGTACAATATTTTATAATTAAATATATCAAAATGTGTGCCTATTTATTTTGAACAATATTTATTCATCATCCTTTTCCAGGGCTCTGTACTTTAGTTAGTAAAACAAAGATGTGGTTACAGTATATATAGTTTATAGAGTAAGTGTTGAGATAACTTTGTGGTGGGTAGGGGTGGGAACATAATGGCTGGAAAATGAGTTATGTGCATTGACAGCTTGCTTTGTTGGTGTGCATTAAGGAAGTGTGAGGGTAAGGATATCATGGGCGTTGGGGAGGGTGGGGTGAGGGAGGGGATGGGATAGGAGGTTAATGGGGTAACATGGAATGTGACGGAGAAGAGCTGAATTTTCAGTTGGATTCTGAAGATACTGTAGTTAGGGAGGGGGCAGATTAGATGTGGTGTGGGAGCTTGGTCCAGAGCAGGGGGCAAGTAAGCCAAATGATCGGAAATTGAGAGGAGGCACAGGGGGCTTGGGGGAATGAGGGTTGTGGCACTTAGGGAGCAAAGGAGATGGGAAAGGTGTAGCGAGAGATGAGTGCAGAAAGGTAAGGAGGGGGGGGCAAGAGCATGGAAATATTTATAGACCAGGGTGAGGGATTTGAAGAGGAACATTGTTCGATGGGTAGTCCGTGGAGTTGGGAGAGGGGTGTCGTGAGCAGAGCGGGGAAGATGGAGAATTGTATGGGCTGAAGAATTTTGAATTTGTTGGAGGGGTATAGAGGAGTATAGAGGAGACGGAGAACAAAGGAGTTACAGTAGTCAAGACGGGTGAAGATTAGGGTGTGGATTAGAAGTTTGGTTAGCTAGGTTAATTTGTAGGAAGTGGGAGGACATCCAGGTGGAAATGGCAGAAAGGCAGGCAGAGATATGGGTGGAAAGTTTGGTTGAGAATAGTGGGAAAGAGAAATACATTTGGATGTGGTCTGCAATAAAATGGACATTAAATCCATAGGAGGAGATGTGGTCGAAGAGCGAGGCAGTGTAGAGGGAGAAGAGGAGAGGACCAAGAACAGAGCTTGGGGCATGCCCACTTGGAGGCTAGTAGGTGGAAATAATTATTTGTTAAAGGTGACAGAGTAGGAGCAGTGGGAAAGATAGGATTTGAGCCATGAGAGGGTGGTATCAGCAATGCCAAGGTTGGTGAGGGTGGAGATGAGAGTGAGGTGATCAACCATGTTAAATGCTGAAGAGAGGTTGAGGAGGATGAGGATGTTATCCACTGGATAGGGAGAGGTTGAAGAAGGAGCAGAGATGAAGGAAGAGAAGTGGGAGGATATGAGGGAGTGTGGAATGGGGTTTGAAGGGGATGAGAGTGTTTGATGATTGAAAGGAGATCATCATCAAGGTTGGGCTGAAGAAGGGGAAGGACTGGGTAGGGGTGGGGGACAAGGGGGAAGAGGGACAGCAGTGGGGGAAGGAATGATGGATGTATATTTTTTGTAAGAAGTAGGAGCCAAGGTCCGTGGATGAGAGGGTGGCTTATGCGAGAGAGATGGGGAGGGTCATACGTAGATGGTTTAGGGTGGAGAATATTTGTCATGGATGAGGTGATAGTGAGTTGATAAGAGTGTTATAGTATATTTGTTTTGCGATTTGAGAGGAAAAGTGTATTAGTTGAGGAGGGTTGGAAAGTAGCAAGTGTGGATAAAGAACAGAAAGATTTCCATGATTTTTCAGCTGTGCGAAGGAGAAATTGAATGTTTTGAGTTGACAGGTGAGCCAGGGTTTAGCTGGATGTTTGAAGGGATGCACAGGGTGGAATGATGCGTTTGAATTCAGTGATGAGGATAATGCAGAGTTCAGTTGGAGAGAGGAAAATGATGCGAGTGAGGGAGGAGTGATGAGGTCGAGAAGGTAAGAGAGGATGGATCAATGGATTTAAGTTTTCTGCGAAGTATGGGATTGAGTGGTGTAGAGGAGGAGCAGGAATGGTGATACAAAGGATGGTGGAAAGGAGGTGGTAACCGGCAGGTGGAACAAGGGGTGTGGAGGGGGACTCAGCATGCACTGTGAGAATAAGGTTGAGTAAGTGGGTGGGTGGAGAATCAGTGAGTGATGAGGGGGATGAAGGCCGAGGTGGGGTTGTCAAGGTGAAGGTTAACATCACAGGGGGGTTGGGAGAGAGTGGGCATGAAGAGAGGAAGCAGTGGAACTCATGGAAAAATCATGGGTGAGCCAGGGGGACGATAAATTACAATTATTGTGATAGGTAGAGGGAAAGAGAGAGAGAGCAGGGCATGTAATTCAAATTAGGAAAAAGGAAGGGAGTGAGGGGAAGGAAGGGGGATTGGATCAGGTATCCAGGATGAAGAGACAAGGAGGGCAACTCCCCCTCCAGTGTTGGTGTGACATGGGGTATGATTGTGTAGATGTGAGAGCAGCATGGTGGCAGTGTTTTTGGTGGGAATCCATGGTTTGCTGATTGCAAGAAATGCAAGATTGTTTTGTAGAAAGTGATTGAGGGTGAAGGTGGTCTTATTGCAGATGGATCTGGCATTCCAGAGGGAGAAGGGGAGGTTGATGGAGGATCGGGTGGGAGTTGGGGTGATAGGGGGAAGGGAGAAGCGTTGACAAGGAGGGGTACTATGTGGTTATTCTGGTTGGCATGGCGAGTTGAGGTTGGCTTGTGGCAAGGGATGGGGATCGTGAAGACAGGGATTGAAAAGGATAGTGGCTTTGGTGGGAGGGATGGGTGGGTGGGGCACAATGTCATGGGGAAAGGTGTCGTCAGGAGGAGAAGGCTATAACGTGTTGTTTTCCTTTCTCTGTTTCCAAACCAAGTTAAGGTGCTCTTAATAGATTATACATCCTCTGTTGGTGTAATTTTAAAAATATCCTCTACGCTATTGATCAAATATGCACCATGTTGATACATATCCCCCAATGTTGGAAATATTTTATTAAAAAGAGGGAAAACTAAAAAGGAATTAAAATAAATAATGTAATATCATTTCAAAACATGATTCCAAAGATTAAAAATTACATTTTTTATACATTGAATTAGATTAAAATTAACAGTGATCACCTTGAATATAATAGTGAGAAGAAATGCACTGATGACAAGAGGAATAAAGGTGCTGATAAACCAACTCAGACGATACATTCCATTGCCGAGTCCCATCATTTTCACTGTTTCCTTAAGACGTGCTTCTTTCTCATATACTATACCTTTAACAATCATAGCCACAGAATATATCCAGGCCAAGGTCATAAAAAGTGGGAGCGAACGAGAAAGAGAGCGTATGTATCTACACAGGAGGAAGATAACAATTTTTAATTAACAATTGTTATATTACGTTATTATATTTTAAAATTGGATTAATTATCAGGCCCTGTCTTTCAAGATTATTCAACACTGATTCATACTGTGAAAATGTTCATTTTTATTAAGATTGAATGAGAAGCAGTGCTGGTACTGCAAGTTATACTGTACAAATCTGGAATTGGCAGTTAATATAGGCATACATTCAGTTCATCATAATTGTATATGAACAAATATGTATATAAGAGATGCACACCAGCTTTATGACTATTTGTTATTTCATATATTTGCAGAAAAAAACGTATTATTTATGAAACAGTCATCAGAAATAAGGCACATTCCGGTGTTGGAAGATATGTACCTTACAGCCTATTCAAGTCAATGGAAGAAACTGTAATTAATTAAAGTGTTCAGCTTGCAGATTTCAACACACACTTTTGTTTTAACTACAATTACAATGACAAAATAGACACACTGGAACTAGGTTTTACATTAGCGTTATAATAAACATGCAAGACTTAAGGTGTCATACAGTATTAATTACAGTAATTAATCATAAATACTGACAATTTTGGAAGTAAAGGTTCAATTAACTCAAGTTTCGCAAATATATTTAAAAACAAATCTTATCAATTTCAAATAGGAAAGTCAAATATGCGTAAAATTTACATGCAAACAATATACTGACAACATTTTTCATAGTTTTTTTCTTTCTTAGGATACAAGATGAAATGTATCAGAAAGTTAAAAAGCTGCAAGTCGTAGTAGCTTTGTATTATAGACTCTGCTGGCATTTCGACATACTGTAGCATGAAATAAAGAGTCTGGGAGTAGTATAATTGAGGGGAAAATTTCCACACATACAGATGTTGCAGGCTTTACTACTGATGCAGCGGCCTTTATTCGAACACTTCACGCGTCATGTACATCGGAATCCCGATTTGAAGCCGCGGGATGAATTCCAGCCTTCCCACACTAAGATGCGAGCGCGGCGAGTGCAGAAAAACGAATTTTAGTGTTCTGGCTTTTAAAAACATGAAATTAGCACAGTAGCACAGTAGCATAGTAGCACAGTAGCACAGTAGCACAGTAGCACAGTACTGTACAAATTACAATTCATCCATTTTATTGCAAACAAAGAAACAGAATCCATGAAATTCAAACAAAACATCCGCGATAAGCGCGGATGCCTGGGGCAATTAGCCGCATTCATGCTGCGTGGGGAACAGCACAGAATTCAAAATCGGCGCCGTGATGTGTTCGAATAATGGCCGCTCCATCAGTACATCCTCAGACTCGCGCCAGCAAGTGCACTACGCATTAGCCCCATCCCATTTTTGTGTACACCTAATTCAATTACAATGAAGTCTGCTCCCATTGGAGCCTTCTGTGTTTACAGCTACAATGCGCTAGTAGGGGCAATAACATCTGCTACATCTGTAACTACAAACACCATGTTCCTATATTGCATATACTTTCCTTATTCCCACTGTAGATCATCATAATACAACATTGTACATAGTTTCTGATTTACTTTACAACTGCCATACTTGAAGAAGAACCCTGTGAGGTCCTATATAACGTGCCATACTACTTATTTTTTCCTTTTTCAACAACCAAATCTGGAGTTACAGTATGTACCTTTTTAAAAACAAGATTTTTGGGCCAGTGTTGAGGCAGAGATATCTGCCATCCAGGTCAATGGTTAATTAATGATGTTCAAGGGTGTAATATTTTGCATGCTTAGTGAATCCGATCTAAGTATCTGGTTACCCAAAAGACTAAACGATTACTCGAGGAGCAGTGTACTCTAAACTAGCATTTTTTAATCAATAATGTTGTTATAACAGGTACAATATTTGATATCTCCAAGTGTTATGCATCAGTTTTCCTCTTCAAATACTCCTTCACCCACTCATATTGAAAGCCGAGATACCTGTGGGCAAAGAAAGTAAATCCCTGCACTCAGGCCGGTGTCTCATTGTGAGCGGGAGCCCTTCTCTTCTTAGTCCCTCCCCCTGCTCTCCCTGCCCCTAAGGAATTAAATTGGGGGGGGGGGGGGTTGAGATGGGGGGAGGGAAAGAGGGATATTTAACCCTGCATGATGCTGGAGGGACCTCTTCCCATGCAGCCCCTCTGACACATCAGGATTTCCACCTTCCCTCTTAGTTTGTATGTTTGGTAGATGGTTCTACTCAAAATAAAAAAAAATGGGGATTATACTAATATGTTTTTTTTTGTTCTAGGTATTGTCAAAACTGTCTGCTGGGTTTGTCTTGCCAGGATGGGTGAGTACAAGAGGTGTAAGGATAACGTAGATAATGGCACCATCATGAGGCTTGTGTAAAAATTCTGGTACCCCTTATATAACAGCAAGAGTGGAGCCAAGACAATGCTGTCAGGATTTGAACTATGGAAAAGCTGTCTGACGGGGGGGGGGGGGATATTGGGGGAGGGGGGTTGATGAGTTGGTTAATTTAAAATGATAAAATAAAGATATGGCCTTGTTGTTCCTTAAAGGGATCTGTCTGAACATCCCGGAAGTTACATCATCTGGTTCGAAGCTACCACGGCCATCCTGTTTCCTGGAAAATCCTGCCCTTACTCCCGTGACAGGAAATCAGCATCTCTTTGGCTCTCATTGCCTGCCTCTGGCCTTAAATAGTAGGCAGTTGCTACTAGTCTTTGCTTGTGCACAATACTGGTTTATAAAGCATTTGTTGATCTGGTATATTACGGGTTAATCTACTTTACCGTAATTTACCTTACATTCCTTGTCAGTCAAATTGTTCAGTTTGTAAAGGGCAATTAAGTTTGCTTTATTGGGAGGTATGTGATTTTGTTAGCAGTATAGGTTTGAACCTAGTTTGGGGAAGCCAAGCTTTGTTTGCATTGCACTAAGGCTACGTCTATACTCAGGCAGACGGAGCGGAACGGAGGGGAGGTGCACACACGCTGCAATACTCTTGGTAAAGCCTGAGCTTTTCATGGCTTTGCAGGTTATGCAGCGGGCGCGATTTGGGGGCATGGCAATGAAAATTTGGAGGCGTGTCAATGACGTTCCGGCAGGAACGTCACTTTCCTACCTCACATCCCGCTGCCATCGCGCAAAAAATCACTTCTCTGTCTTCTTGAATTTCGCGCCGTAGTGAGCTTTGTCTGATGTGCGCACTGGTGACATCTACAGGCATCCTCAAAGAGGACAATAGATGTGATTACGCAGCGTGGGTGAACCTCCCCTCCATTCCGTCTGAGTAAGTATAGACGCAGCCTTAGAGTGTGAATATTTGGAGTTATACAGAAGGATAGGAGCTGAGCTACAATCTGCCTAGATTCAAGCTGCAAATTCTTCTATATGTGGATAGTACTGTTCAGCTTTCTGTCAGCTATCCTCTATAATAATATTCTGCACAATTTAGCATGCACCATTACACTCCCCACTTTCATCTACTACAATATCTCTCAATACTTCTTGTTTTCTCACATCGCCTACACCTGCTTTCCTGTCATTTACATTCTTTGAGGCTCATACTATTCATCTTTTTTTCACACTTTCTCTGTATTGCTGTCATCTATAGGCCACCTAACTCTACGTCCTCAAATTCCAATTTCCTCACTGACTTTGAATCCTGTTTATATATATATATATATATATATATATATATATATATATATATATATATATATATATATATATATATATATATATATACCACACAAAAAAGCAGTCAGCACTCTAATGTAGGGCAAAAGGCATTTGCTAGTCCCATAGGAATCCACACAGCATATGAACCAGCCCAAAGACCAGTAAAGAGACAGCAACCAGCAAGGAGTAATCCAAAATAAACTGTATTGAAACAAACAGTTACACGAAAGCCAACGTTTCGGTCTCACAGAGAGACCTGTCACCTAGCACACAGCACTTCCACTGCAGCAAGGGATTCTGGGAAATTACATGCAAATGGGAACACAGTGTCACCTTTTGCTTCAAAACCATTTTTAACATGGTTCCCTATAGGCTTAAGCGTGCTGCATGGTCACAGCTTTAAGCACAGCCAAGGTAGATGCATAGCAAGAAAACCCACCCACAGACAGCCGTTTCGACAGTGTGGGGTTGGTTAACTGGATATGAAATGAAGCCATGAGGATGGGGTTTACCATACTTAGTTAAGTTATGGTGGGTAAAAAAAGTGACAAAAACCCTCCACAGCAAAGCATATAGCAAATGCATACAGGAATATTTCCATTTGCTATATGCTTTGCTGTGGAGGGTTTTTGTCACTTTTTTTTACCCACCATAACTTAACTATATATATCTATATCTATATCTCTTAGGGGACTTTAATTACTGCATTGACCCCTTTCATTCCTTGTCATCTCATCTTATTTCCTTCTTTGGTCTCTACCAATTACAGCTTCCAGGACCCATAAGGACGGCCACAAATTGATCTCGTCTTCAGAAAAAACTGTTCCTTTTCTGATTTCTCAATTTCCCTTTCCCAGTCTCTGACCATAATCTCATCTCATTTTCACTCTTTCAATCCTTACAATAAACGTCCAGCCTTGCCTTATTCTACTCGCAATGTGCATTCTTTTGACCTTCAGTCCTTGTAATATTGCTTATACCTTCAAATTTTCAAGCCAAAAAGACCCAGGTACACCCAGGTACATGCTGGGAACTTGCCTTAAACTTGCTTTAAACTAGACCCACCATTTCTGCATTGATTAATGGCCCATCAGATTAACAGCGGGGGTCCCTGGCAGTCCCATTCAAACTGACTGGGACTGCCAGGGACTCCTGCTGTGTTAATCCTATGGGTAATTAGTCAATGCAGAAATTCCTTAATCTTGCCTTAAACTAGCCAGGTTACACCCAGCACGTACCCAGAATGTAACCGGGCTAGTTTTAGGCAAGCTTTAGAATAGTCGGTGTCTCATCTGTAGTTATCATATCCTCTCTGAGATGCCTCTATTCTAATGTAAATACATATAATTAAGCTAGCCTCTCCTCATAAGTTATATTGTCTGCCATTTTATTAATTTTGTGTCTCTTCTCACTCTCTCTGGTTCCATAATGTCTTTTCAATGGAGTGGTGCCCAACATTGTACTTCATTTTCTAGGTGTGGTCATACTAATCCTTTATAAAGGGGCATAATTATGTTTACTTCCTTTCCATCCATTGAACATTTAATGCAATGTAAAATCTTGTTTGTGTCATTGTTTGCAAACTCACAAACACGGGTCGTAGATAATGAGCAATTTATTGCATAGTATAGCACAGAGTATGATCATACACATTCAAAAGTCAATGAGACTCTCTACCAGAGAGTGCCCAAACAGGCATTATATACACTTGATTTCCTTTCTCTGAAATAGGTTACTTGGCATAATGTAATAACCGTTCCTTAATTTTTAAACCAATCATCATATAGATCATTAAAACCTGGTTAAAACTGGATTAAAACAGCTCTAGAAAAATCAGGTATTTCTTGATACCAGGAATGTGGGTGTTACTTCAGGCACAGACATACATCTATTGTGAGAGATTTTCTATCAAACACACTCATTCTTATACACAAAATGGACACTTAAAGACATAGCAGAACAGACAAAATGAAAACAGAACATTGCCTTCAATGCTTCTCCAGAGACCCCCTCAGTCCATTTTAGTAATATATCATCCCTTTCAACAGTATATTAATTTTAGCAATATTTCATCATTTGCTTTGCAGCTACTGCATAACTTTGGGCACCATTGCCAAGCCTGCTGTCAACAAGCACTCCAAAATCCTTTTCCATCAAGGACTCTCCTAATTTATTCCCATTTCATTTGTAAGTTGTCTGTTTATTCTTGCTTCCCAAATGCATAACCTTACATTTATCTGTATTAAACCTCATCTGCCATTTACCTGCCCAAGTCTCCAGTCTATCCAAGTCCTTATGGAGAGAAATTACATCCTGCTCTGATTCTACTTCCTTACACAATTTAGTGTCATCGGCGAAGATGGAGACTTTGCTCTAGATGCCAACCTCAAGGTCATTAATAAACAAGTTAAAAAGCAGGGGTCCCAGTACTGATCCCTGGGGTACTCCACTCACGAATTTAGCCCAACCTGAAAAGGTTGCATTTATGACAACCCTCTGTTGTCTATCCTTCAACCAGTTTTCAATCCATGTGCATATTTTTATTGATTCCATTTTGTACACCAACCTCTTGTGTGGAACTGTATCAAAAGCCATTGCAAAATCTAAGTAGACCACATAAACTGCATTACCCTGGTCTATATTCCTACTTGCCTCCTCAAAGAAACAAATAATGTTAGTTTGGCAAGATCTATCCTTCATAAATCCATGCTGACTATTACTAATTTGTTTTCCATTAGGTATTCCTGAATATTATCCCGTATTAAACCTTCAAGTAGCTATCCCACTACTGAAGTCAGGCTTACAGGTCTGCAATTCCCCGGTTGTGATCTAGCTCCCTTTTTAAATATAGGCACCACATCTGCTTTACGCCAATCTTGTGGTACTGAGCCTGTGGAAATGGAGTCCTTGAATATTAAATGTAATAGTTTGGCTATTACTGAATTAATTCCTTGAGAACTCTTTGATGTACAGTATGCCAATCAAGGCCAGGTGGCTTATTTTCTTTATTTTTTTCAAGCCTTCTATGAACTTCTTCCTCAGTCAATCAATTGTTCATTAATAAAGAGGTTGTGGCTTCCTCCTGTGGCACTACTATTGAACTTGATTCTTCCCTGGTAAACACAGAGGTAAATAATTTGTTTAATACCTCTGCTTTTTCCTTATCTCCAATAATCTACCTGCCCATCTCACACTGAAAGGGTCCTATATTTTCTTTTCTTATTTTTTTGTTATTAAGATACTTAAAGAACTTTTTAGGGTTTATCTTAATTTCTATTGCAATTTTTTTCATTGCTAATTTGATTGCCCTTATGCAATTTTTGTTACGTTCTTTATAATTCTGATATTATGCCTCCTTCCCTTCTGACTTCAAGAATCTAAACACCTGTCTGTTCTTGTCTGTTTCCCCTCTACCTGTTTATTTAGCCACATTGGTTTTGACTTATTTCTTTTATACTTATTACCCAAGGGTATACACGGTGTGCTTTTCTAACAATGATTTAAAGACGTACCATTTATCTTCTACATTCTTCCCTGCATAAACATCATCCCAATATATCACTTGTAGATTAGTCCTCATTTGATTAAAATTTGCCTTTCTAAATCTTAAGGTCTTTGTTGAACCCAAGTAATCTGTTTTTTTTTATAATTTATTTAAAATGCAACTATGTTATGATCACTGTTACCCAATTGTTCCAAGACTTGAATATTTGCTATTACTTCTACATTGTTTGATATTACCACATCCAATATTGCCCCTTTCCTGGTTCATCAATAATGTGGGTCATGTAATTGTCTGTAAGCACCTCCAAAACCCTTTTTCCTTTTTTTGTAATGCTAATCTCATTGCTCCAGTCTGTCTGTATAATTAAAACCACCCATTATGCAAACATGACCTAGTTTTGATGCCTTCTCCATTTGCAAAAGTATGTTAGCTTCCTCAATATCACAGATATTTGGTAGTGTATATAGCATATCCCTACACATGTTTTCTTTATACTGTACTTTTACGTCCACTGCTAATTTCTATCCACAAGGTCTCTACATTTTCATCATTCCATTCATAAACATCTTCCACTTGTAATCTTCCCTTTTTAATAGGTTTTAGATCCGGTTTAACATAATACAAATTCTCCTCACATTCAAAACGTTTCTAAAACCTGTCGCTTTTTCCTCCGCAATATCACAAAGATACGCCAGTTGCTCGACTGCTAAAACTCTGACTCAGGCCCTCATTCTCTCCCGTCTTGATTACTGTAACCTCCTGCTGTCTGGCCTTCCTGCCTCTCACCTGTCTCCCCTACAATCTATCCTAAACGCTGCTGCCAGAATCGCTCTAATCTTTCCTAAATCTGTCTCCGTGTCTCCCCTCCTGAAATCCCTCTCCTGGCTTCCAATCAAATCCTGCATCTCACACTCAATTCTCCTCCTCACTTTGAAAGCTTTACACTCTTCTGTCCCGATGACGAGTGTATCTAAAGAGGTACACAGAAAGAATCCCTTTGTAGGCGCACCGCAGACCTTTATAAAATAAATGTGGTCAGGGGAAATAAATAATTATGTGTAACAAAATTTTTTTATTAATCAAAGTAGTGATGGTGTAATAAAAATAGCAAATATTAAAGAACTAGTATTTACTATGTTAAAAGACACTGCAGGACTTACAAACTCACCTTGAATTGTGCCCGATATAATAGCGCAAACTGTATACTCCCCGACATCCAAGTATCTGTACACGGGGTCTACGGGACAAAAATCAAGGGGCGCGAGGGGTGACACGGCAAATGTTGCTATAACTGGTATAATAACAACTGCCCCCGCAATAAACTCCCAGAGTTTGAGACGGAGTGTAGCAATACACACCGAAGTGAACGCAAACATCTTAGAATGAACTAACGAACCTAGATTCTAGCTCTAAACTACAGCGCTTATGTGTGTCCAGCGGTGATACACGGAGAAACATCTCCATAGGTACAGTGGAAATTAATCCCATCACTGCTGAGACACAATTATCGTAAACAGAATCAGGTACAGTAGCTACATACTATCAGTGCATATTTGTATCTGCACTAGGGCGATACTTACCCAACCCAGTTTCCAACCGTGCACTCACTCATGGGATCACATACTGCCAGTGGAAACATTAGAGCATAGAGGCATATAGCAATGAAGATCTAGGCATAGGGTGTGAAACATTTCAGCACCACTAGGTGTTACACTTGAGTGATCTACATCCACCTTTGGACATATACTGGTATACCTTAGATATATGCTAAGCATCAAGGACATTACAGTGAATCAAAACAAGCTACATATACTGTATATCTACATCTGCTGATGGGCCCAGAGTAGTACCTCTGGACCTACCATTGTGACACAATTAGTGTCTTTTAACATAGTAAATACTAGTTCTTTAATATTTGCGATTTTTATTACACCATCACTAATTTGATTAATAAAAAAATTTTTGTTACACATAATTATTTATTTCCCCTGACCACATTTATTTTATAAAGGTCTGCGGTGCGCCTACAAAGGGATTCTTTCTGTGTACCTCTTTAGATACACACGTCATCAGTTCATGATCCACTCCCTAGGCAGCACGCCTTAACCAACAAGGGGTTTGAGCGAGGTTCCTATCTATAGCTATTTACACTCTTCTGTCCCTCCTTACATCTCAGCCCTAATTTCTCGCTAGGCACCATCCTGACTCTTGCGTTCTTCTCAGGGATGTCTTCTTTCTACCCCCTTTGTATCTAAATCACTCTTCCACCTTAAACCTTTCTCACTGACTGCCCCACACCTCTGGAATGTCCTTCCCCTCAATACCCGACTAGCACCCTCTCTATCCACTGTTAAGACCCACCTTAAGACACAATTGCTTTAAGAAGCATACGAATAGCACTGTGGATAATACTGGACACATGAAACATAAAGCTTGGCCCCCTGCAAACTCACTTACCAGAATTCCCTCCTACAGTCTCTGTACGTTCTCCCTACCTACCAATTAGATTGTAAGCTCCTCAGAGCAGGGACTCCTCTTCCTTAATGTTACTTTTATGTCCGAAGCACTTATTCTCATGACCTGTTATTTATATGATTACCATGTGTATTACTACTTTGAAGCGCTATGAACATTAATGGCGCTATATAAAGACATACAATACAATATAAACATACTCCACCTCTTTTTGCTTTAGCCCTCTCTAAATTAACTGCCCAGTCATGAGTTTCATCCCACCATGTTTCAGTAATGTCTATATGAGGCCTGTATAACTCCAGTCTTCGAGGGCAGCAAAAAGGCCAGGTTTTCAGGATATCCCTACTTTAGCACAGCTGGCTCAATTAGTGCCTGAGTATGACTGAGCCACTAATTGAGCCAGCTGTGCTGAAGTAGGGATATTCTGAAAACCTGGCCTGTTTGCAGCCCTTGATGACTGGAGTTTTTTAGGCCTATTCTGGAGGCCAGGGTCATATGTAAGATGATTTAGCCCAGATAGCTTCAACTCGGCCCTCTTTTCAAAGCACAACAAGTTCTGTATCTTTTCTTCACTTTATTGAGGGAAAGCAGGGTAAAAGACAGGCACTTGTGAAGAGATGTTGATGTTTAGATAATGCCTCTCTGTGGGTGCTTGGTAGTTAAGGGCAGGTGAAAAGGGTAATCCTACCACTACAGCAGTTACAGCAGGGTACTCACTCATCCAGAGATGATGGTGGAAAAGGAAGTGAGGGGCAAGGGTCACACTAAAAGTGAAGTGAGACTGCACTAACTGTCAGCAAGGACAGGGGAGAAAATGGGAAAGCCCATTAACTGGAGGACTGGAGATGTTGCCAGAGCAACCAGGGGTGGACAGACTGGAAGGAAAAAGGGCTACATAATTTATCCATTCCATCTGCACTGGGAGTAAACTGTAAGGAAAGTAACATCCAAATACAGCTAGCAGGCAGAACTGCCAAGGGAAGGGGGGCTGAAACAGAGAAGGCAGACATGGGTATTTCTGTTCCATGACACTCCCCGTCTGGTATCTGGAGATACCTATTCTAGGTATATGTGGAACATATTTGCAATATAACATAACATAACAATGCAAACTTCATGTCCACATAACGATGGGATACCGTCCGGTACCACCAGCTTGAAGTCCTTTGCCGTCTCGGTAAAGTAGGTAGGCGGATGCACAGCTCTAGGTTAGCTTGATGCACAACAATGTCTCTCAGAGTCCACAAAACTGGTAGTCAGTTCTTCCTTGTTATAGTCTGATTTAGGCATTAGGAGGATAGTCTCTGTGATAGGTCTTAAAAAGGTTTTAACGATCCCATTCTGGGTCACCCGAACTTCCACCTTGCGGACCCATTCATCTTCGCTTGGGATGGTTTTGATAATAAGTCCCATGGGCCATTCGTTTCTTGACACCTGTTTGTTCTTCAACAGAACCACATCTCCTACTTGGATATCCGGTTTAACCATTTGCCATTTATGGCGTTCTTGGAGTGTCACCAGATACTCGCGTCTCCAGCGATCCCAAAATGTGTTGGCCAAGCGCTGCACCTGTCTCCACTGTCGCTTGTACATATCCTTAGAGTTGAAACCTTCGACTGGGATGGGGATGTTCCCTACTTTCTGGGTTAGCAGTATTGCTGGTGTCAAAATACTTGGCGATTCTGGATCTGTTGACACTGGAATCAAAGGCCTAGCATTAATTATCGCTGATATTTCGGCCATAAATGTGGTTAACACTTCGTGGGTGAGTCGAGTTAAATCGGTTTTCAGCATCATAGAGTCCAATATACGCCGGACCACCCCGATCATGCGTTCCCATGCTCCGCCCATGTGAGAGGAGTGATGAGGGTTGAATGTAAACGTACACTCTTGGTCACGCAGGTATCTTTGAACACTGTTGTCTCTATTATCTTTAGTGTTTATTTGTAATTCCTTACATGCTCCAACAAAATTGGTGCCGCAATCGGAGCGTATTTGTTTAACTGGTCCTCTGACTGCAAAGAATCTTCTGAGGGCATTTATGAAGCTGGAAGCATCCATAGATTCTATAATCTTGATGTGTATAGCTCGCGTGCTCATGCAGGTGAAGAGTACCGCCCATCGTTTACTGTTTGCTAGCCCGCCTCTAGTTCTACGTGAGATGACCATCCAGGGCCCAAATACATAGAGTCCTACATAGGTAAAGGGGGGTTCTGTATTAAGTCTGTTGATAGGTAAATCTGCCATCCTTTGGTCTTGGTTTTTGCCTCGCAGCATTCGGCACCTAACACATTTGTGGAGATTACTGGCCACGCACCTTTTCATGCCAACGATCCAAATGCCCGCCGCCCTAATAGCGCATTCAGTGAAGTGTCATCCCTGATGCATGACTTATTCGTGGCAGTAGCGCACCAACAAAGTAGCGATGTGATGCCAGCCAGGGATGATAACAGGATTGCTTTCCTCCCTGCTAAATTGGGACTTGTTGAGGCGGCCTCCTACTCTCATGAGGCCGTCATCGTTGATGAAGGGATTCAACTTCCAAAGTTGGCTGTTTTTGGAAACACTCTTCCCTCCACAAATGCAATTGATCTCTTGCTCATTCGTTTCTCTCTGAACATGACAGAGAACAGTTTCCTTAGCCCTTGCGACTTCCTCCACGGTGCGCAACTCTTTCCAGATGTGCCAGCCATGGCAGCCGGTAGTTTTACCATCTGATGTCTGACGGAAGGAGAAGGCTATATGCCTGAGATGGGCTACTGCTCACAGAAGGGCTGTTGTAAGGAATCCGCTCCACGGTTTACTGGTTGCCTTACCTTGCAGACCGGTGCAGTTCTGGAGCAGCTCTCCTGAGGTTTGCTGCAGCCTGGATTCACTCACCAAAGCAATACACACTCCCTCTGGTATCTACTGCAGCTGTGCAGCCTTTCACTGCAACCTATACTTGCATTCACTCATTAGGAGCAGTACCTTCACACCCCCGCCGGGGATTGGCCCGCTGGCCTTTAAGTACTGTCTTCCCATAATGCTCCCTGCCGAGCATAGTCCTTACTGGATGTCACTAACTGTTCTGCCACAAGCTCCCGCTTGTTCCTGTCTCTCATGCTGAAGCGGAGTATTCTCCTTGTTGTCTGCAGCTCCAGGTTTCCTAAGGCCGGCTGCTATATTCATGCAGCGGTCTGCTCCAGTCTCCTGTGTTGTAGCTGAGTACTCTTCTTGTTTACTTCAGTTCCTTGTTTCCTGTGACCGGCTGCTATATTCACGCAGCGGTCTGCTCCTGTTCTCCTGTGCTGAAGCAGAGGTTTCGTCCCTGCGTCCTTCAGCCTCCTGGATTCCTGCACTGAAGCGGAGGTTTCGTCCCTGCGTCCTTCAGCTTCTTGGATTCCTGCACTGCAGCGGTGGTTTCCCTGTCTTTCTATAGCTTCCTGGTTCCTGGGGCCTACTCTTTCCCTAATCTAGAGAGGCCGTGTCCTGGTTCCTGCTCTGAGACAGAGGATTCCCTAGCCCGCTCAGGACTCTTGCGCTGTAGCACTGGTGCACCCGTGCAGCAAAGCGGTGTGCTACTCTGGTCTGCCTACCATCTCCTGTGACCAGTACCATGGGCCATGGTCGTCGCTCGCGCAGAGGCCAACCCCGCGCTCCTAAGCTGAAGCGGGGCTCTCCTGACTACCTGTTGCCGAACTCTTGCCTGAACAATGTTTATCCTGATGTCTCCTGTCCTGACCCTGGCTTGTACAACGACGACGCTGTCTTCTCCAATCCTGATCCTGCGACATATGACTACGAACTGCGCAATCCGGATCAGCCTGCGCGGTCTCAGGTCGGTGCTTTTACAACCCCACCTCAGCCTCGCGGTCCGACCCTGGTTTGTGGCGAGCAGAACCCTGACAGTATGCTCGGCCTCACAAACTCGGACCCCGCTGAGGTGTGGGTTGGTAAGTTTTTTCCTAAAAACCTGTCCCAGTCTGTAGACCAGTCCCAGTTTGAGAATGATTATATATGCGATATAATACCTCTGCCTCAGAGACTTAAAACAGTATCTGGCCAGTGTTTTGGCCATTGCAAACAGTGCTTTCTCCCCTGATTCCCCTTTAACTGGGGATGAGGTGAGCCCTGTGGAACTGGTCAACGCCTGTAATACACTCAATGCCCTGGCTTTATCTTTGGACATTCCTTTAGTACTCCCGTACCCTTCCGTCATGGTGGCTTTCGCTCACGACACGCTGCATGTACTTTCCGTGGTATTGGATGGTTGCTTGTTAAAACAGGATCGCCCCCTGGCCGCTAACGCCGTCCTTTGGCGGTTTCCCTCGCTTGCCAATCCTGTCGCTAAACCGGGGGACGTATCTCCCGCTTCGGGAGATGACCAAACGGAACCATTACCAATATCTCCCAGCGTAGTAATTGCCACAGTCCCTAGCTCTGAGTGTATGCCCGGGTTCCCTGACACCAATGATAGGTTTACGTTAACCCCTGCCGATCAGTCCTGTGAGATTCCCCTGGAGGATACATATGTTTCTCTACCCAACACTAATGTTTTAGTATCAGAGAATAAGTTCATTAGTTCTCCTATTTCTAGCTCAGAAGCCCTTTCTCTAGGTCTTGAGGGTTTTCCAGCTTTAAACCCTGCCGATCAGTCCTGTGAGGTTCCCCTGGAGGATACATATGTTTCACTAGCCAACACTAAGGTTCTACTATCAGAGAATAAGTCCCTTAGTTCCCCTATTTCTAACTCTGAATCTGTCACTCCGGGTCTTGAGGGTTTTCCAGCTTTAACCTCTGCTAGGCAGTCCTGTGCGCTTTCCCCATCAGAGAAAGAATCCCTAAATTCTGTTCCCAGGGTCATTTCTGTATTAACCCCTGTGGGGCAGCTCTCTGAGTTTCCTTTGGTAAATCCCTGTTCTCTGTCAGCCATGGTCACGCCCCTAGCTCCAGAGGAGAGATTCCTGGTCTCTTCTAATACAGAGAGATTACCTATGTTTTACTCTCAGGCATTATCTGCATTAACCCCTGTAAATTCTTGCTGCCTCCAAGTTAATGCCTTCGTTTTAGCCTCAGAGAATGAGCCCACAAGTCAGACAGCAGAGGTTGCATTGAGGGATTCCCATAACCGTACGGAGTCCTTAGATATTCTTTGCTATAAATCCCCTGCTTCAGCTCAAGTTTCCGCAGTTTCGTCTCCGGAGACTTCGGCTGAAGTTCTGGTTCCCGATAAATGTATTCAGGAGTCAGGTTTTTCCCTAAGCTTGGTCGCAGAGTTCCTTCTCCCGGGTGTTTCGCTGAACCAGCCTGTCGCCCACATAGCGGTGATCCCTGCTTCAGCGCATAGTTCCCACATTATGGAGTCTGCAGTAATTTCTGGTTTCCCAGACATTCCTTACCAAATACCTACTTCAGAGACCAGTACAGTTATGATTAACCCCCGTGTACTGTCTGACTTCTCCTCTTCTTTAAGCTTAGGGTTAAAAGCATACAGTAGTCTGTATGTCCCTCCTGGGGTTCATATTATGTTCCCAGGAATGTTTGCTGACGCACGGTTTTCTCCCAAAAGTGACGCTTTTTCATATAGATTAGTAAAAAGCTTGCACTCTGTTTCCCTTTTCGCTGAATTGTGTCTTACTAGTTTTGAGACTCTGAGAGGTAATGATTCTCCTTCTGATTCTGAAGCTCTTCCTACAAGGAGTATCCTGATTGGGGGTCCCCCTGATTTCTCTGTCCAGGCTAATTCTCCAGGGATCAGCATATCTGTGGTCACTCCCTTAGTACTGTCTGAGGTCACCATGCATATATTACAAGTCCTGGGGTTTAAATCTGAGCTATTTAGCTGTCCTGCCTTTGCTGAAACCCAGTCCCTCAGTACTGTGTCTAAATATGCCCCAGCAAACATGGGGTTACTCTGGGAAGAAATTAAAACTCCTGTCTTAAAGGGTATTTTTTCTCACATGTCCAGCAAATCTAGAACCTCAGTAATTGTTTCTAAGTCACTTATCAATACATCTGATTTTTTCTCTAATCAAACCCAGACACCCTCACTATCGGTTAGGAGTCCTGTGATCAGAGATTTTGCACTAGAAAACACACCAATTCATGTTTTTGTCAGGTTAGGTACCCCTGTGGTTAGGGACATTGCAGTTTCAGAAAAGACTCCTTGTACTCCTAAGGTGCCTGTCATTAAGAGTTTTCATAGTTCATACTTGCTGCTTGTTGATTCTCAGGGCCCTGTCACTGAGGTACAGACTTCAGCTTCTGATGTTAGCTTCCCTCCCACCACTACCCTGGCTCTGCCTTTTTCTCAAGCTACTGATTTGAAGATCCCAAGGACTATTCCTGATTCACTGACAATATTATCTCCCAATGAAGATTTCCCAGTATTGGAGAGCTCTACTGTTGTTTGCTTCTCTGCTCCTGCTAAACCATGGTTTTGTCCCTCGGAATTTTCGGTTACTCCTGTTATTTCCTCTCAGTTGGAAATACTCTGTACGTATCACAAGATTTCGGTCCCTATGCCTGGTTTACTGCTTGCCTTGTCACCTTCCATACCAATACCGGGAGAAGCTTCCAACCAGCCTATACCCTTACTAACCATTACCTGGGAACCTTCTAGAGGAAAAATTCCTCGCAAATTCCAACATGCAGTGGTCAGCCAAGACTTTTTCTGTTACAAAGTTCCTCCTGGTGTTTCGATCAACTATCAGGGCCGCTGATCCTAGATTCAGGTTCCTTTATTAAAGACTGGGCTTTCAGTGGGGGTTCTTCTACCGTTTCTGCTCTGGAACTCTCTGGTTCTTCACAGCCCTGGATTTCCAAGACATTTTGCGAGGCGAGCCATGTACCAAGGATGTTTCTTCCATCAATCTCATATCCTAGAACTGTACTCACCAAAGAACTGCTCGTTTACGGATGCCCTTTCTACCTAAAGAATTTTAGGAACAACTCAATGTCCCCAAGGTCCATGGATGGTCCTGTCTGGCCACAGTTCTCACCGGGGGGTGGGGGTACACTAAGGACTAATCATGAGTCTCTGGAGCACGACTCTAACCCCAATCCTAGACGGTTCAGCAACAATTCCCAGTCCTCCAACTCTATGAGTGCTCATGTTCGCCCGGAGGTCTCGCGTGAAGGGGGGGGTACTGTAAGGAATCCGCTCCACGGTTTACTGGTTGCCTTACCTTGCAGACCGGTGCAGTTCTGGAGCAGCTCTCCTGAGGTTTGCTGCAGCCTGGATTCACTCACCAAAGCAATACACACTCCCTCTGGTATCTACTGCAGCTGTGCAGCCTTTCACTGCAACCTATACTTGCATTCACTCATTAGGGGCAGTACCTTCACACCCCCGCCGGGGATTGGCCCGCTGGCCTTTAAGTACTGTCTTCCCATAATGCTCCCTGCCGAGCATAGTCCTTACTGGATGTCACTAACTGTTCTGCCACAAGCTCCCGCTTGTTCCTGTCTCTCATGCTGAAGCGGAGTATTCTCCTTGTTGTCTGCAGCTCCAGGTTTCCTAAGGCCGGCTGCTATATTCATGCAGCGGTCTGCTCCAGTCTCCTGTGTTGTAGCTGAGTACTCTTCTTGTTTACTTCAGTTCCTTGTTTCCTGTGACCGGCTGCTATATTCACGCAGCGGTCTGCTCCTGTTCTCCTGTGCTGAAGCAGAGGTTTCGTCCCTGCGTCCTTCAGCCTCCTGGATTCCTGCACTGAAGCGGAGGTTTCGTCCCTGCGTCCTTCAGCTTCTTGGATTCCTGCACTGCAGCGGTGGTTTCCCTGTCTTTCTATAGCTTCCTGGTTCCTGGGGCCTACTCTTTCCCTAATCTAGAGAGGCCGTGTCCTGGTTCCTGCGCTGAGACAGAGGATTCCCTAGCCCGCTCAGGACTCTTGCGCTGTAGCACTGGTGCACCCGTGCAGCAAAGCGGTGTGCTACTCTGGTCTGCCTACCATCTCCTGTGACCAGTACTATGGGCCATGGTCGTCGCTCGCGCAGAGGCCAACCCCGCGCTCCTAAGCTGAAGCGGGGCTCTCCTGACTACCTGTTGCCGAACTCTTGCCTGAACAATGTTTATCCTGATGTCTCCTGTCCTGACCCTGGCTTGTACAACGACGATGCTGTCTTCTCCAATCCTGATCCTGCGACATATGACTACGAACTGCGCAATCCGGATCAGCCTGCGCGGTCTCAGGTCGGTGCTTTTACAACCCCACCTCAGCCTCGCGGTCCGACCCTGGTTTGTGGCGAGCAGAACCCTGACAACTGTCCACCTTGAGAAACGATGGAATCGATGTGATCTGAATGCGTTTCTGTGCAATGCATTGGTGAGTAACACGGATACTTGTGGGGGCCTTATCTCCGTATCCTTCTCGGGATCCATGAGTTCAAAGTCACCAACTGAGATTGGTGGCGTTTCCGCGGGCTGCGCAAGAAACGTTGGTCCTGTGAGCCATGACGTGTTCTGCAGTTGTGATGCGGGTACTGACCTGGTGGCGTCATCTGTAGGATTTTGGTCTGTGGGCACGTGGTGCCATTGTTCTGGTTGGGTTGACTTACTGATTCTTTCCACACGGTTGGCCACGTATACGTAGAATCTCCTTTTCTTGTTGTATATGTATCCCAGTACCACCTTGCTATCTGTGTAGAATCTGACAGCATCTGGTTTGCTGTCCATCTCGTTCTCGATGAGCTCAGCCAGTTCTACTGCTAACACTGCACCACATAGCTCGAGTCTGGGTATAGTATGGTCTGGTTGTGGCGCCAGCTTGGCCTTGCCAAGGATGAACCTGATGTGGTAACTTCCACCCATGTCCGTGGTTTTTAGGTAGGCCACCGCTGCTATAGCCTTTGTGGAGGCATCTGAGAATACGCAAAGCTCTTTGCTGTGTGCGGCGGTGAGAGATGTAGGTGAGTAGGGGTGCGGGATCTGAAGTTGCTCGAGGGTCTTCAAGGAGTACTTCCACGTCTCCCACTCTTTCCGTTTTTCTGGGGGTAGTGGGGCGTCCCATTCCTGCTTTTCGAAGGACATTTCTCTGAGAAGAAACTTCCCTTGTATAGTGACAGGAGCCACGAATTCTAGCGGATCGTAAAGACTGTTAACGGTGGACAGGACTCCGCGACGTGTGTAGGGTTTTTCTTTGATGGCTACCTGGAACGTAAAGGTATCTGTTTTAAGATTCCAGCTTATCCCCAGGCTCCACTGTATGGGAGGCGTGTCGGTCCCCAGATCCAAATTCTTGAGATCGTTTGCTTGATCATCTGCGTGGAACGCCTTCATCACTATGGCACTATTGGAAGCTATTTTGTGCAATCTTAGGTTGGCATTTGCTAACATCTTTTGTGTCCTTTTGAGTAGATCTATGGCTTCTTCTTCGGTGGGAACTGATTTTAATCCATCGTCCACATAGAAGTCCCTTTCGACGAAGTTCCTGGTGTCTTTCCCGAACTCTGCTTCTCCATCTTGGGCCGTTCTTCTGAGGCTGTTGGCAGCCACCGCAGCTGATGGGCTGTTCCCGAAGACATGTACTTTCATGCGGTACTCCGTGACTTCGTTTTCTATGTCGTCATCTTGGTACCACAGGAATCTAAAGTAGTTACGGTTGTCTTCTCGCACAAGGAAGCAGTGGAACATCTGTTGAATGTCTGCTGTTATGGCGATTGGCTCCTTGCGGAAGCGGATCAACACTCCCAGAAGACTGTTCATCAGATCCGGCTCGGTGAGGAGAACATCGTTTAGGGAGACTCCCTGATGCTGAGCACTGGAGTCGAATACCACTCAAATTTGGCCAGGTTTCTGGGGGTGGTAGACGCCTAACGACGGGAGGTACCAGCATTCTTCGCCTTCTCTCAGTTGGGGCGCCGACTCTGCATGGCCACTGTGGAAGATGTTCTGCATGAAGGCCACAAAGTGTTCCTTGGTTTCCGGTTTCCTTTGTAGGTTACGGCAAAGCGAAGCGAGCCTAGACATGGCGTAGTCTCTGTTGTTTGGGAGGCATCTTCTTGGTGAGCGGAATGGTAGTGGGGACACCCAACTGCCTAATTCATCCTTGAAGAGCTCCTTATCCATTAACCTCAAGAATTCTTTATCTTCCATTGATGGCGCCTGTTTGTCGTCGTCCTTTGTTGTCTGGAACACTGTACTCCCTAGGTCATTGGGGTATTTTTCTGTAACAAGCGCGTCTCCATAGTTCCCGTTGGTCTCGAGCTTCTCGTGGACCTGGAAGTGGTTCGGACAGGGTTTGAAGTGGGATGTACGACCGTTCTCCAACAAGTTTGTTCGTAGGGCGTCTACGTTGTCGGGTCCTCGTATCCTGTCTATGCATACTTCTCCCACTACCACCCAACCTAGATCGAGCCTTTGAATGCTTGGGCCGTTGTGGTCCCCGTTTCGCTGTTCGCGGATCTTGTGTGCTCTCATGATGTCCCTGCCAAGTAGCAGCATGATCTGGGCGCCTTCGTCTAGTGGTGGGATACGATTGGCAATAGCTTTATATGGGGATGGTGTCGCGCCACGTCTGGTGTGGGGATCTCGCTCCTATCTTCTGCCATGTGATTGCACTCGATGAGTGTTGGAAGGGGCATGTTCACTTTGCCGTCTGTTGAGCATATGGTGTAGCCATTAACTCTTCTCCCTGTAGTCTCCATTTGCCCTGCGTACGTTCTGAGAGTGTAAGGAGAAGCGCTGTCTTGTATGTTAAACATGTCGAAGAATTCTGACCTGACCAGCGATCGGTTGCTCTGGTCATCGATGATTGTATACATCCCTTTAGCTCTTTGGTGTTGTCCCTCTGGGTGCACTGCTACCAGACATATTTTAGAGCAAGATCTACCGTCATTTCCTTCTCCACATACCTCTGTGCATTTGGATACTACTGACGTCGTGGGGGGTGTATCTCCCATTTCTTCCTCCCCGCCCTGCTTTGTCGAAGGGTTAGGGGCTTTGCTTGATTTGGGCTTCATAGCTTCCGGGTGTAAAGTGGCTATGTGCCTGTCGCTATCGCACTTGTGCATTTCATAGCTTCTTTGCAGTCCTTGAATAAATGAGTTGTGGAAGCACAACATTTGAAACAAGCTCCCCATTCCCTGAGTAAGTTATTTCGCTCCTCTATGGATTTCATCCTGAATCCGATACACTTGTTAAGCGGATGCGGCCTTTTGTGTATAGGGCATTCTTTGTTGAGGTCTCTTGGTTTCTTGTCCCTGACGGCCGCCTGGCTGGGACTCGCGTGGGTCGTAGGGGGCACGTCCGTCCTATGGACCGAGATGGGTGTTCTGGTGTCCTTGTATCTCGCTGCTGACCTTTCGTTTTTTGGGTGGCTGGCACTGGATGTGGTCTGCACACTAAGATGAAGCTGGAGTCGTTCCTCGTCCTTACTGTTTCGCGAATGAAACTCAAGAAAACTGAGAATGGGGGGTAGGCGATTTGCTTCTCCCTTTTGTATTTGGAGCCTTGTGAAATCCATCTTTCTTGAAGGTTGTAGGGTAGCTTCTCCAGGATGGGTCTCACTCCACGAGCTTGAAGAAGTCCGCCCTATCGGACGAAACGCGTAGGGGAAGAGAAAGAAGGTACCCTCGAAACTGCTAGATATAGAGTCTGTGGTGCTGCTATCTGGAGTGGATAATGAACTAATATTGTGGAGAGAAAAGAACCCCAATGGAGAGCACTCAGCAGATGCACAATATACAGGGAATAGGAATAGGAGTGTATGCAGTGATGTGTGAAGTGTGCACATTAAAAAACCTTTATAAGGGGGGCGTGTCGATGACGTCATCCAGGACAGTCGGGTAGAGGAAGAGCTCCTGAGACCCTTCTGCATAAACCTAATTCTAAGGAGTTTTAACCCGACCAACAGCTTATAAAAAAGCCCCTAAAAGGTTCCTAAACCCGGCAGGATGGCAAATAAAGGGAAAAATCCCCCGACCCAGGGAGTTAGCAACTTTTTTACCCCCACAAAGCGGCCCACTGAGGCAGGAGGAAAGCGGCAAGATGGCGCCCGGACTCCGGGCCCACGAGGCAAACAAGGCCTTCCGTTACCCAACAAGCCCCGCCGAGTCCCCCCCACCTGCAGAAGGTGGAATCACGAAGGCATACCTGGAGGAATTACACGCCAAGCTCCAGCGCTCACTACAAGCTAACATTAAGGAAGCGGTGGCTGAAATTCGGCAGGACATCAATGTCCTTCAGGAGCGTACCACCACGCTAGAAACCAGACTCGACGAGGCCCTGCATCATCAATCAGAGGCTGACTATGAAATCATACGCTTGGGCCACGAAATCAATACCCTACGGGATGGCCTGTAAGACCAGGAAAACAGGGATCGCCGCCAGAACCTACGCATCCGCGGCATCCCTGAGGCGGTACTACCCGTGCACCTGCGGGCCTACCTGGTGGATTTCTTCCTTCTCCTATGCCCAGACCTCGAGCCAAGAGACCTAGAGATTGACAGAGCGCATAGAGCTCTGGGCCCACGCTCTGAGGACCCTAATCGCCGACGGGACGCGATCGTGCGACTACACAGCTACTCAACTAAAGACAAGCTGATCAGCGCTAGTAGGGAGAGAAACACGATCGCGTTCCGAGGCGAACAGCTACAGGTCTACAACGACCTTTCTAAACTAACTGTTGATCACCGCAAGGCTCTTCGCCCCCTAACATTACTCCTGAGAAAAAAAGGGATAACGTACAAATGGGGATTCCCCTTCAAATTGGTTGTCTCCCACAAGGGCAAATACCTAACAATAAGGCATCCCGAGGACATGGAACATCTTGCTAAAGTCCTGGGCCTCCCAGATGATCCCTTCCAGCCTGCCCACTCAGCTGGTGACCGGACCCGAGAGAAGGACGACATACCTGTGAGGACCTCGGAGAGAATCGCGGGACAAAGGCAAACCCGAGAAAAATAAGGGGCCATACAGATCTAGCCACAACTTCCATCCGGAAGAATACCACCATCCTACCTACAAAAAACAAAAAACAGCCCTCAAAATGGTGCCGGGTGCATCCTTACCTCCCCACGTGGCCTTCCCTCGATCCAAGGCTCATCGGAGACCTTGCCCAGATACAGACTCACAGCCAGCCCCTGCTGCCTCAACGATGACAAACCAGCAACTGGACACTGAATAGCTGACTCCGGAGCCCCACAGCGGATCACGATCCCCGCCTGACTGAACGACGACACCAGCTCCGCAGTTCCCTCAAGATGGCGGCCGGAGCGTCCATACCTTCCAACGTGGATCTCCTCCGATCCGCGTTCGCTCAGCAGCCTCGCTCATCAAAATGGCGCCCGAGGAGGCCTCACACCATCGAGACGATCCCCGCCGAATCCAGACGAGCTCCGACTGACATCATCATGATGCGCGCCAGGCTCCCATCAGCGACGGCTGTACCGCCTGAACATGGCGACGGCTGTATCACCTGAGCATGATGACGGCACCCGGCACAGACCGCCAGACTTCCCCGGCGGCACCCTCCCGAAGATCCCCTCTTCACTCCCTTCTCAATCCCAGCTCTGATTTCCCCAGCGCTCCCCCCCCTCGACCGCGGGGGCTTCGCCAATTTGTCTGCCCCTGCTCAGGACGCCCAGACCCCTTCCCCCCCCCGCGAGAGCCCAAGCAGCGCAAGTCGGATATCCAGCAGACAAACGCCGAAAGACAGGGTTTGTACAATTGTTGCACCAGCACACATGTCCCGTCCACCTTCCCCCACATGTTCCAAGGTCAGCAATTTTCCCCCCCGACCCAAAGCCGCGCTACCCCCCAATAGCAAGTTCATCAAGAGGAGTCCCCAACCCCTTCTCCCCCCCACCCCTCCCCCCTCCCTCCCCCCTCCCCACCAATAACAAGTCCATCATGATGAGTCTCCGAACCCTCCTCCCCCCCAACCCGAACCCCCTCGCCCCCCCTCCCCATATTTTGTATCGCCCCCCTCCCCTCGCCTCCCCCCTCTCACCTCCCTCCCCTCTCCCTCTCTCTCCCCCCCACTTCCTCAGCCATTCCCTCCCTATTCCCCCCACCACACTCCCCCCACCAAGAATCTATCCCGCTCCCCCGCAAAAACTGATCCCAACTACAAAAAGCAAAGAGTGCTGAACACCAGCCTAGCTGCAGAGAGCAGTGGGTGGACGGAAGCTTCAAAACTTTGTGATCTCCTAATGACTAATTGATTGCGCTCTGCACACCCTGTATGTGACCTGCAGAATATAGCTAAACTCACTCCTGCCCCCCCCAGATCCCACCCCAGATCCCCCCCCCTCACTACCCCCGTGGCCTCCACCTCCCCCCCTCCCCCATTCCTCCTTTTACCAACCTCCCCTCGCAAAAAAGAAAATACCCCCACAACAATATTGCCCAATGCATACAAAAAGAGAGTTGGATGGTCTCTTATTACATCCCCACAGTATAAGCTAGGAAAGCGGCGCCGTAACCAACACTGATCACTATGGGATACAGGCGGTCCATAGAGGGCCAGCCACCACAGGCTGACCCTAACCCTTAGCTTACTCATACAACCCTCCCTTCCCCCCCTCACTGCCAAAGAGAAAAACCTCCCTAAGGTTACACATACCACTCTCACTCTAACAGGTGCCTAGATTCTATAGCCTCTCGTGGATGCTGCAAATGTCTAACCTGTCTGTGATATGTATTGTATTGTAGATCTTATATGCTTTATATGCTTTCTGCTGTTCCAAAAGAACACTAAGTGGGAAGGATATGCGAAACTACTCCTCCCCCCTCCCCCCCACTGACCTCCATACTCCCTCCCCCCCCCTTTTTTTTTCTTCCCATCATACCCCCCCAAGGTTCATCTCCTTTCTGAGATACCCCTGAGCTCCACCACCCCAAAGGAGCCCAAGAGATTACAGTTTTGTATCAATATTGTTTATATCTAACCTGACTGTTACTGTACACGTACTGTATACTCGATATGCTTCATATTGTCTGAAATGAATACTACGCAGGACAAGTATGCGAACTATCCCCCCTCCTCACACCCCTGATTCCCCCCCCCCCCCCTCCAGCCTTCCCCTGTCCTCCCCTTCCCTTCCCCCCCCCCCCTTCTCACTCTCCCCCTTCCTTTAGCACTCACCCTCAGATCTGTGCCAACCCTCACCTACTCCCTCTCTTCCCTCATAACCCCCCACTACGCCCACACCTCACTGAAAGGGGAATCAAAGGAAGATCCCTACCCTTGAGCTTATACGCGCGCAAGGGGAAAGAGGGGCCGGGGCCTCACAGACCCTACCAGCCCTGCCGGCGTTGGGTACCCTAGGAACCTTCCCAGTTATGACACACCAGAGTAAGTAGGCTCGGGCGTAACTTCATATAACTAAGGGTCTCCCCCTGGCCCGCCTTTACTGGAGACTGTTGTCAGACCCGCCCCCAAGGGTCTTAAACCACACCAACCGGCCTTTAGGTCAGACCGGTTTCATACTTTTCAGACCCCATCCGGGTCTACCTTCTTCCCTTTTTCCACCCGCTGTCCCTATCCCAGCGGTCCCCCACCCACCCTAACCGTCCTGCCCATTTGACAGCCCTCCTCTAACTTTAGCTCAAAGACCACACGTAGCGAACGTTAACAATAGATATAATGTCCCACCAAAAAGCATTAAAGTTTGTATCCCTAAATGTTAAGGGCCTACATAATACCAGAAAGCGACGCCTGGCCCTACAGGAAATCAAGAGATCGAGGGGAGATGTTGTTTTCCTCCAGGAGACACACTTCACGTCTCAGGAGCCGCCTAAAACATTTCAACATGCGTACCCGTTGAGCTATTTCTCATCATATAGTAGCAAGCGCAGAGGGGTTGCCATTCTGATACGTCAGGGTACCCCATTTAATTTAACAAAAATCCAGGCAGATCCAGAGGGAAGATTTATTGTAGTCTATGGCTCACTTTCAGGCTCGACAATCGCCCTTATTAACCTATATGCCCCAAATGAGAACCAGACAGAATTCATAAAAAAAAATTCTGGAAGAAATTGACCCACATTACCTATCTTCGCTGCTTATTGCAGGCGATCTAAATATGGCTCTCAACCCCAGAGAAGATAAATCGAGCCTACCAGGACGACAACACTCCACCCAGTCACAAAGACTGGGGGAAAAATTTAAGGACATTATGGGAGACTTCTCTCTCATGGACATCTGGAGAACACAACATCAGGGGCAAAGGGATTACACCTTTTACTCGGCCCCTCACCAGACATATTCCCGTATAGACTACTTCCTTGCTACCAAGAACATTCTAGAAGCCACCACAGACTCAGATATCGGCCCAATCACGTGGTCAGATCACGCTCCTATCACCATGACCCTATCCATTCCATTCGTAAAAACGATCTCATATTGCTGGAAACTTAACGACTCCTTATTGAATCACTCTGGGACTGTAAGGGAGCTCAAAAAATCCCTTAAGGAATATTTCCGAATAAATACAGGCTCAGTCTCGTCTCCGGCAGCCCTATGGGAAGCCCATAAGGCGACAATCAGAGGACATTTCATCTCGATTGCCTCCCATCGGAAAAAAACTAAACTCAAGCAAACCAAAGAGCTAACAGACAAAATAATCAGCTTAGAACAGCAACACAAAAATAACCCTTCCCGGAGAATTTATAAACAGCTGACTTCTGCTAGAAATTACTTAAGAATAATTCAATTGGAAAACATAGAAAAAGCTCTTAAATGGACGGGTCAGAGGTATTATGATAAAGGGAACAAGGCTGATAGACTTCTTGCTAGCAAGTTACGAGGCATACAAAAAAGGTCACAAATAACGGCGATCCGGAATAGTGCTGGTGAACTCTTATACAACGAAAAAAAAAAATTGCAGAGGAATTTACTAAATTCTACACTAAATTATACAACCTAAGAGCCCACTCTGCTATCCCAGGCTCGAAAGAGCAAACGGCTGCTATTGACTACCTAGCCGATTGCGACCTCCGCTCACTAACAGAGGAGGAAAGCTTTATCCTAAACGCCACAATAACGGCGAAAGAATTAGAACTGGCCGTCAAGGCCTCAAAAATCTCTAAAGCACCGGGCCCTGATGGTTTTACAAATGCCTATTACAAGAAATTTCTCCCCATTTTGTCCACTCACCTATTACAATTGTTCAACTCATTTCTAGAAGGAAGTCCTATCCCATCTTCAATGTCGTCCGCCAATCTGGCCATAATACTCAAAGAAGGGAAGGACCCCACCCAATGTGGAAGTTATAGACCAATCTCACTGTTGAACAATGACCTAAAACTATATAGTAAAATACTGGCGAACAGACTTAACCCAATCCTCCCGAGACTAGTACACATGGATTAGGTCGGGTTTGTCCTGGGCCGCCAGGCCTCAGACAATACCCGTAAAATCATTAATTTAGTTGACCATGCCCACCTCTCAGATTCAAAAGCAATGTTATTAAGCCTCGACGCAGAGAAAGCATTTGACAGAATTGACTGGCTATTTCTAGACCAAACATTGAAAAAATTTGGGTTCAGAGACTCATTCCTGACAGGGGTCCAAGCGCTTTATCAAAATCCGTCAGCCTCAGTAAGACTAACAGGAGGTGGACCCGAATGAATTCACATTAGAAATGGAACCCGACAGGGGTGCCCCCTGTCCCCTCTTCTCTTCGCTCTCACGATTGAACCACTGGCGACTAGCATAAGACAAAACCCGAACATCCAAGGTATCCCCATTGCTAACAAACACTACAAAATTTCCCTATTCGCTGATGACATCATCCTGACCTTGACCAAGCCCCTAACTTCCCTCCCCAACCTCCAGATGGAACTGACGGAATTTGGGAAGGTATCAGGTTATAAAATCAACAGCGACAAATCAGAGGCCCTAAATCTTAGCCTCCCTGACCCCGAAGTCAAGCTCCTTAAACTAAATTTTAGCTATCGATGGTGTCCCTCATGCATTAAATATCTGGGAATTAATGTATCTAGGCACTATCGGGACCTATACCGGGATAACTACCCGAAACTGTGGGACCATATCAAAAAAGATCTAAATCGGTGGGAAGGTTATCAGATCTCATGGATCGGGAGGATGATCTCTACAAAGATGAATATACTCCCAAGAATGTTGTACTTTTTTCAGATACTCCCGATCCAGGTTCCGGCCGCTGATCTAAAATATATACAGAATAGATTACTCCACTTCATTTGGCAGGGTAAGAGACCCAGAGTCGCCAGATCGGTCCTGATGACCACTAGATCCAGAGGAGGGATGGGGGTACCTGATCTTTATAAATACTACCTAGCTGCACAGCTCAAGCAGGTAGTGATGTGGAACTCAGACCCGACCCGCTGTTGCTGGGTAAAAATAGAGACTCAATGTGCCAAATTGCCTTCTCTGCAAGCCTGCCTCTGGAGCCTGGACAGAGGAGATGGTCACTTACACAATCTTAAACTACAGACCTCACGCTTTACGTGGGACATCTGGTCAAGATGCAAACATAAATATAACCTCTCCTCCACAAGCTCTCAACTCACCCCACTCGTCAATAACCCCAAATTCCCCCCGGGATGTGGATCTAATCTGTTCGCCCACTTTAACACACGGGGTATAGAGGCGATTGTCGATCTACTGAGCCTAGGGAAGCTCCTGAGCTACCAAGAACTGAGGACCAAATTTAAAATCAAAGAATTGGACACCTTCAAATACCTCCAAATTAGAAACTTTGTACGAACTACCTGCCCTCTTCCAGAATACCCCACTCTCACTACGTTCCAAAACCTGTGTGAGGCCAAGACCTACCAGAGGGGTCTAATCTCGGATATATATAACGTACTAATGCACACAACGACCCCCACACAGCATGATTACATGCTCAGATGGTCAGCTGACCTGAACATTAATATAGAAAGAGAGACTTGGGAAGAAATCTGGCAGGCAGCCTCAGAAACTTCCCTATGCACTACAATTAAAGAAAATATTTACAAGATCATGTTCGGCTGGTATCTTACCCCAGCACGATTAAACCAGATCTACCCTCTGGCTTCAGACCAATGTTGGAGAGGCTGTGGTAATAGAGGGGACATGGCCCACATCTGGTGGACCTGTACAGAAATTGTGAAATACTGGGCCAAAGTCCAAATTCTGATAAAAGAGGTCACTGACCTAGAAGTTCCTATTGAACCACTGACCTACCTGCTGGCTGCACCCATGCCGAACATAGTCCGGCCCACCAGGAAATTAATATCCTTCATTTTTACCCCGGCGAGATGCTGTGTTGCGGCCTCCTGGAGGAAAACAGCAGCGCCGGCACTGAGCACGATTAAAAAACGAATTAGCGAGGTAATTATCATGGAAAGGCTTACCGCCACCGTTAGGCAAAAAATCCCCGCCTACGAGGATATCTGGGAACCTTGGTTCCTCCTCACCAGAGGTCGTCAACCAAACCCAACAAGATAGAGGCCTATCCTCTCCCCATAAGGGACTCAGAGACGACCCCAAACAGAGAATCACTCACTAGTCAAATGGGCTACCCTCCTTGTCTTACTCCCTCCCCTTCTCTCCCCCACCCTCTCTCCCACACCCCCCCTCCCACCCTCTCTGTCTTCACTCTCTGAAGACACCAACCTCCCCCTTTTCCTCCTGACAACTGCGGTTGCCACTCTGTTTCCCCCCCCCCCCCAAAATGTTGCCTTGAAAAATGTTAGGCTATGTTAATTGTCCTGAAAACTGTAATACCTAACTGCCTAATAAAAACATTGGGAAAAAAAAAAAAAAAAAACCTGTGCAGTTAAAAATCTCTAATGTATTTTAAAAAAAAAATAACTCCTAAAAAAAAAAAAAAAAACCTTTATTAGAGTCATAACTCAATATTAAAATAGGGACGCTAAGTACCAAAATGATTTAGACTCATATGAGCCAAAAAAGCGCAGCGAAAGTAAAATATATATACCAGGTCTCGCGTGTAGAGTGTAGGCTTATACCCCTGATGATATTGTGTACTACAATTTTTATTTTTTCTACCCAGTGGATCTACGGTTACTTATCTGTAGCAGATGTACTCTCCATGACATCTGCGATAAGGTAGTCGTTAGTGAGTGTGTGTGAGTGCTTTAAACACTGCTGCAGTACTCTGATTCAGCAGCACCACCCAGGGAACACAGCAGCGATCTGCTGACCGGGTTCAACCTAATTACAGGGGATCACGTAGTGTCTACATACACTCAGAACAATAAAAACGTGAGAGGCTGGTAGCATAAAAAGGGCAGAGATCGTGGTAATGCTGAATAGCTATGCACACATAGACTAATGCTCCGTGGCTCAATAGACACACGATATCTGCTCATATAGATTAGTTACAAGCTCAATGCTTCGGGCTAGCTCTCTGTTAGGGAGTTAGTATGGGTACAGGATGCGCTCCGATCACGAGCGTTAGTCCCGCCCCCTTGACGTAATGACGTCACGGCAGTGCCCTTTTTATGCTACCAGCCTCTCACGTTCAACCTAATTACAGGGGATCACGGTCTGTCCCTGTGAGAGCACATAGGGTTGAATACTTACCTGATATGCTCACCTGTGTATACCGTATGAACATCCACCTGATATACCTACCTGTGTATACCGTGTGACCGGTATATATAATAACACTCACCACTACCTAGAGCTTCAAATTTGAATGGTCTACCCCTGTGAGAGCACATAGGGATGAATACTTACCTGATATGCTCAGCCGTGTATACCGTATGAACACCTACCTGGTATGCAAAAGACAGAAAAACAAGGCGCACAACACACATAGTGAAGTAAAATTAAAAATCAAATTTACTCATAAAATAATATAAGTTCTGCGTACATCAATATAGTAAAAATGAGCAGTTGGTATACCACACCAGTAGACAGCTACAAACAGCACTCCTCACTCAATCGCAGGGTGCAGGGGATTAGTTGTCATCTGATGGCAAGCTGGTGGTTGTAGATGCCGTCTCCCTCTCACTCAAGACGGGGCAGGTCTCAGTCTTTACTCCCAGATGATCCTGGAGCACCGATCCCCATCGGCGTGTAGCAGCCTCCACTGATATCCGCATACAAGCACGTTGGTCACATGCTACTTCTCCTCTACGTGCGTTGTGCACCTTGTTTTTCTGTCTTTTGCATAGTTTCAGGGGTGTTGGGACACCCCCAAGAAGGGCTGCAGACGCATTATATGTGATCTTCCCACAATTAAGGTTGAACTTTTTTGATTACATTATCACTGTGCACTGCACATTGTTTACTGTGTTTCACTAATTATTAGCTGCGCACTAAATCACTTATTCACCTACCTGGTATACCTACTTGCGTATACCGTGCGACCGATATTATAAACACACTCACCACTACCTAGAGCTTCTACTTTGATAGCCACCAGTGGCTGTGTCTGTGACAGACCATAACTGCCATAGACTCCAGTGGGTTTTTGACACCATCTAGCTTTACCCTGCACGTATCATCAGGGGTATTAGCCTACACTCTACACGCGAGACCTGGTATATATATTTTACTTTCGCTGCGCTTTTTTGGCTCATATGAGTCTCAATCATTTTGGTACTTAGCGTCCCTATTTTAATATTGAGTTATGACTCTAATAAAGGTATTTTAATGTGCACACTTCACACATCACTGCATACACTCCTATTCCTGTCCCCTGTGTATTGTGCATCTGCTGAGTGCTCTCCATTGGGGTTCTTTTCTCTCCACAATATTAGTTCTTTCCTGTGTGCTCAGACTTTGTGATGCAGTTAGCTCCCCTCCTCCGTGAGATCAGCTGTGCTGGTGTTTTGCATCTTCCTGCCTGTGCGTCTTGCATTGCCCTGACTACCACGGAGCCCTATGATCCTCCTCTATTGCTGGAATGCTGAGAGAGCTGGGCCGTGACGTCAGACGCCGTCTGCATGCGGAAGCGGTGGATGTGCAGCAGCTGACCGGAGCATTCTACTGCATCTGAACCCAGAGTGGTTAAATTGCCTTTATTATTCCTGGAGCATGTGAGTGTATTGGAGCCTCCTTGCTCGAGTGTTTTCATTAATTAAATTGTGTTGCACTATATGTTTTCTTTTTTCTTTACATATGCTGCTCATTTCGAATTGAGATTATCAGTGACTTTCCACATTGGAGAGGAATATTGCACTTTGTGTCCTCCCCCAGACTTGTGAAGAGATGTTGATGTTTAGATAATGCCTCTCTGTGGGTGCTTGGTAGTTAAGGGCAGGTGAAAAGGGTAATCCTACCACCACAGCAGTTACAGCAGGGTACTCACTGTTCCAGAGGTGATGGTGGAAAAGGAAGTGAGGGGCAAGGGTCACACTAAAAGTGAAGTGAGACTGCACTAACTGTCAGCAAGGACAGGGGAGAAAATGGGAAAAACCATTAACTGGAGGACTGGAGATGTTGCCAAAGCAACCAGGGGTGTGACAGACTGGAAGGAAAAAGGGCTACATAATGTATCCATTCCATCTGCACTGGGAGTAAACTGTAAGGAAAGTAACATCCAAATACAGCTAGCAGGCAGAACTGCCAAGGGAAGGGGGGCTGAAACAGAGAAGGCAGACATGGGTATTTCTGTTCCATGACAAGGCCTGGTCTATATCATCATACTGCTCCGTTGCAGCTATTAAATTAAAGCTCCCCATTTTATCTGTCAGGCTTCTTGCATAAGGAGAAGTAGTGGCTCAGTGAGTAAAAACTCTTAAAAACAATGACACTGTGTTTGAAATTGAATTCCTGGTGTCAGTTGCTTGTGAACTTGGGCAAGTCACTTTATCTCCCTATGTCTCAGGCACCAAAATCATAGATTGTCTGTAGAAACAAATGTATGGAGCCCTGATAAGGTCACTATGTAAAAGTTTATATAAATAAATACATTAGCAAGCATGCATATAAGGTTTTTCCCAGACAGTGCTACTGTTTTCTTATCTGCTCTGGCTTTTCTACTCCACATGGATTTAGTCTTTAGATGTTTACTAATATCATCTGTATAGGGAGAGGGAGTGGCTCAGTGAGTAAAACTGACTGGCACTGAGAGTTTGAAGCAGTGGAGCCTGGTTCAATTCCCAGTGTCGGCTCCTTGTGACCTTGGGCAAGTCACTTTATCTCCCCGTGCCTCAGGCACCAAAAACCATAGATTGTAATCTCCAAGGGGCAGGGACCTGTGCCTGCAAAATGTCTCTGTAAAGCGCTACGTATAACTAGCAGCGCTATACAAAAACATGCTATTATTATACAATATGGCTGTCTCCCTGCCTGCCAAACTCCCATTGTCCCACCATTACAGCCTGGGCTATTTCCCCATTACTATCTATTCTGTACAGTTAATTAACTTTCCTGTAGTTTAATATCTCCTCCAACCTTTTTAACATCCTGCCCTTTTGCACAGAAGATCCCTCTTCATTTAGGTGTGATTCATCCCTAAATACCCCAAACCATCCTTCCTACACCACTTTCTTTGTCATTCATTAACCTCCCTAAGATCCAAATGTCTCCCTGGGGTAGTGCATGACACTGGTAGTATTTTAGAAAATACTACCTTTAAGGTCTTTGCCTTTTGCTGTGGCCTAGATCTCTGAAATAATTTTTTAGGACCCTCCATCTTTCTATAACGTTTTCATTGATGCCAACATGTATCAAGACTGCCAGATCAGTACCAGCCATTCCCAATAAACTGTCTACCTGATTCGCAATGTTCCAAACCCAAGCCCTTGAGACCGCAAACTGTTCAGTTCATTTTGTCATTGCAACAGATTGCCCTGTGTACCCTACTAAAAATTGAGTCCTACCGCAACCTTTCTTGTTCTCTGTGTATCTTGCTTCCCTCTGTCCTGGAGGAACTATTCCCCTGACTGCTAGAGGAATCAATCTTTCTCACCCCTGCCATTCCTGCCTGCTCCCTAAATATATTCAATCAATCTGGCAAATCAACTCCAAACTGGCCTCTCTCTTCCTCTTTCAATTCCCACACAATTAAAAATAAATGAACCCTCCGTACACTCCCCCAAGCTCAGTCACCACTGCTAGTATGCCGGCACTTTCCTTCTTATTCTAACTCCACACTTAATACACAACTGCACTTGAATCACAACTGCAATTCCAGTCAAACAGATCAGCACTCGCAAACTCAGGATTCGTTACAAGCCTCTATTTTAAAGACAGACACCCATCACATTTTCCATGTATCTATTTGTTCTGGTACTCAATTGTCTCTTTTTAAAGAACCTATTGTTTGATCTATTTTTTAAAATAACACCCTGGACTGTAACTCCACTTTTAACTATCGCCTGCTCTCCCTCACCTTTATTTTCCAAAACTTCTGGAATAAATATATATATTTTTTTTGTTTTGTTTTTTATGCATACCAGTAATTCACTTTCTGAACTCCCATAACATACACACTCAAATTTTCACACATCATACACAACAGAAACAGCACTCAACACAGTAGCTAATGACATCCATATTGCCAAATCTTAAGGAAACTACTCAATTCTGATTCTTCTCCTCAGCTTTCGATTATCTGGACCACCCTCTTCTCTAACACATTCTTCACTCTCTGGGCATTCGTGACTGCCCTCTCCTGGCTTTGCTCCGCCTCTCTCCCTGTTCCATCAGTGTTTCTTATGCCAACTCCTCCTCAACCTTTATAGAACTCTCAAGGCTCCGTTTTAAGCCTGTTACTCTACTCCATAAATACACTCTTGCAGGGAGACCACATTGACTGCTTTGTATTCACCTTCTGTATCCTTTCTATGCTGATGACACACTATACCTGACATCTGCAGTCCAGTCAAAAATGAGCAATCTTGGCATGGATGGTCTTGTCACCTCAAGTTTAACATGGCTAAGCCAGAGCTTCTCATATTACCACCCAAACCAAGTCCCATTGTTCCCTTCTCCATTACAGTGAATAACACCACTGGCTACCCAGTCTCACAACTCGCAAGAACACTTCCTAGGGGTTACATTCGATTTCTCTCTTTCCTTCTCCCTACATATAACATTTTCAAAAAACTGTGCGATGCTCAGAAAACTAATGAAAGACAGCAAATCTGATACAGATTGATGGATTCAGTGCATAGTACCTTTCCAGTAACTGGTATAATATTGTATGAGCAGGTAAGCATCCCCATAAACAAACCTAGCTGAATTGATCCCACAGTTCACTGCAGTGAAGATTCAAACACATCCTTGTGTCTCTACATACTGTGGCAAGACGGCCTCGCGGCGGGGTCAGTAAGACGCTAGACACAATGGGAAACGTTAAACTATAGTGGTTTATTAGCCACAACCAATATAAAGTATGGTTGCACTGTCCCTTTAAGAAACTACTTTCTAGAAATTAAAGCCTAGTCCCGTTAGGGAAACTAACTCACTTCTTGAGCCCTTACTAACAGGGCAGCCAGCTAATCTGGTTATGCCCAAAACATATGCTACACAAAGGATACCAATAAGTATAATAATAAAGTCTTATCTGTGTTGCAGCTCCAGGAGCAAACAGGAACACGGTTCCGGGAAGCAGGCTGTGTCCAGCTCGCAGCAATCTTTATCTAATCTTTATCCTGGGTTGGGGTCCCAGCTGGTCCCAGCAGCAAAGCTCTTCGCAGGACTGGGGGACCAGAGCAACAGCTACGGCTTCCTAGCCGGGAGAATTTTCTCCACCCTCACGTGGAAAAACAAGCTCACCCTGTGTGAGCAACTTCCTGCTTTTTAAAGCACTTGTTTCACTGATGAGATCAGCCCCTGTTTAATCAGTCTTCAGCTGTGCTTTCTCTGTCTGAGGAGATTAACACTCTGTGAACTAGCTGCAGCATCTCTCCATTCACTATCCCAGCCTACTGAGTCAGTGACTCTGTCACATATCCCTCTCCCCAGTGAAACATTGTCCTGTGGAGCGGCCCGTGCACCATTCCCGTGCACCAGCATCTTTGTCGAAAATGTCCGACGTTGGCCCTTCCCTCCCCCTTTGTTTTCTTGCCTTTCAATTTAGGCATTTTCTTTTTGGGATAATTACCAGGCCATCTGGGCCTGAAGACTGGTACCTCACTATCTCCTTGTGTTGTGCCAGTTTAAGATTGATGCTCCACTTTGTTGTGTCTCTTCTTGAAAAGGTTCCTGAGCATCCTGCTGTCTATTAGCTCTCTCTGCCAGGACTCTACGCCACGTTGTGACCTTGACCTGCAAATCCTGAAGATGCATCGTTCTCTTGTGCTCAGAGTCTCCTTTACCCTATAGAAGAGCCTTGACCTCGGTCAGCTCATTGCATACATTTGCCAGTGACTGTTTGGCCTTCTCTTGTGAAGACAGCAACTCTGTTTTAGCGGTGATGGCTTTTGGAACTTTCTTCATCAGTGTACCTTCAGTGTTGGGTTCCACAATATTTATCTTTAGTACTTCAACTGGGTCGGGATTCTTATTAACCCAAAGTGCACCCCATGGCACCTCTCTTTCACCGTCAGCAGACTCATAGGCATGGGCCTTTCTGTCTTGACTCTTTAACTTACTCTGTTGAGAGAGTCGCTGGACAATCTGTGCGGTTGTTCGCCTCTTACGATCACAGGCACATTTCCATCTCATTCGCGACTCTCTCTTCACAGTGGCTGCCCTCATGGCAAGGAATCCACTTTGGGTTCCCTGGGCACTTTAGTACGATTGGATTCTTACTGTGCAACTTTATCGCCACTTGGCCTTCGCCTTCCGTGCCTTGTGGAGAGTAGAATGTAGTACTGCAACGGTATCACGGTCATGCTTCCTGGTGCATCTCCCTTGCTTTATCTCTACCGCCACCTTTTTCTTGGACTGCTTCAGTGACCCAAACGTCTGTCTTGGGGATGTAAGCTTTTCCTCCAGCTTCATCTGAGAAACCTCCTGCTGGGCAGCTGTAGAGTTCAACGTAGCGTCCCGCTTAGTCTTCAGAGCCTCGAGCTCCTTGCCTAGGTCACACTTTTGTTTCTCCGCCATCTTGCGGCCAGCACACTCAGACTCCAGATCCTTCCTCAGGTCTTGAAGCAGTCCTTCTGCCTTTCTTCTTTCACTCAGTGCGGCTGCTAGTTCATTTTCGTTAGAATTGAGTCGCGATTCTACATCTCCTAGTAGACTCAAAGCAAGGCTTAAATCTGTCTCTGTTTCTTTATTCTGGAGCTGCTGGTGCTCCTCACGGATCTTTTCCAGCTCCAGCTGTAGCCGGGCCCCCTCATTGGTCGTGTAGTCCAGCCGCCTGTGGATATCAGCCATCTCGGTTTCATTGTGAAATGACAGGCAGGCCACCTGACGGACGGACACCTCCTCCCTCTTGGCACGCTGCATCCCGCGCTCAGCCATCTGCATCTGCAACTCTTCAATCTGATGCTGCCAGTCCACTCTCAGGGCCTTCACCTCTTCCCGGTGCTTACTCTGGGTTTGCATCAGCATCTCCTTCATCTTTTGGAGCTCTGCAGTTCTTGTCGCTAGGATCGCTGCTGCTTCTGTTTTCCAGGCCTCTTTCTCCTTGGTATACTGACTCATTGGGATGGCGCTGCCTCTCTACTTCTCCTGCTCTTGCTTCAGTCTTTGGACCTTCTCATGTTCCCTCTCACACAGAGTCACCTGGCTTCTAAGCTCCACCTCCAGCGATGCTCTTGTGGCGCTCATCGTGACCTTCAGCTGCTCCAGGGCGAGGCATTATTTTCCCAGCATTTTCTCTGCATTCTCCAGTGCAGCCTATATTTCTAATTTTTCTTGTGCCATTTGTGTCTTCACTTTCTGTGCTTGGTGAAGCTTCTCAGTCCCATCACTGACCTGACCAGACAGGTTTAAAACCTCTTCCTTCAGGTGTATATTCTCCATTTTCACAATCTCTATATCCCTTAGGACCGTCTCATTGGCTTTCTTCAAAGTACCCAGCTCTGTAGTTAGACAGTGGCCCTCCTGGCGTGAGAGCTCCAGCTCTGTTTTGAGCGCGCATGCCTCTTGGTGAGAAACTTCTAAGTTTTTGATGAAGTTTTGCACATCTCTCTGGGACATCTGATAGCATAGTTTCCAGTCAGGACTTGTTCTCTCTGATTCCATGGTAGCAATTGCGGTGTTGGCCTTATCCAAACTTGTTGTCAGCTCCTCCAACTCACTCCGTAAGAGACGCTCTGTTTCCTTTAAAGCCGCATACTCTTATATAGCTGGGAGTATACACCTCTGTACCTCGGCGTTCGCTTCTCGCTCCCTATTCAATTGCTCCTGCAAGACATCATAATCACGGTGGACAGTTTGGAGTGCAGAAATTAAGGCCTCCTTTTCTTGGATCAAGAATTCAGCTCCCCTTTGCTCCTCCTTTTCCTTTGCCACCGTTCCTGTGACAATTCTGCCCATCACTCCGGTCTGCAGCACATCTCGGTACCTTGCTGACGCCTGTTGTCCTGGTTCATGACAGGCCCAGCATACTGAATCCTTTAGAAAGTCACCTGGTTTCCTTCTAGCCGGCACAGCTCCGAACTCCTTGTCACCGACTCCAAGGTTATGGGGTCCTGCGCTCTGGACACTGGTCACTTTTGCAGCTTTCATCTGCGGGTACGTCTCTCTTCTCGGGGCCACATATGCGTCATCATCATATGGCCTGAAGGGACACTGTTTGTATGGTTATGTACATTGCAAAACTGACACTTGACGGCGGCCATTTTAAAACCCTGGGTTTTTTTTTGTTTTTTTTTTCACAACCGAAGGGGCAGACTTTGCACAACACACGTAAGTTGTACGTGCTTTACAACCTTTGAACCTTCTGGGTTCTTCTTAGGGCAACATCTTTGCCAAAATCCATTTTCACTTTCTTTTAAACCAGACAGGGCAAATTTTCCACACAGCACTTGCTAGCTGCAAATTCACTCGCTTCAGCAAAAGTCACAATACAGTATACAGTAAATGCTGATACTAAAGCTTGCCATTTCTTCCTTCGCAATATTGCTAAGATATTCCTACATTATGTCCCACTACTATTAAAACAATAATGCATGCACTAGTTCTCTCTACCGTATTGATTATTTAATCTTGTCTCCCTGCCTCTCTACTTTACAATCCATTCACAATGCTAACCATATCATCTCCTGCTCCAGACTTCCTGAACGCTCTCTGGTGGTTTCCTTTTAATTTCCGTATAAGCAACAAAATTCTCCTCCTTTTCTTTTAAGGCTGCACACTCCTCTGCATGGCTCTGATCTCACGTTACACTCCTACTGTCTCTTATGCTCAACCCTATGTCTCATATCTGCCCCTTTTACACGTACATCCATCTTAACTTTTTTTTTTTAATAACTTACATTTTCATTGAGTTTTACACACATAGTACATAACATTCCATAGTCAGTGTTCATTCTCTTAGGTCAACCATAATAACACATTAAAAATATGAATCTTAAACCTTTTTGACTAATCTTTCCCTACTTATGGAATGCTCTTACACTCAATATTCGTCAAGAATCTTCACTTTCCATATTCAAGCACAGATGAAAATTCACCTATTAAAAGAAGTACTGTGTCTCATTAAATTGCCTATGCCACTACCATGAACTCCAGGTGCACTTGACTTCCCTTGACTGCAATTTTAATCATGCACTTTTTTTGTTTGTCATTTATTTACCTTGTATTGTAATTTTGTAAAGTGATGCGCACATTTTTGGCTATACAAATAAAAGTATACATGTATACGAGTAGCAAGGACCCTGCTGGTACTATCTCCTACCCCTGTCCAATGAGGTTGAGGTTTGTCTGCCAGCAGAATTCTCAACCTCACAGTATCACTGTTTAAAGTCATTACATCAGTAAGCCATCATTTTTTGTTGTTTGTATTATTCACATTACCAAGTTCCAACTCCTTTCTCACAATAATTTAGAACTTATTAAAGCTTTGCAAATGTTTGCAAACATTGGCAGAATGTTTTTGCAAGCTGAGAAAGTCCAATGTTTGCTTGTTTAACAAACTATTGCAAACTTTTCACACACCCCTGGGGGTTGGTTATAGAACAGTATTTTGTGTTTGTGTGATTAGGGAAACCACAATACTGTGTTTCGGCTAAAAGCATGTAATGGAATCCCTTAGGGCAAAGGTGCACAAACTGGGGGCGTGAGACTTTTTTGGGGGGGCGCGGCTCACTTACCCAGCTTCAGTCCCGGTTCCAGTCCATGCATCTCCATGGCAACACGGCATGAAATGACGCCATGGGGTCATGTGACGTCACAGGAACCCGAGGTGTTATTTGATGCCTTTTGTCATGGAGACGTGTCATCAAATGACGCCGTGGGTCACGTGACGTCACGTAACCCCAAGTGTCATTTGATGCCACATTTGAGGTTAGGGGGGGCGCGACTCAAGGAGACAGCAAACAGGGTGGCGCAGCGCAGGAAGTTTGTGCACCCCTGCCTTAGGGTACTGTTAGTATGTCAGTAAGTTAGGTAATGTGACTGCAACATAGTTCAGAACATAACATTCTGATAGACCTTATCAGGTTTTTTTTGGATGCAATCTATGCATCAAAATATAAAAAATTGATGGAGTATCATTAACTTCAGGACAATTCATTGAAGATTTGATACCCTGCATAGTGTACTGTTAATTGGGTATTCTCAAGTCTTTCCCCAACCAAATCAGGTAAGAAATCAATTAATTTACAAACATACCAGATTGGAGATGGGCATATAATTTGTTAATAGACACTTGTCACGATGACATCAACTTTTATCAACACATTTATATTTCTGGGTACTTGATTGAACAGAACTAGTTGCATAATAAATTGTGATTTATTTCCTTAATAGACAAACACACGACATCTGCAGAATACACTTAAAACCACACTCACTGGGATCAGGAAACGAAATAAATTGTCCTTGGAACGAAAGAAATGGTTCTTTGCTTGCCAGTGCAAGAAATGCAGCCTTGGTTTTAAAAGTCCTGTGGTTATGTGGTTGTTAACCCCTTCACTCCTGGACTGGTTGCTGCTGTACTGGAACAAAGTCTTGCATCTTTACATCATGGATTAAAATTCAGGAATCACCCTGGAAAATACCTGGGAGGCCACAGTAATAGACTGGCCAAAGCTATCTTTAACATGTGGATCCAATCCCCTCGTGGGAACAAAAAAAACCATGAATAGCCAAGTGACCCACAGTTCATAAGACCGGTCAAAGGGGCTGTCCGGTGAGCAGGGCGCATGGGTCAGGTTGACGCCCATGCCACTTAGCATACCTGGGCTACACCCATTTCTTGGGGCCACTAAGTCTGATCTCTGACTTCGAGGTTTCACTAGCCTGACATCTGCTGTGCATCAGTACGTCAGTATTGTATACATTATGGGCCTATGGGTCTTGTCATAATTGACACTCTTTTAGACAGGGGGACTCTAAATCTGTGGGAGCCTTTTGAGGCTCCATCATAAAAATAATTACAACCCTTTCAGGCTTGGTCATAAAAATACTGAAGCTCATTCACCCATATCACAGCTGGATGTCCAAGTAATTCCTGCTTAGACTTACAAAAACATACCTCCTGCCTTACATTTAAGATCTTCTATCATGTGTTTGTTAGAGGTTATGGCAAGCAATGCATCTTGTCTTTTACCCTCGCAGACAGGGAATGGCCTGCACATGGGGAATAAAAATGGCGGGGACAGGGCAACAACAGTAATGCATGGCAAATCAGGTATTAACCCTTTCCTCCCCGTCACAACACTATTAAAGGCAAAGATCAACAAAGCTCAGTTATTGACTTAACAAGGCCTTCATTTAAGTTATCCTACTGTTGTGTCCTAATGGGTGTCTTCAAAGCTCCCTAATGCAGTGTTAAGTGCTGTTTTTAAGATGGAATAGTCATGTGTTAGCTATAACGGCTATTACCACTTATGATATGAAAGAGGTGCTCCCTCTAACCACTTCTATCCACAGAACTCTGTTATAGTTAATGTAGGGATTTAACAATGAGTTAGTTGGATCACCTACAGGTGTCGTTAGTTCCCTCCAGATCTAAAATGAGGGCGAAACAGAGTCATGATATATATAAATATATATATATATATATATATATATATATATATATATATATATATATATATATATATATATATATATATATATATATATCCTGCACACCTGAGATACTCAGAATATATTCTTTAGTTATGCAAATTATATTTAAATAACTCATATTAGCATATATCCCAGGTGTGTTCCTTTTTGTATAAAGGTATAAATGTGTCTCTCCATGTTTCAGGGATATATATATATATATATATATATATATAAAAATAAATATATATACACAGTAGAACATTTGGAACTCTATGTAAATGTGACACCTTCAAAACCCATATTTCAGGGTCTTGAGGGAGCTAAATAAACCTTTAGATAAGATGGGTAATGCTAGTCATGTTATGCTAAAGCGAGACTGCTAATTTAACATGCTGTTAAGTTTATTATAATGAGATCAGTAACGGCCACTGTTTGTGGATTGGTGTTAACCTCAAGGAAGATAACTTTCATGACTGATTTTGATAGTATGGTGTTATGATGTACCCCTAAGGGATTTGGCTCTTTATCAGTTCTTGACATACAGGAAGACATACAGTAGTAATTGGCAGAAGATCACAACAAGCTTTCGGATTTGAACATTAGTGTCGCAATAAAATAATATTATATTAATTGTGCATGTAAAATTGTTTCATAAGCAAATATGAATGAGAATTGCTAGATTTAATCAAATGTGGTAATCTTTAGCACACTTTTATGTCCATTCAAGTCAGTGTTCCTTAGATTGTTCACATACAGTTAGATGTATTAATATTAGATGCAACTTTTAAAAAAACAACACAAAGTCAAGAAAACTTCACAAATAAAAAGGAAAGCAATCAACCCTTTATATTCTAATTCAAAATGCAGACACATACAAGTTAACCTAATACAATAATATGTAAAACGGTATATAATTATCTACAAATCTCAGCGCTTATGTAAACTGTGGAAGCAAATACTAATTATAATTAAGGCTGTAGAACAAAGGAAAAAAATACTACTTTCATAAGGATTTTAGTTTTGTTTTTATTATTATTATTATAGATAAGTAACTAATGACTATTTCTAGAGTAAATACATTTCTGCTGACACAAAAAAAACACATAGTAAGGGGCGTACAAATTCCTGGAGCTCTGTATTGCAGCACATTTGGGTCTGGTGTATTGAATGCAGAGAAATGAAAGAAAAATAAAGCATAGGTATGTAGAAAAATAATGTATTTGCTCCAAGTAATTGTCACATTCTAATTCATAAAAAAATTATATTCACTAAATGGAGTTCCTTGTGGATTCCCAAAAAGGTGCTTAAACTCATAAAATGTGTCAGAACTCAATTGCCCTGAGTTTCGTGACAAACATAGTGAAAAAATGTTTTTACTCCTAAATTGGCAAATACTTAACTCAAGAACAATTATTTGAGGATTTCACCAGTTTCATTTTAAATGCAATTTCCATAACCCATATGGGTCAACACTGTAGAACTAGAGATGGGCAAAATTGTCCAAATCCATTTTCCAGAATTCTGCTTATTGTTTAGACCAAATCCGTTAGTGGGTACTGAAAGTGTGCATGTGTAAACAATTTTTAGGGAGACAAGCCTGCTGAAAAGGAGCACACCTGAGGTACCCAGCCGGGAGATATGCTAATGCCTATGCAAAGAATATTTAACTGAGTCCAATCCCTCGCTTCCTAAAAGGTTTTCCATTCCAACTACTGTATATAACATTTATAATAAGCCTAACGCACCAACCTACTGGCTGGAATGGTGTCAGACCAAACAGGACTAGAGCCCACAACCTCTGTTTTTCTAGGCTGCAGCTCTCATGGGTCTCATTTAAATATACTTTCCATAGCCATTATATCTCCCAGGGACCTCAGGAGGGACATTTTGAGGGGAAATATATACAACTGGAGACACTACTAAATTTAAAGTCCCTCCCTGGATTTCTAACAATCTGGCAATGGGTTTCAAACTGCTCTCTATCTTTGGAAAAAAAAATCTGAAATCGCAGATTGGACTTTTTGAGACTGATCACGGACCAAAAGAACTGCAGATTTTGACAGGGATCAAAATCCGCAAAAAAACACCCATCTCTACTGTAGTGCCAACGATTATTCTAAAACAAATCAGGGGCAATCACCAAAAAGACCCAGGTACATGCTGGCTACATGCTGCAACATTTCACACATTTCTGCAGACAGACTAATGGCGCATCGGATTAACAGCGGGGGTCCCTGGCAGTCCCATTCAAACTGAATGGGACTGCCAGGAACCCCTGCTGTGTTAATTCCACGGGCCATTAGTCTCTGTAGAAATGTGTGAAAGGTTGCAGCATGTACCCAGCATGTACCTGGGTCTTGTTGGTGATAAACCCAGATTTTCCAAGGCAATTTTAAGGCAAGTGTTAGAATACTCGTTGGCGCACCTGTATGTAGAATATTTATAAAGCAAATATAAATGGCACCAGGAAATACACAGAAATGTGAACCAATAATAACTTCTACAGACATTCACTCTCACCAGCACTTCTTTATAGAGGTAATTAATTAAGGCGTGGCATTAATGCACAAAAACCATCATTGACTTGAATGGGAAGTAATGTGGCTTTGGATTGTCTGTGGTACACATATGTAAACGATATGTAATAAACTACTAGCAGTCACAACTTTTGTGCTTCAAATGCATCAAAATTGTCTGTCAAGTGTCTCTTGGAGTAAACAAAAAATAGATGCAAACTTACTGTGCATAGTCAAACTGATTTACAAGATATTCTGTGTAGGTTAATTCAAGTTTGAGGTATTTTGCTTGTTTTCCCAATTTAGCATCTGTGGTCACATTCCCTGCATTGACTTTTATACACCACATTCCTGGATGTGCAGTAGTATGATCTCTTAATATTGAGAGTACAATGCTGTGACTGGCTGTGGAATATTAGCATATATGTTTGCTGCGTGTGATGTTGCATGGTCTTGTGCCTTTTTCAGTGTCCTTTAGTTCATTATGAAGTTTTCTGTTGACTAACTTCTGTCTGAGATTTGGCTGTTGCCGGCATGCAATAATGGGACCATTGGGGAAGATGTCTTTTAATGTGTTATCTTCTCTCAGCATAGTTTACCGATATATTTTATTATTTTTCACATTCCCTCTAGGACAGGGTTGTATGTAGCCAATAGTGGTATGCGTGTGGTTGTTTATTTATTTTTGTATTGGATCAGGTGTTCTCTTGGGAATTGTATTGCAGATATGATTGTTTTGGCAATAATCTATGACTTTTATCCCTTCTGTATGAATGATTCTGTAAGGGTTGTCAGGTGTCTTTTTCTGTCGTTAGTATCAGAGCCTTTGCAAGGATATCTTATGCCTGCTGTGTTTGATGGCTTGTTTTGTATGTGTAGCCCTGATTGGTTTTGGGCTATTCTGTCCTCCTCCTGGCAGTAACGCCTAGTAAGGGTAGGTTTGCCATGTGTAATCATGGGTTTTCCCCACTCATTGCAGTGCTGTGTGTCAGAGAAGGTACTGTAGTGTCATTAGGACTTGTGTCCAATTAGAGGCACAGGGGTGGTACTTACTGGATCTGTACTTAAGGCATTGTACTTCCTGATTTAGCCAGTCTGCCTCTACCGTGGGAGAGGCAAGGTTTACCCAACTAAGCTGTCAGGACTCTGGCAGTTTTAAGCCCTCCCTTAGGGGAGCGGTGGGAAACCAATACTTCTTATCCCATCAGGAGATAAGGGAAGAGTAAGGACCACTCTCAGTGCCTTTGGCTGGGAGTGGATCCAGGGACATCCTGAGGGTGGATACCCTAACAACTGCTCTCAACTTGTGGCTGCTGAATACAGGAAGACCAAATAAAGAATCCTGAGTTTTATAATACCTCCTGCCTAAGAGTGAAGTATATTGTGAGGAGGGGGAATGAGATGCTTCTGCAGAGACTTCACCCCATACACCTGGGGGCTGCACGAGATGGAGGCGCTGCACCTGCGAGTACTACTCAGGCAAGACCCCAGAAGCCTGTCCTGTCCCCCTATAACATCATGCTGGAGACCCAGAGCCCCCTATTACCAGCAGGTATACACCACACTAAGCCATGTAACTGGAGTGAGTTTCCCACAAAGAGGCCCTATGTGAGATTGGGTGAGGGAAACAGGGTTACATATGAATACAGAAAATGTGACCAGTGATGCTACATTGGTGAAACCAGACAAAAACTTCAAAGGAAGATACTTTTGTGGGACATGACTCCTCACAGCAAGATTAGTCCATACATGATTTAAAATTCCATATCCTCCATGGAATTTTTAAAAGCACTTAAGAATGGAAAATATTTGAACTCAAAATTATAATGCGCTTTGACACTAAAAAAAAGGACTTGATGCTGATATATGGGATTTTATATACACAATCAATTATTGTTGTAATGTTTCTCCTTGTCTCTGTTAATTTTACAATGCAAACCCTTCCCCACCCCATGCAATCCCACCCCCTTCACACAGTGATATATGTATGATCCTACATGCTCTTCACATTTCTCCCCATCTCTTTCATTAATTTATGGCCCTGTCTATTTATTTACTATCCCTTTTGCCATGACTTCTCTACCTCATCTTGGTTTCTACAGTACATGTGTTAAACTCATGTAATCTTTGTAAATCAGAATTGCCGGCCTGAGGAAGAGTGCAGAGCTTTCAAAGACTTGTCTTATAATATCATTTGTTTGTCAAATAAAAAAAGATATCACCTAATACTGAAGTACTAATTTATTCTCTTTTTAAGTAAAGGTTAAAAAAAAAAAAAAGATGAATGGTAACTTTTCTCACTATGTTTAAGATATATCAAAAAACAACAAGGAATGCATCCATACAGTATATCTTACTTTTTAACTTGTTTATTAATTACATTGAGGTTGGCATATAGAGCAAAAACTTCATATTTGCTAAATTATGTAAGGTATTACAATCAGAGTAGGATGTAATTTCTCTTCAGAAAGACTTGGATAAAATGGAAAAATGGTATGTTAATGGAAGATGTGGTTAAATACAGATAAATGTAATGTTATGCATTTAAGAATAAAAAATAGGTTACTTGCAAACTAAATGGGAAAATTGTTGATGGAGAAGATATTAGGAGTGCTTGCAGACATGCTTAGCAATAGTGCTCAATGTCAGGCAGTAGCTGCAAAGGCAAATAAGATATTATTTAGCATACTGTATAATAGGATATGGATGGAAGGGAAAAAATACTAATTTTGCCAACATATAAAACCACACCTTGAATATGGAGTACAGTTTTTGGGGAACACTCCATCAAAAATACATTATGGAGCTAGAAAAGGGACAGAAGAGCAACCAAATTAATAAAAGGGAAAGGCTAGCTAAATTCGATTTCAATATTCAAAAAGGAACTTTTAAAAGAGCTAATCATCCCAAGGACAGTACGAATGACGTGGATCATCCCTTAAGATTGGAGCAAAGGAGATTTCACCAGCAAGAAAGTAAAGGGTTCTTTACAGTAAAGGCAGTTAAAATGTCAAATTCATAACCTATGGAGACTGTGATGGCAGATATAGTAGATATCTTCAATAAAAGGTTAGACTTTTTTTTGTTAGAAAATAAAAGTAAACAGGGATATACCAAATAAGTAAACATATGGAGTATGTTGATTCAAAGAGAAACTGATTGTTGTTTCTGGAGTCAGGAAGGAATTTATTTTTCCCCTTATGAGACATCATTGGATAATGTTCAATAGGGGGTTTCTGCTTGCCTTCATCAGGATTAATACAAATATAGGATATATCTGTTGTCTAAATTTTACATTCTGTAGGTTGATCTCAATGGACATATTTTATTTCAACCTCATCAACTATGTATATAGTAACTTTGTATCTTAGGCTACCCAACCTACTTCAGTTTCTGAAACATTAACACAATGATCAATCCATAGATATCAACAGCTGGGGCACAAACATACAAATTAAAACCCCATGGGAATCATTTCATTTGCACTGGTAGCTGTTTTGCTCATAGTTAGACATTTCATGTGAATGGCATTATGAGCAAAATCATGCAATCTTTTTCTTTTGGTGTTCAGGCATAAATGACAGAGATTTTATTTATATCAGAAGTAATAGAGATTTCTGAATATATTTTATTGAAAATTACGACATTTCTTAATTTAACTACTAGCTAGATTTAAAGGAAAATAGGTTTACCACAAAAAACTTTCATGATATGTTTACATTTTATATTTTATTTAGCATTAAATACACAGTACTGAAGCACGTAAAATATGTTGAAATAAACAGAAAATAATGGACAACTGATGTGGCACTAAAACCATTTTAACAGATCACTGTTACAGTACATCTGAGTTGAAATGATGTCAATACTAAATGAACTAAAAAATAAGGTGTTGATTTAATATAGTCTGAAGCAGTTATTCAGGCCCTTTCTGTCGATAACCCCTATTCACTTCAATAGGTGGGTTTACCCGAAACTGGCCCCAATGGCCGCCATGGACTTTATTGCATTACCCATAAGTGTGAACAACGTTGTGGCTGAATGATATGGAATAACTGCTAAAGAGCTATCATTACAAAAGTAAATATCTTAAATATGTATATAAAGTCTACAATAAGACAAATAATAATAAAGGAAAAAAATAATTGTTTTATCGATTTTTTTTTTTTTTTACTGCTGACAATATATTATACACAGAGGCCTGGGATGAATCTATCCGTCATGTGAGTGGTCACATCCTTATCTGGTGGTATTAACTTGAATGGCAATTAGCGTCGGATAGGAGTGATACCCTGCATCACAGTTTGATTAATCTTGGACATACAGATTTATGATACCTCAAATTTAGTACATTTTTGTCCCTTGATAAAAAAAAATCAAGAAAAGGGACCAAAACACTAGCATGTGACATTTTACATTGTGATAATGGCATATGCCATTACATCCAGAGTTTCCATAGGATTCCTTGGCAGTGATGAAGCAAAACATATCCCACCATAATTCACCAAAGTTAACAATAAATCTTTATTTATGTAAATTATGCGTTGGCTACATTTAATTAAGTTTATGTTAATCTGATATTAAAATTTGCTTAAGAAATTATTTCATTTAAACAAGAAAAAAAAAAAAAAAGCTAAATTACCACCAGAAACCCTTTTTTGAGACACTTGATTCAATGTGTGTATTTTATATTTTGTGAATAATTACTGTATAACGGGTAAAAATAGTAGGCCCTAACAGGACAAAAGGTGGATACAAATAACGGTAAACTGGAAAGGTGCCTTTTTTTTTTTTTTTTACATTTGACTTCTGTGTCTACTAGTATACTGTATGGTCCATTCAAAGGAGAAAGAGGAGTGAATTGTGATACTGTAGATTTAAAACCTCAAGCAGGCATAGGATGGTGTGTTAGGAAAATATTTCTCCGTCATGAAGAAATAGGAGTTTATTCTTGCCCTGTAACTGTAGTCTTTAACCTAATCACTATTTGTAAACATATAGTATAGGTTAAAAAGTTAACACAATTAACTTTCAAAGTAGCATTTTTTTTTTTCGAATGCGAAGTATGACATTACATATGCCTCAAATTTGCAAACTGAAAAGTAAACTGCTGTGGTAAAAACCACTAAGAAGGGGATAACCCTTCCTCTTAGTATAAGAGGAGTATAATATACTGTATAGTATATTTTTGATGTTGCTAAAGTGCTATTCAAAATAAATAACTTGAGGCATAGTATAGTCTGTCCTTTTCATAGTTTGAGCTAAGGCAAACTAATTTGTCTCCAAATTATAAAGTGTGGCTTTAAAAAGAGTAAAATCCTAAATGAAGATGGATACCTACCTAGGGTAAAAAAATAAATACCTTGGTCAATAGAGTATTCTGGTCTTAATCCTGCACTGAAGTGCTGCTTTACGGGATAAGGATTCTGACTGATCACCAGATTTTAAAAAAAAAAAAAAAAAGGATAAAAATGGATGTCAACACAGGGTAGTCCCCCTAAAAAAACAGTTCTCCATACCGTTTGTTACTACATTCAATACCCAATCGGGTAGAATCAAAAATATTGTACTAAAGCATTGGCCCCTATTACAGAATGATTCCTTTTATCCCCTATTTTCACCTTTAAACCCTTATTCTCGTACAAAAGGGGTCGCAATATAAGAGATAGGCTTATCAAGGCTGACATAGGGGGGAAAGGGCCAGCTCAGACTTTTTTAGGGACTCCCAAATTGGGATGTTATACAGTAGAGGCAACTCTTATTCGACCAAAAACCAGTGGCAATTCCCCAAAAAACCCAGGAAACACCCAGGTACATTCTGAATACATGCCTTAAAATTTCCTTAAACATTTCTGCATTGATTAATGGCCTATCAGATTAACAGCGGGGGTCCTTGGCAGTCCCATTCAAACTGAATTGGACTGCCAGGGATCCCTGCTGTGTTAATCCTATGGGTCGTTAGTCAATGCAGAAATGCCTTAAACGTGCCTGAAACTAGCCCAGAACATACCCAGCACATACCCAGCACATACCCAGAATGTAACCCGGCTAGTTTACGGCAAATGTTAGAATAAACGTTGCCTCTACTGTAGGTGTTTAAACTGCAGTCAATGTAACAGTTTACAGGAAGGCCCCACGTTTCGACATCCCCGCACTGGACAGATATATAATATCAAGAACTTTTATACATGTATGTCCAAAAACATAGTGTACCTCAATAAATGCCCCTGTGGTCTCGGTTATGTGGGGGAAACTACACAACAGGTGAAGGACCGGATTCGACAGCTTTAAGCAGCCATCCGCAGGGGTGACCCTGACGCTCCGGTAGCCCATCACTTCACACAAGCTGGGCACAATGTGAGCCAATTGAGGTACCAGGTCATAGATGGTGTGGGGAGAAAGAGGCGTGGTGGGGACCTTCAGAGGTCCTTATTACAGAAAGATACACAATGGATAAGGCGCATGGACACTGTTAACCCCTATTTTTTATTTTATGGGGTAATTGCATCACCCCATGAGGTGCCGTTTGTCCCTCCTATTAACCCTCGCGGGTCCCGCCATACACCCTCCCCACCAGACCTGGACCAATAGTCGATACGCTATCATTGCTCATTGTTCTTGAAGTATGGGTCAGGTGCTGTTAGGGTCAATGCTCTATATGTGATCCATCCTGTCATCTTAGGAGTCTCTACCTACCTCTAATCAGACCCTTGTCAGCGGGTGTGCTGGGGATTCTTGTACATTGCCACACCCTTCAGGTGTCTGGACTCGTCTGTGGTGCTTAGGTGCGGATGTCATTTTTAGCCTTATTTTTATCTCTGTTATTTGGTCTCTTTATAGTAGGGGCCTGTCTGTTCATTTGTAGCAATTTAGGTGTATACCTTAGTTGCCTATAACTGCCTTAATATTTACATTTGCCTTCTATCTCTGGTTTGTGAGTCTCTACAGGAGCATCCAGTGTATTTATGCAGAACTTTAGGTGCCACCGGCATGAACTCGAGCATGGCATCCTGACAGTCTGCATAGAAGTCACACAAGCATGTACTTTGGAATCGGGACCTCGCGCATGCGCAGTGTGCGACCAGAAGCAGGATCATGTCTTCACAGGCTCCAGAGTCGCTGCTGCACGCTACCCCATACAGGACAGCCAAAACAGGATCCCACGCATGCGCAGTAATACTCCTCACGAGCAGGGAAGGAGAGGAGTCTGCACATGCGTGCTTTAGACATGCCACGTTGACGGCTCATGGATGAGGACCCTGTTAGTGACGTCACCAACCAGAATATGAGAGACGGCTATTCTACTTACTATTTATAGCAGTGAATTCAGCAAGTTCAGTCCCAATCACTCCACAGGGCATGAGGAGCAGAGGACAGATGGTTTGCTCAATTTCATTAACTGTTTGATAGCAGATGTCTACATATGCACTTTGCTCTTGCATAATTCATGATTTCTTGTTTACTGGTTGATATCTGTTATCTGCGTTTGCACTCTGTCAGCTCTACGATTCATGACATATATTGTTTGCTAATTGTGTGGGATTTTTTTGACGGTGGGGAGGAAAGGCTTAGGGAAGTACCTCTGGGACCCTTTGGGACCAGGGGGAATGGGCCAGATGAAGAGGTCACCCCTCGAAACGTCACCCCCCTAGTTTGCTTTCCTTTTTCCATTTTGTGTTTTTTTCCTTTTGTTTCATGTGTTTTTTTCCCCTTCTCATTCTTTCCCCTCTACCCCCTATATTTTGGCTTTTCCCATGGTGATATTAATTTTCTCATTGGCACATTGGCTACTGTTGCTATAACTTCAGTTTATTAAAACTATTCATATTCATTCCACTGGTATTCTTCAGTGTCGTTAGCTAAGTAACAGAGGGCCTCATGCAGTAAGCACCGATAAAATTACTTCGGCAAGTGTTGCCGATAGGCCTTATTTTGGCGATTTGCCCTCGCAGTATTCAGTAAGGGCAGAATCCATGCCGATCCCTGCCGAATCACTGCGAAAGCAAAACTGCCGATGAGCCTGTGCCGAAACAGGCTGGCTCCCGATAAGCCTTCCGATAGGCCTTTTCTGCTGATAGGTGTTTGCAGCAGAGAGAGACCAGCCGCTCTCTCTGCAAACATCGGCAAAAAATAAAGTATTTATAAACAGCTTTTACTGATAGTGTACATGTGCAGGGGGTCTCCGGAACTGAACCGCATTGGTTTCAGGTCCGGGGACCCCCTGCTTCCCGAGATACAGGCCCCTTTATGAGGTGCCGGTATCCCTCTGCATTTAAAGGTCCCGATCACGTGACCGTGGAATGTAAACAAAGTAGAGGGATACCGGCACCCCATAAAGGGGCCTGTATCTCAGGGAGCAGGGGGTCCCCAGACCTAAATCCAAAGCGGTTCAGCTCCGGAGACCCTCTGCACATCTACACTATCAGTAAAACACACATATCAATAAACACTCGTTCCTTTCCTTTGCGGTTATGTGCTACGGTAACGAAGCAGCATGAATCTATATTTAATAATAGTGTACTGTGAGCAGGGGGTCCCTGGTCCACAAAGCAATGCGGTTCAGCTCAGGGGACCCCCTGCTCACAGTACACTATTATTGCCGAAGTAATTTTATCGGTGCTTACTGCATGAGGCCCTCTGTTTCTTAGCTAATGACACTGAAGAATACCAGTGGAATGAATATGAATAGTTTTAATAAACTGAAGTTATAGCAACAGTAGCCAATGTGCCAATGAGAAAATTAATATCACCATGGGAAAAGCCAAAATATAGGGGGTAGAGGGGAAAGAATGAGAAGGGGAAAAAAACACATGAAACAAAAGGAAAAAAACACAAAATGGAAAAAGGAAAGCAAACTAGGGGGGTGACGTTTCGAGGGGTGACCTCTTCATCTGGCCCATTCCCCCTGGTCCCAAAGGGTCCCAGAGGTACTTCCCTAAGCCTTTCCTCCCCACCGTCAAAAAAATCCCACACAATTAGCAAACAATATATGTCATGAATCGTAGAGCGGACAGAGTGCAAACGCAGATAACAGATATCAACCAGTAAACAAGAAATCATGAATTATGCAAGAGCAAAGTGCATATGTAGACATCTGCTATCAAACAGTTAATGAAATTGAGCAAACCCTCTGTCCTCTGCTCCTCATGCCCTGTGGAGTGATTGGGACTGAACTTGCTGAATTCACTGCTATAAATAGTAAGTAGAATAGCCGTCCCTCATATTCTGGTTGGTGACGTCACTAACAGGGTCCTCATCCATGAGCCGTCGACGTGGCATGTATAAAGCACGCATTGGTTTCAGGTCCGGGGACCCCCTGCTTCCCGAGATAGAGGCCCCTTTATGAGGTGCCGGTATCCCTCTGCATTTAAAGGTCCCGATCACGTGACCGCGGAATGTAAACAAAGCAGAGGGATACCGGCACCCCATAAAGGGGCCTGTATCTCGGGGAGCAGGGGGTCCCCGGACCTAAATCCAAAGCGGTTCAGCTCCGGAGACCCTCTACACATCTACACTATCAGTAAAACACACATATCGATAAACACTCGTTCCTTACCTTTGCGGTTATGTGCTACGGTAACGAAGCAGCATGAATGTATATTTAATAATAGTGTACTGTGAGCAGGGGGTCCCCTGAGCTGAACCGCATTGCTTTGTGGACCAGGGACCCCCTGCTTCCCGAGTTACAGGCGCCGGAATGTGTCATCGGGTGGCAGTGTCGCTGCCATCTTTATAGCGTCCCATTCGCGCCGTGTCCGCTATAAATATGGCGGCGACACTAGCACCGGTGCCCCAAACCGGGGCCTGTAACTCGGGAAGCAGGGGGTCTCTGAGCCACAAATCAATGCGGTTCAGCTCAGGGGACCCCCTACTTCCGCACAATATTATTAAAATACAGAAATGCTGCTTCATTACCATAGCGGATAGCCGCTAAGGCAATGAAGGGTTAAGGCAGAATAGCATGTTTATTGGGGACATTTGCCCCCAATAAACACTGTAATAAACAACATACACCCCCTGTGTATTTAAAATACATAAACAACAATAAATACATTAAATACATATAGTACTCATCACCCATTTCCGGCTGCCATGATGAAGGACATCCTCATCTTCATCCTGCCCATGCCCCCTCCGCTGCTGCAAACAGACACAAGAATGAAAACATCCAAAGTAATGTCCCCTAACCCCTTAATCACCATAGCGGTTATTAACCGCTACATTCATTAAGGGGTTAACCCCCCCCCCACCCACCACTCGTGACACCTACATACCCTCCCCCACTAACCCCCCACCCCATGAGGCCTAACCACCCTCACCCACTACCCAAAAGGAAGGCCTACCCACATACCATTGGGGAACCCCACCCCACCCCCAGTACCCACAATAAAAAAAAATACACAGCCCCACAATAAACATCCTTCTATTTATTAAATACATTACCCACCCTCTGTGCCCCCCTCATATATAGAATATTTATCCTTTTACAAACAGGGTTCATAACACAGCCCCATACAAGTCCCCGGTGGGCTGGCGGGGCACCTGACAGACCTACAGGTTACCAGCAGCTCGTTTCAAACAGGTTCTGGAGGCCTGTTGGTGGGTCCCGCCAAGCACCATGGCCCCCAGGTGGTCTCCTTGGGTCACCGTGGGCCACAATTAGGTCCCCACGGTAGGCCCAAGGATGTCTGGGAGCCCTGGGTCAGACCAACAGGTGTCTGCGGGGCCTCGGGTGGTTCCCACGGGGGTCTGGGGAACTCACGAGTGCTCACTACGGGTCCGCGGTGCCCCCACGGATGTGGGACCACCGCTTCATTCCCGCACATATGGGTCCGTGGTGCCCCCATGGATGTGGGACCACCGCTTCATCCCCACAGACTACGGGTCCGCGGTGCCCCCACAGATGTGAGGCCACCGCTTCATCCCCGCAGGTGTCACCCGTGGAACCACCAGCCTGATACCCGTGAGATACCCGAGGAGACCACAGGTGGTCTCCAGAGGTCTCACGCAGAACCACGGAACAAACCCTGAATGTAAAAAAATAAACCTGGCCTATACATTCAATACATACACCCCCCCCCCAACACCTACAGTACAATAATGTGCAAAATAACTATTATCCAGATAGGGATAATAGATTATTTGCCCATTATTAAACACATTAACTAGCATATTCAAATAAATAAAGTACTACTGACCTCATCAATAAGAAGCCCCATCGCCAGCAACATCCTGCTCTTTCGTTGCCCACAAAATACATAGCCAATACAAAGCCAATACATTGCAATTCCGTTCAGATATCAATGAACCCCTTAAACACCTTATCGGATAATAACCGCAAAGGTAATTAAGGGGTTAAGCCACACTGGCCCAATACCCACCCTTCACCCATGAATTTGTACAGTGGCTTCATCATGCAAATATATATATATATATGTGTATATATACACACACACACACATGATGAATCAATATACAAATAAATGTAGAAGGGTTATCAAAAACATGCTGTACTCCAAATAACACTTCTCCATACAGACACAATACAATAAAATCAATTTCCTTTAATAATCCTAACTGATCTTACAATCAAAATCATCAAATGCCAATCAAAAACCTCAAATGCCAATCAACACATTGCATTTATATTGTATATATGATGCATACAATCTATGCACCATATACATTCTGCAAATGAATGTTAACAATAACATTTCAAGCAAAATACAAATACCTCCAAACAAGTATACTATTTTAACCAATCCAGTAAACATAAATCAATTAGCATTCATTAATGACATCCCTAAACAATTTACATTCCATCCCTAATAATTAAACAATTAACTAATTCAAGCCTTGAACAGAACAATGTAGCCTGTGAAAAAATATAAGTACCAACAAGAATACAAAATTTAAAACCAAGGCTAACCCTGACCTCAAGTACACCATACAATAGCAACGATTACATCTATCTAATTTTAAAATACATTATACACACATTTAAGCATAGCAGCATAGACAAATTAATATAAAACACATCAAATCAAGCTTTTAAAACAACATCAATTCTTACCCTGTACTGTATGTATATATCTCTCTAGACATACATACATACATACATACATACATACATACATACATACATACATACATACATACAGTGGCAAGAAATGATATACCACAAATAAATAAAAAAGCATTAAAAAAAATTAACAAGTTCAATTAAATACATTTCTTTAGTTCACTTATCATTACTTGACCCCACCGACTCCCGTTGAACAGCTTACTCATGAACAAAACCACCAGGCACAGGAACCCATAAAATAAAAAAATAAACATTAAACTAAAAATCCAAATAAATCCACGGGTCTTCTAATTGTAATCCATCTTCATCTGTATTCTTCTTTCTTCTATCTTCTTCCGGGCTCTTGTTCCCGTCTTCGGCCACGCCCTGGTCTTCTTCTTCTGTAGGAGGTCCTTCCTCCTCGGCGTCAGGCTTCAAAATGAAACGACATAGGCTTTTAAAGGCCTACGATGTCACATTTTCATCATGGTTCCCACGGCCCTGATTGGGCCGTGAAAACCATGTGTTTTGACCAATAAAAAAAAATGATGACGTCACTTAAAGGCAATGAAAGCACAGCCAATCAGAATGACTTTGCTTCAATTGCCTTTAAGATGACGTCATGAAAAGCAACATGGCCGTCCACACATGGTACGGTAGCAAATCAAAGCGTGGGAAGTCTATCCCTACTCTGATTGGCTCTAGTACCATTCGACAGGCTTTCAATGACGTCACATCCGTTCTTCCCCAAGCCTCTGTCACATGGTATACTAGAGCCAATCAGAGTAGGGATGGAGTTCCCACGCTCTGATTGGCTACCGTACCATGTGAGAACGGCCATGTTTCTGTTCATGACGTCATCTTAAAGGCAATTGAAGCAAAGCCATTCTGATTGGCTGTGCTCTCATTGTCTTTAAGTGACGTCATCATTTTTTTGTAAATCGGCCAAAACACATGGTTTGGAGGTATTTGTATTTTGCTTGAAATGTTATTGTTAACATTCATTTGCAGAATGTATATGGTGCATAGATTGTATGCATCATATATACAATGTAAATGCAATGTGTTGATTGGCATTTGAGGTTTTTGATTGGCATTTGATGATTTTGATTGTAAGATCAGTTAGGATTATTAAAGGAAATTGATTTTATTGTATTGTGTCTGTATGGAGAAGTGTTATTTGGAGTACAGCATGTTTTTGATAACCCTTCTACATTTATTTGTATATTGGTTCATCATGTGTGTGTATCTCTCTCTCTCTCTCTCTCTCTCTGTATGTATATATATATATATATACAGTGCTTGACAAATCACCCAAAAATCTACTCGCCGAACCAAAAAATCTACTCGCCACCTAATCCCGCCCCCAACCCCACCCCCAGTCCCGCCCCCAACCCCGCCCCTAGTCCCGCCCCCGCTTTAAAAAAAATACATACATAAAATAAATTGAGTAAATTCCTAGTAAGAACATTCGTTTTTGACATAAGTTTATTTATTGTATTACATTATACTACAATTAGTCCTTGTTACGTGTGTGTGTGTGTGTGTGTGTGTGTGTGTGTATGTGTGTGTGTGTGTGTGTGTGTGTGTGTGTGTGTGTGTGTGTGTGTGTGTGTGTGTGTGTGTGACTAGTTTCCTTTACCCCTTAACCATTGTCTGGACGCCCCCGCTTCACAATATTTAAAGCAGCAATCCCACCTGGGATCTTACCTGATCCGCAGTCCCTCAATGTCCAGGTACCCTCATTCCCGCAATGTTATACATTGGAGGGGATGTGTTCCCTACCTGTCTTCTGGGTTAGGGGGGATTCCGATGTCTCCCGTGTGAAGCTTGAGTCAGATCTGGAAGAAAGCAGTATGTTATTTCGGTGTAGTATAAGATATATAGGGTAAATAAAATATCCAGGTCCAGAGTGTGAGACAGAGAGAGTGTGGGTGAGAGACAGAGAGTGAGAGAGAGACAGACAGGGGAGAGACAGAGAGAGACAGAGAGGGGAGAGCGACAGAGAGGGGAGAGCGACGGAGACAGAGAGGGGAGAGCGACAGAGACAGAGAGGGGAGAGCGACAGAGACAGAGAGGGGAGAGCGACAGAGACAGAGAGGGGAGAGCAACAGAGACAGAGAGGGGAGAGCGACAGAGACAGAGAGGGGAGAGCGACAGAGACAGAGAGGGGAGAGAGACAGAGACAGAGAGGGGAGAGAGACAGAGACAGAGAGGGGAGAGAGACAGAGAGGGGAGAGAGACAGAGAGGGGAGAGAGACGGGGAGAGACAGAGAGAGGGGGAGAGACAGAGAGAGGGGGAGAGACAGAGAGAGGGGGAGAGACAGAGAGGGGGGGGAACATAGAGGGGGGGGGGAGAGACAGAGAGGAGGGGAGAGACAGAGAGGGGGGGAGAGACAGAGAAGGGGGGGAGACAGAGAAGGGGGGGAGAGACAGAGAAGGGGGGAGAGACAGAGAGGGGGAAGAGACAGAGAGGAGAGAGACGGGGGGTAACTGATTGACTGGGGGGGGGTGTAACTGACTGGGTGGGAGGTGGGATAACTGACTGGGTGGGAGGTGGGATAACTGACTGGGTGGGGGGTGGGATAACTGACTGGGTGACTGGGTGGGGGGGTGGGATAACTGACTGGGTGGGGAAGTGGGATAACTGACTGGGTGACTGGGTGGGGGGGGTGGGATAACTGACTGGGTGACTGGGTGGGGGGGTGGGATAACTGACTGGGTGACTGGGTGGGGGGGTGGGATGACTGACTGGGTGACTGGGTGGGGGGTGGGATGACTGACTGGGTGACTTATGACTGACTGGGTGACTGGGTGGGGGGTGGGATGACTGACTGGGTGACTGGGTGGGGGGGTGGGATGACTGACTGGGTGACTTGACTGACTGGGTGGGGGGTGGGATGACTGACTGGGTGACTGGGTGGGGGGGTGGGATGACTGACTGGGTGACTGGGTGGGGGGGTGGGATGACTGACTGGGTGACTGGGTGGGGGGGTGGGATGACTGACTGGGTGACATTTGACTGACTGGGTGACTGGGTGGGGGGGTGGGGTGACTGACTGGGTGACTGGGTGACTGGGTGGGGGGTGGGGTGACTGACTGGGGGGGTGGGGTGACTGACTGGGTGGGGGGTGACTGACTGGGTGACTGGGTGGGGGGTGCGGTGACTGACTGGGTGACTGGGTGGGGGGGTGGGGTGACTGACTGGGTGACTGGGGTGGGTGACTGGGTGGGGGGGTGGGGTGACTGACTGGGTGACTGGGGTGGGTGACTGGGTGGGTGACTGGGTGGGTGGGGGGGTGACTGACTGGGTGGGTGGGTGGGTGACTGACTGGGTGGGTGGGTGGGGGGGTGACTGACTGGGGTGACTGACTGACTGGGTGGGTGGGGGGGTGGGGGGGTGACTGGGAGGGTGGGGGGGTGACTGACTGACTGACTGGGTGGGTGACTGGGTGGGGGGGTGGGATAACTGACTGGGTGACTGGGTGGGGGGGTGGGATAACTGACTGGGTGACTGGGTGGGGGGGGTGGGATAACTGACTGGGTGACTGGGTGGGGGGTGGGATAACTGACTGGGTGACTGGGTGGGGGGGTGGGATAACTGACTGGGTGACTGGGTGGGGGGGTGGGATAACTGACTGGGTGACTGGGTGGGGGGGTGGGATAACTGACTGGGTGACTGGGTGGGGGGGTGGGATAACTGACTGGGTGACTGGGTGGGGAAGTGGGATAACTGACTGGGTGACTGGGTGGGGGGGGTGGGATAACTGACTGGGTGACTGGGTGGGGGGGTGGGATGACTGACTGGGTGACTGGGTGGGGGGTGGGATGACTGACTGGGTGACTGGGTGGGGGGGTGGGATGACTGACTGGGTGACTGGGTGGGGGGGTGGGATGACTGACTGGGTGACTTGACTGACTGGGTGGGGGGGTGGGATGACTGACTGGGTGACTTGACTGACTGGGTGGGGGGGTGGGATGACTGACTGGGTGACTTGACTGACTGGGTGGGGGGGTGGGATGACTGACTGGGTGACTGGGTGGGGGGATGGGATGACTGACTGGGTGACTGGGTGGGGGGGTGGGATGACTGACTGGGTGACTGGGTGGGGGGGTGGGATGACTGACTGGGTGACTGGGTGGGGGGTGGGATGACTGACTGGGTGACTGGGTGGGGGGGTGGGATGACTGACTGGGTGACATTTGACTGACTGGGTGACTGGGTGGGGGGGTGGGGTGACTGACTGGGTGACTGGGTGACTGGGTGGGGGGGTGGGGTGACTGACTGGGTGGGGGGTGACTGACTGGGTGACTGGGTGGGGGGTGCGGTGACTGACTGGGTGACTGGGTGGGGGGGTGGGGTGACTGACTGGGTGACTGGGGTGGGTGACTGGGTGGGGGGGTGGGGTGACTGACTGGGTGACTGGGGTGGGTGACTGGGTGGGTGACTGGGTGGGTGACTGGGTGGGTGGGGGGGTGACTGGGTGGGTGACTGGGTGGGTGGGGGGGTGACTGACTGACTGACTGGGTGGGTGGGTGGGGGGGTAACTGACTGGGGTGACTGACTGACTGGGTGGGTGGGGGGGTGGGGGGGTGACTGGGTGGGTGGGGGGGTGACTGACAGACTGGGTGGGTAACTGACTGACTGACTGACTGACTGGGTGGGTGGGTGGGGGGGTGACTGACTGACTGGGTGGGTGGGGGGGTGACTGACTGACTGACTGGGTGGGTGGGGGGGTGACTGACTGACTGGGTGGGTGGGGGGGGTGACTGACTGACTGGGTGGGTGGGGGGGTGACTGACTGACTGGGTGGGTGGGGGGGGTGGGGGGGTGACTGACTGGGTGGGTGGGGGTGGTGGGGGGGTGGGTGACGACTGGGTGGGTGGGGGGGTGGAGGGGTGACTGACTGGGTGGTTACCTCTGGTGTCCTGCACACACACATTCTCTCTCTCCTATACACACACACACACACACACACACACACACACACTCTCAATCTCTCTCTCCCATATATACACACACACACACACACTCTCTCTCTCTCTCAATCTCTCCCATACACACAGAAACACTCAATCTCACTCTCATACCCACACACACACACACACGGGAAGGGACGTGCGCGGAGGGGAGAGAGGAGAAACACCCTGCTACTTCCTGCCGCCCGGGGCGGGAGCACCGAGGGGAGAGAAACACCGACTACTGCAACATCCTCAGACCCGCGCGGGCAGCGGTAGCACCGGAGGGGGGGGGGAGAGAGAAGCACCCTGACTACTGCAACATCCTCAGACCCGCGCGGGCAGCGGTAGCACCGGAGGGAGGGAGGGGGGGGGGAGAGACACCGGCTACTGTAACACCCTCAGACCCGCGCGGGCAGCGGTAGCACCGGAGGGAGGGAGGGGGGGGAGAGACACCGGCTACTGTAACACCCTCAGACCCGCGCGGGCAGCGGTAGCACCGGAGGGAGGGGGGGGGGGAGAGAGAAACACCCTGACTACTTCAACATCCTCAGACCCGCACGGGCAGCGGTAGCACCAGAGGGAGGGGGGGGGAGAGTGAAGCACCCTGACTACTTCAACATCCTCAGACCCGCGCGGGCAGCGGTAGCACCGGAGGGAGGGGGGAGAGACACCGGCTACTATAACACTCTCAGACCCGCGCGGGCAGCGGTAGCACCGGAGGGAGGGGGGGGAGAGAGAGAAACACCCTGACTACTGCAACATCCTCAGACCCGCGTGGGCAGCGGTAGCACCGGAGGGAGGGGGGGGGAGAGAGAAGCACCCTGACTACTTCAACATCCTCAGACCCGCGCGGGCAGCGGTAGCACCGGAAGAGGGGGGGGGAGAGAGAAACACCCCGGCTACTACAGTATGTTACGTCCCGCGCGGGCAGCGGGAGCACCGGAGAGAGGGGGGAAGATGTATCAATGTATATATAAATATTTAAAGTGTATTTACCCCACCTCAAGCATGTGTCCAAACACCTCCATGACCGGATCAGTGCAGGAGCTGACACAATTATACAAGAGGATACTATGGAGGAGGAGGAGGAAACACGCACTAGGAGACACGCACGAGGAGGCACGCACTCCCCCCGCCCCCCCCCCCCCCCATATTACTTACCCGTGCAGAAAGGGCGGTTTGAAGTCCTGGCAAATCCATCCCGCGTCACAGCCAATCAGCGCCGATTTTTTTTTTTTTCGAGCAGGGGATTTTTTTTTTTTACACAGCAGGGGAAATGTTACTGGCCACGAGCCAATATCCGATCGCAGCTGGCGAGTTGGCGACCGGGTTTGTCGAGCACTGTATATATATATATATATATATATATATATATATATATATATATATATATATATATATATATATATACAGAGGCGGCACATTTTATTTGAGTGCGGCTAGCTCCGCAAGCCTGGGGATGCCCCGGCATGCTAGCCGCACTCCCTCGGCGTGCCGCGCATCATCGACGCGTGGTCACGCGTCATCGGGTGCCTGCGCCCCCTGCACGCGCGTCCAGGGCTCCCCGAGCCCTGGTGTCCCACGATGTGGGGGACGGCGGCAGGGGGTTCTGGGGGACCCGGCAGACCCGGCAGCGGGAGGGAGAAAGCCCCGATCAGAGGGCGCTCCTCCGCGGCTTCAGCGTGCGCCTGCACCCTCCGGCGCGCGCCAGGTTACTGCTGCGGCCGAGAACGGGCAAATGCTCAAATAAACTCGGCCGCAGCAGTATATATATATATATATATATATATATATATATATATATATATATATATATATATTTGCATGATGAAGCCACTGTACAAATTCATGGGTGAAGGGTGGGTATTGGGCCAGTGTGGCTTAACCCCTTAATTACCTTTGCGGTTATTATCCGATAAGGTGTTTAAGGGGTTCATTGATATCTGAACGTAATTGCAATGTATTGGCTTTGTATTGGCTATGTATTTTGTGGGCAACGAAAGAGCAGGATGTTGCTGGCGATGGGGGCTTCTTATTGATGAGGTCAGTAGTACTTTATTTATTTGAATATGCTAGTTAATGTGTTTAATAATGGGCAAATAATCTATTATCCCTATCTGGATAATAGTTATTTTGCACATTATTGTACTGTAGGTGTTGGGGGGGGGGGGAGGATCATGTATTGAATGTATAGGACAGGTTTATTTTTTTACATTCAGGGTTTGTTCCGTGGTTCTGCGTGAGACCTCTGGAGACCACCTGTGGTCTCCTCGGGTATCTCACGGGTATCAGGCTGGTGGTTCCACGGGTGACACCTGCGGGGATGAAGCGGTGGCCTCACATCTGTGGGGGCACTGCGGACCTGTAGTCTGTGGGGATGAAGCAGTGGTCCCACATCCGTGGGGGCACCGCGGACCCATAGGTGTGGGAATGACGCATGGTCCCATATCTGTGGGGGCACCGCGGACCCGTAGTGAGCACTCGTGAGTTCCCCAGACCCCCGTGGGAACCACCCGAGGCCCCGCAGACACCTGTGGGTCTGACCCGGGGCTCCCAGACATCCTTGGGCCTACTGTGGGGACCCAATTGTGGCCCACGGTGTCCCAAGGAGACCACCTGGGGGCCATGGCGCTTGGCGGGACCCACCAACAGGCCTCCAGAACCTGTTTGAAATGAGCTGCTGGTACCCTGTAGGTCTGTCAGGTGCCCCGCCAGCCCACCGGGGACTCGCGTGGGGCTGTGTTATGAACCCTGTTTGTAAATGGATAAACCATGTATTTATGGGGGGGCACAGGGGGTGGGTAATGTATTTAATAAATAGAAGGATGTTTATTGTGGGGCTGTGTATTTTTATATTGTGGTACTGGGGGTGGGGTGGGTTTCCCAACGGTATGTGGGTAGGCCTCCCTTGTGGGTAGTGGGTGAGGGTGGTTAGGCCTCACGGGTTGGGGGGTTAGTGGGGGAGGGTATGTAGGCGTCCCGAGTGGTGGGTGGGGGGGAGGGTTAACCCCTTAATGAATGTAGCGGTTAATAACCGCTATGGTGATTAAGGGGTTAGGGGACATTACTTTGGATGTTTTCATTCTTGTGTCTGTTTGCAGCAGCGGAGGGGGCATGGGCAGGATGAAGAGGAGGATGGCCTTCATCGTGGCAGCTGGAAATGGGTGAGTGCTATATGTATTTAATGTATTTATTGCTGTTTACACTGGCGACACACTTTATTCGAGCTTGGCTAGTCCCACGAATTCGGGTATACCCGGGTGTATTGAGGTTTGTGACTGTTTTCTGCCCGAGTACATTGAGTTATTTTCCAAGCAGGGATTGAAGCATTTTATTCCCGCTGGCTGCAATACTGCACAGTATATATATATAAACTGCATTACAATTCATGAATTTATGCCATCTGGTAGACACGCGAAGCATTGCAGCCTATTAAATCCTAATCATTATCATTTAACAGATCAGCCGCCCATCAGCCAGGCATGAACCCAGGCTGGGAAGGCAAATGCAACGGGGCTTGTCAGAGGTTAGGAGTGGCGCATTCCAGGTATCTGCCAGGTACATACCGGGTATTTGCTCGAATAAAGTGTGTCGGTGCAGTATGTATTTAAAATGGGCACATTCACTATTATCCCTTTGTGGATAATAGTAATTGTGCTCATTACTATACTGTATGTGTTAAGGGGGGGTGTTATTTCTTTATAAATATGTATGTGTTTATTCATTAATTTGGGGGGGGGCACTTAATTGGTACTGCACACCAAGGGCCAAATACCCCCTTCACCTACCCCCGCTACCCACAATAAAGCTGGCACGGAGGGTTAACCCCTTCATTGCCTTAGCGGTTTGCCGCTAAGGTAATGAAGTGGCTGTACATGCATTTTTCCTGCCTCGGATGCATGCCGGAGGGCTCCGGTGCGGGTATCAGCTCCGGAGACCCCCGGCATCAATCACAGGCAGGAAAAAGGCCTGATTTTTTCTAAGTGTCGCCCTTGCCGATGCTTCTCCTCCACCAACTTGCCAACTTTAGTTGGCGGGCTGGATTCCATATAAACTCTCCATTCTGAAGTGCCGATCAGCAGCGAAAAGCTGATCGGGGATACCTGAATTCCACCGAGTTCAAAAAGTGCCGATAAGTGGCTTATCGTCAGCCGGCTGCCGAGTTTTTATCGGGAACAAAACTTGCCGATAATTCCCACTTATCGGCGCTTACTGAATCGGGAGGGTATAAAATGCCGAAAAAAACGTTATCGGCGCTTACTGCATAGAGCCCAGAGAGTGCTGGTACTACTTTTGGTTTGTTAGTACTTGTGAGGGGAATAAGGGTCCCTTCCTGTTCCGTGCACCCTGCAACCCTTCTTAGTCAGAGTGCTGTCTATCACCCCCCTTTCTGTGATAAAAATTGATGTTTTTGTGATTGGTGCTATCATGGTTTATAGAAAAAAAACACAATCTGTTTCTCACATGGAAATAGCCATTTACATCAATTGGGGTTTGCAATGTGATAGCAACAGATCTGCACTATCGCAAGTTCACAGAATTATGGAGTGCAAAAGTGGAAAACTGTATTGGTCTTGAGTCCACGTGGCACTTGTATTTAAGGAGTTGTGATGGTGCTAGAACTGTAAACATATGCAGGTATGAAATTGAAGAATACCCTTGATCGTTGGATGGTCTGCACGATAAAGCTGAGGTATCTCCGTGATTAGAGATCTTCTTGCTTAATACAATGGGAACAAAAGCAGAAGGTTTTGCCCATGCTAGGAATTTGATAGAGGTGATACAGCTCAGTTTTTATTTGATCAGACAGGGAGATGGGTAATTTTGATTAATATTTATGCTCAGTCAAACTACAATAGGTGAAGGCAGTCTAGGAAGGGGAAATTATGCAGAGTAATATATCAATTGCTGGTAGATAATGACCACTTGTCCTACCTAGTGTGTACATTTTGCTTTCTGTTTTAAAGTCTCACCCCCAACTGATGTCTGTCTTCACATATTTAGGATATCCTTATCAGACGAACACCATGAGTTGGATTTATAGAAGTACCCGTGAATGGTTCAAAGAAAAGTATAAGTTAATAGGTCAGGGCTACTCTTGTAGCTGAATGTTAAATGGATGGTAAGGTACTGTAGTACCAGGGCAGGTGGTTGAAGAGGACAGTGGAAAAACATCAAATGTAAATGACTTTGAAGCTTTAAGCCTTTGCTTGCTGGTATTTAATTTATAGGATGTCACAATCTATAATATGAATATAAACTCAAGTCCGTAATCCTATAGATGGGATAATTGAGTTGATACTTTTTATTATTATTACTTTAATAATTTGAAGTAAGAAGTTATCAATATTAGGATAATTGACTGTGTTTAATAACATTAGGTTGTTTCAATATATTTGAAATTAAGACCAATGGAACAATCCAATGGTGAAATATGTCTTTAAAATATCATATTGGAATGTTACAGTATGTCTTAATGAATGATAATTGATATAACAAAATGTTGGAATCAAACATAGGTTTTGAGCGTTGGCAAGTAAGAGTCTGGTAAAAACTTCAATTTCCAAAATGAATAATAAATATGAAAAAGAACACACAATGAGGCCTATTCATTTAAATTGGATAAATATATTTCATGAGATTTTCATCTGACTATATTCATTAAGCCCTTTATGCATGTTAAAACTATGCAAAAATGGACTTTTCTAATGCAATTTGGTTCTAATCATGAAAGTCCAAATGATCTACACATTTCGTATAAAATTTCACATATTTAGGGGGGGGAGGCGTTAGGAGATAGACCATTAACTCATATACCTACAAATAGATTCATCTATAGTCCAAGTAGTGCGATAACTCAACACTCCAGAGATACAGAACCTATGAAATTAGCAAATTTAAACCATTTGAATATATTTCACGCATTTCAATTTACATATTTCTCAGGTGGATACCTCTCTCCTGTAAAGCCCTATTTCATCTGTCTCTGTGGTGAGATTTATTATAAATAGATCATTATTACTGAATACTGCAAAAATGAAAAATTTGTGTTGCATCAAATTTCATGCCAGTTTCATAATTTTGTATTTTCTAGAAATTTGAGAAATCTGCGAGATAAAGTTTATACAGTAATAGGATTCGGCAAAACTTAAAGTTCTTGAAGGAGAAACAGTTAAGATGCCCTATGGTGCAAAATGGTGATTTCACTTCTTTGTAAGTGCTCTGATACGTTTCAGGATGAGTTTTTAAAAGGAAGATTTTGGATTGAAATTGAGAGAATTATTAATACTGGGGACTGTGACCATAATCCTGGTCTATTATCAAATGTGGTTGAATTGTTGTTATTGTTGATGTATCTATGTGTTAAGATATTACAGGTTTACAGGTAGAAGGTATTGCAGATCACAGGCATCAGAGGCTTCATGCTACAATGCGCAAAGTATCCTGGGACCTTGTGATGTGATAACGTGTCAAAGTCAGTCAAACTGGTGTGAATGCATTAATGCAGGACATTTTTAAGAAAATATCATTCTATGATATGCAAGGAGGGAGAGAGGCTAAAGCAGGTAAAGCCCTTAATGTGATAATGAGGGTTGGGGAGAAGTAGAGACGAGTGAAAGCTGCAAAGGTTTTACTTAGTAAAGGTTGATCAAGCTAACACTGGTGTCCTCATTCAAATGAGGAATCAGTCAGAGAAGCATGTGTCATGTGAACATTTCTTAGCTATTAAAAGGGAAGACGCTCTACTTAAACCAATAATCATAGGCTTTAGCCTAATAGACAAGGCACAGCATCCATTGAACAAAATTAAGCTTGGTTTATTGTCTCAGCTGTTAATACATACAAGTGACCCATTGTAAGGAGGAAGAAAGAACACAATTAATCCACACACCTCTTAATCTGCACAAAGTATTGCTTCTAAGCTTTATATAAACGTGATCAATGCAATAGCAACAACATACAGTAGAAAACACTTATTCTGTTACTATCAAATGTTGTTCAACAGCATGCAAATGAATTCAACCACCTATATCATAACCTGTTGAAACTATTCATCATTTGGTCATACAATAATACTGCATACATACACTATAAATCCAATAAAATTAGTTAAAAGTTGAAATTGCCTCAAAGGAATATATTCATAGGGCATGGGCAGACATGCTACATTATATCCAAGATAACGTCAAACTTTTTAGATTCAAAAGAAAATTGAAAGGTTAAAAAGTTAAATGGGATATACGGAATAATTTTGCATTGGTGATTTATCAAACAAATACTAAAAATTCTCCACCTGCTTTATCCCATTAAATGTTTAAACCTGCAGTTTTGCTGTGGAGTTCTTATGATGTACAGTACTAACAATGCAGGACTAATGAGGAACATAGCATAATATTAATATTGTATATTTATTATGTTATTTGTTGAACAATTCATGTAGTACATGGATTTGCAACAATACATATTAAATAATAACTACATTATCGTTTTGGAGTTTCTGTGCTCTCAGAAATTTGTTTAAACAGTCTTAATTACATTAGGTTTTGAGCAGAAAACAATAATTATGGTTTGTTTCTGCACTGATAAGTAAACATTTGATTGTATTTCCATGCTATGAATTGCTCTAGAGAAATGTGCAGTTAATGATGTCTTAAAAATATGTGAGTGTAATTTTGTCAGGTTCCCTAAAATGCCTCTTTAGCTACAACATTTTTTATGTAGCCCACGCAGATGATGAAACATAAGAAGGGTACTTTAATGTCAATCAATTAGTGCACTTTAATTTTTTGTATTTGCTTTTATTGCCAAGTTGTTATACGCATTTGCTTCTAATGATTTATATGATATCTCTCAAGATTAAAGGTTTATTTTGTTGTTCAAAAGAATCTAGCAAAATCTAAAAGGCAGAATATTTTGTCACAGGTTTAGTCCAATAAGCAACATACAGTACTGTATATTGGCACTGAAATAAAATACTCAAGGCTTCTTACCTTTAGAAAGAGTATTAGCTAACTGTGACATTTAGCAAATAACAGGGAGTAAAAGGATAATTCCACCTACAGTTCCATGTGAAAATTTATGTACAGTATACAATACAAAAGGGGCAAATTTGTGAAAATTGGCAGGTAGTTTTGACAGTAAAATATGTGGGCGAATGCACCATTGTTTCTTTTTGTGCGAATGTCATAATGTCCACCTACAAATATGTAAACATTGGATTCGTCCAGAAGTTCCAGACCCTGAAGAGACCTATTTTACGAGCATCCCAAGTGTTATATATATCTCTTCAAAGCCACCTTTAAACACATTGAGAGACACCTGTGCACAAAAAGGAGCACACCTGAGAAATATGCTCATACAAATCCTTTAAATGTACTGAGCATACTGTATCAGTACATTCAGCTGTTGCTCGTGATGTGGGTTCCATCACAGCTCTAAAAGCTGATCTACACTTCCATAACAGCAAAGTAAGGATACCAACACCTGTGGCTTTCATCACAGCGTACAGCTGATCTACACTGCTTGGACATCAGGACAGAAACACCGGCTCTTGTGGGGGTTTTTTTTTCCCCCATCGCAGGCAACAGCTTATCCATCTCAGCATCAAGACAGACATTCATATCTGCGGCGTCTACTGCAGTTCTTGAATTTTTATCCGACATGACTATAACTTCTGCTACACTGTAGAGTAGCACTTCACCATTGTGTGATACCCATATACCAAACAGTACAGTACTTAACTATATTGGTCTTTTTCCTTTATTTCAGAAGTGCATTAAGATCACCTATTTCAACATTAATTATACCAATTGAAAGGGTTAAAATTACTAGTTTGTCCTCCATTTTGTCTGTTCTCCATTTTGTGAATTTATAAGATACATCAAGTTTAAAAAGCAGAAGCTTGCATTTTCTTTATCTTAACTATTTCCAGGCGTGATTCCAAGAAGTTGTTTTCCCAAGAAGCAAAGGGCCTTGAATTGTAACGGAAATGTAGCTCTGCTTTAAGGTTCTCAAGAGAAAAACCTATTTTTCATTGCTTATGCATATTCTTGTTAAAACCAGTTCTGTAAACTATGTGTGTTTGCCAAAATAGTGTAACACCTCCAAAGGACAGGGTAAAGCCTCCAATCTAACAGTGTACGCCTCTAAAAGTGATAATGCTTTTGTAGCTTATAAAAATGCTGATTCAGCCCGCAATAAACTTGAGCTGCTTAGAGAGAACTTTTTTTCCTGTCTTTCTTGGCCGCTCCCAGACGTCTGCAAGTTCGTGATAGCGGGAACAAATCAATAGCAGTGCCGGTCCAAAAACTCCCCGGGTTGAGTAAAAGGGTCTACCATTTCTATATGATATGACAGACATGCTAGCCAGCATACTGCTTTGGTTTACGCACAGGGGATCTATGCCATGTTTTTAAATTTCTTTGCTATCTTTAATTTTGTTTTGTGACATCTAATTAATAAAATGTGTTTTTGATATTGCCTATGGTATACCAGGGTGCTATCTTTTGGGGCTTCTTTCTCTCCTGTTTATATATTAATTGGCCCTTTTAGCACCACTGACATACATACAGAGTATATATATTTTTGTCAGTTTATTGGTTACCTTTATTGTGCAGTCTTGTGGATGCGAGTTCTGTTCTCTCTCTTAGCGCTTATATATATATATATATATATATATATATATATATATATATATATATATATAGGCAATACAATACCGCGTGTAGACGAATATCAAAGGCAGCACTGCAGAAGGTTGTCAAAAATAATGTATTAGATCAACAAGACATCATTCCAACGTTTCGGTCCGCGAGTGGGACCTTTATCAAGGTGATGTGATTTACAGAGTGAACTAGAACACATATATATACCCTCAAAAACCCAAGATGCACAGATGCAACACATAACATACATTAATCAATACTTTGCATCCATAGTGTTAAACTCCTGCATACCTGTGAGTGACTCAGCGTTATCTGCAGCTCAGGAATGCTTCCGTGTGTTGAAACGCATCTACTGCTCATGCGCGGGTCAAAGGTGAATAGCAGAGACCTCCGGCGCTCGTAACAGCTTTAGTGAGGTTGCCTGCGAGCAATGAAACGCAAGGCACCCCAAAGCAGAGCCCACTGCACATGCGCAAGCCACGGAGCTGCAGATAACGCTGAGTCACCCACAGATATGCAGGAGTTTAAAAGTGCAGGGGGTATCACGGACAGCCCATGTATACGATGTATAGGCAATATAACAAAATCCAATGCATTATATATTAATAAATCAATAATAGTCTCATATACAAATTGATAAACATGGTTGTAGAAGGATTAAGCAACAAGTATATCCATATGCTGGGGCTGTTAATTATACTGTGACTTTCTACTCCATCCTGTCATCTGGGTTTTTTTTGTATGCGGTTTGAGAATACGTGAGACTTTCATTGTGCTGAAGCCCAGTCCCCAGTGAGATCTACTGTACAAGTGTTCCCCTGTGATTACTGGCTCGTTTATATTTTTTGGGTCAATTTTAGTGTATATTTCATGCAGTTTCAGTATTTGCTCCTTACACCAGACAGCATTGCACTATTGTGTGTTTTTTCCCTTTTTTTCATGTACTTACCGGTTATCTGTGCTCCCATAAAACTATTGAGGACCACAAAGTAAGGTCCAGTGAGGGTCAAGCAGCATTGTAGTGGTTATTTGGTCTATTTTGTTTTATTTTGCATTGATCATTTTCGATTTTGTTTTCCATGGCAATAAGTATGTTTGTATTTGAGTTTACACTGTTACGGGAGCGCCGGGTGAATCTGTTCAATTCTATTTAGAAATACTTTGAAACTATTTGAATATCGATTTTCACCTATAGTGATTTTTCAGAAAGTTAATAGGGAGACTGATTGATTATTTTTTACAAGAGAAAATAAGAAAATAATTTGTGTAAAGGTTAGAAGCTGGATGCAATAAACAGATTTAAAAAATCATAAAGAAAGCCATAAAAAATCAGCTATTTAAAAAGAATATTGATTAGCAAAGGAGGAGGAGGAAGGATGCAAACAAAGAGGGATTTATTAGCATTAGCACTTGCAGAATAAGCAGTTGTATACTTTTTAGTAAATGGGAAAATTCATGATTGCTGTATTCCTCCTTTCACCTGTAATAACCATCAGCTGTCCCACTCAAATCCCAATAAAGCATGTACTGTACATATTAAAACCTTATCAAGATAAACTCACAATGTCAATTACTGGCCAACTATTAGTGCAACAAAAGACATAGGGCATAGCCTTATCACGCCCTTAAAACAGGGCCAATTCAGTGAAGAACATAAGAAAAGTATTAGGAGCCTTTTACTGGACGATATCAAATCCACAAGATAATAGGAACAATGTAATTATTTCGGTAGACACAGAAAAAGCCATTGATAATGTTAGATGGGAATTTTTATGTGATATACTTCAACGAATGGGAATATTGGGCATGTTTCTTAACATGATTAAAACTATGTATGAGGGTCCAACGGCACGGATCATGGCAGTGGAAATACTCTCACAGGAATTCAATTTATACAGAGGAACAAGGGAAGGGTGTCCCTTTTTGCCATTGCTATTAAACATAGCAATGGAACCATTAGCTATGTTCCTTAGGGACATGGCAAACTATAAAGGCATTGAAATAGGTAATAAGGAAGCTACTTTAGGACTGAAAATAATATTATATATTCGATCTCTGAATTATATGATTGGATCTGAGAGATCATGGCAAGCAATTGCAAAAAGGGGCAGCCAAGTGGAACAAGGACTTCCCAGAAATAACGGAGATTGACTCTTTGCTGGTAGGATTGGATAGAACAAGGAAAATAATTATATCAGAGACATGGAGGGAATTACAATTTAATATTTATTTATTGATATCCAATATAAACAGACGGAAAAGGATCAAAATAAATGCCCGAAATGTCTGCTTAAAGCGGATCTAAAACATTGCCTATGGGAATGCCCATGTATATCTGATTTTTGGGAACAGGTTCTAATATATATACTGTACATGGCATGACAAAAGTGGTAACTGTGAAGAACCTCTATTGGTTTTATTTGGGAACATGGAGGGGTGGAAAGAAGTTAATGGGGACTCAGGAAACCCAAGGATTGCTGAAATTATACTTCTGGCAGCTAGAATGTCTGTAATGGTGCAATGGGTGAAGTATGATCCTCCAAACTTGGAAACGATTAAAACATATCTCACTCAGCTAATGACCTTAGATAAAATGAAACAGAGACCAATAAGGAACAAAAAACTGAGAATTTCTTTAAAAATTGGGAACCCTATATTGACACCCTACCACAGAATGAAAAAGACCAAATATATCAGGCTTTCGCACACACATCCTAGAGTCTCTTGCGGCAAATTGCACAAGGTCATAGATAAGGTAAACAGAGAGAGAAAAGAACCAGGTTAAACAGGTATCAAGCAAGAAAGTGGCTCGCAGGCTTATACACTTTGGCCAAAGGACATACTTGAAAACGAGAGGTAACTCTCAATGTATTACTTCCTGGTAAAATATTTATAAATAAATAACTAAATTACCCTTTTTTCAAGAGATATATAGGTATTTCACTGTGTATTTTTGACACATTGGATGTTGATCTGGACTTCTTTGTTTCTTGTTTTATATAATTAGCCACGCCCAGTGGCACTCCTTTTTGGCACATATATATTGCTATATATAGCTTGACTTCTCCCCTGCATCACCCTGAAAAGGTCCTGTGTTTAGGACCGAAATGTTGGACTAAGTTGTACCACTTTTCACCAATACAATTGTGCTGACCACTACACGTGTGCTGTCTCATACTTAACGAAACAACAAAGAGTGGGGAGTGATTACAGGACCATACTAATTGAATGAAGTATTTATAGTCATAAGTGAGGTAATCAGAAGGTGGGTGCAAACTGTGAACTGAAAGTGAATCAGAAAAGGGGAAGGGGAAACACAAAATGAATGTGCCCCCAAAAGAATTCACTTAAATGCACACCACCCAAGTGTAAAAATTAACTTTTAATAAATCCTTAAAACATATATTACCAAAGTAACGTGTGATGTGAATTAAAATTGTATTAAATCATAGCTATTAAGCAATCGTGTCGTAAGTTATTCATACTATCCCAGTACCAGTTGATAGGATGGGATGTTAAAGACAGGGAATGCTATGAATAGGGTGTTAACCCCTCTGGGGCAACGATGAGACCAATTGTAGAGTTGTATATAAATATATTCAGGTGGGTGGCCACAGGATTTAATATCCTATTATTGCTAAATATAGCTCCCTTGCACATTAACATAGAGGTTTAGTCTGAACAATAGCGCTGGCATGTGATAGTATAATAGCTGTATTATAGATCTTCCAAACACAGCAGTGCTGGTTTGAATACACAGCAATTGGTTAAAGACACCTCACATAAGGTGCAAGGATAGCAGGCTCACTGACCATAAATGATTAATAAATGGTTAACTCATATGGTCTTCACAGTTACACCCAGGATACTGCAAACACTACATTAAAAACAGCTCCAAGTAGGAGACTGACAACATTGCGCGTCCAACGCGCGTTTCCCTCCAGCAAAGGAGCTTCTTCAGGGACAAGTATTACTGGGGGAATGAGGTCTAAACCCTTTTATACCCTTACAGCACCCTAATTACAAAATCAATGAATAACAGCTGTTGCACATGCGCACTACAGTCCCCTCCAAACTGACTCAGAAAACTGCTCAGAAGTTGATAAACACAGTTTTATTTAAAAACCGCAGTGTTGTGCCTTCATTTAACCTTATTCACGTTGTTTTCCGTTAGTTTTTAAAGCTTATAAAGCCTCAAAACATCCGCGCCGAGTCAAATATCTAATGCGCATGCGCGGGGACTTTAAACCCGGTCTGGGAGTCCATACATACATACTGCGCATGCGCGGGACCTTAGGAATAATTCAGATCGATTGTGTCTACTGCGCATGCGTGGGGACTTAGGAAATATTCCAGTCATATCTTATGCTCATGACGCTTGCGCGGCAACCTGGAGACTGCCATCGAATGGCATAGACGCAGACTGCGCATGCGCGAGAACTTAGGAATAATTCCATTAGCGCCTGTATTCATCGCGCATGCGTAGGGACTTAGAAATATTTCCAATACTGTCTATTGTGGTCTATATGGATAGCGCATGCGTGGGGACTTAGTGAATTTTCGCGAATTCTGCCTGATGGTATGACGCATGCGCGGGGACTCTAAATTTATTCCAGAGACTCCCTAGGTTCAGTGATCGTGCATGGGGTCTTAGAAACTGTCTGATCTATACCCCAATAGACCTAGGGACAATGTTATATACTGCATGACCAGGTGCAAGTATATAGTGAGCAGGGATGGACTGGTGCTGACAAACAGTCTCAGACCTGCTGATGGCACAGAGATAATATTATATATAAAACAAATATGCCGGGTGCTGAGAGAAAAGGGGGGGGGAGGGGGGAAGGGGGGGGGAAAGGAGGGGGAAAGGGTATAAGACCTGTATTACACATTTATATTATCCGGTGATTATACCAATAAAAATGATTTTATACAATCCACCATAAATGTAGTTTATTGAGCAATGTGTCGGCTTGAAATGCAGTGATTGATAAATAGATTTAACAATATTTGAAACGTAAATGTATATATGTACAGAATTAATTGTCAATGATTGTCATATATAGCACATATACGCACATTACACGAACACTAAGCCCACTGTTGGGCGTAGGACTTTAATAATATTGTCACTAGTCTAAATAATAATAATAATATTGAAATATTATAATATATTAAATCAATACCGAAAGCTGGGAATTTACATAGTGGACAATGGAAAGGACGTAGCAGGATGTCGGAGAGACCAGTGAACTATATATTCACAGTGTGTAGTAGATGGATATTTATGTCCAGACGAATAATCCCCAAATCAAATGAAGGGCGTGAAAGTGAACCCCTCATTAAGGCCATTTGGACTCCTGGTTTTTAATTTATAAATCCATTCTGCTTCGATACGAAGCAAGGATTGGTCGATATTACCGCCTCTCATGGGACATTTCAATTGATAAATGCCCATGAATTTAATTACACTCGTGTCGCTATTATGACATTGTGAGACGTGTCTAGCAACCGATGTCTCTGCAGAGTGTTTGATGGAATTAATGTGTTCAAGAACACGTCTGCGTAATTGTCTAGTTGTTTTTCCAACGTATCTCTTACCACATTGACACGTGATAAGATAGATAACGTTGGTAGAACGACAATTAATGAAGCTATCCACGCAGAATTGTGAAGTGTTGTCATGATTAGCGAATGTTTTGCCAACGTTGATATGTTGGCACGCTTTACAACCCTGGCAGCGGTACATGCCTTTGATGGGACTCAACCAAGTTGTACTTCTAGCCCGCTGGAAATGGCTATTTACTAGAGAGTCCCGTAGGTTCTTAGACCGTCTGCTGGTAATAGTGGGTCTAGGTCCTATAACTTTCACCAGATCGTCATCAGCCTGAAGAAGATGCCAATGTTTAGCAAAGATCTTTTTGATGGCCCACCATCTTTTGTTAAAGGTGCCAATTACTCTGATTGTTGTGTCTTTTGTTTTTGTCTTATTGTTAGACAAAAGTGAGACCCAGTCGCTGTGTAATGCCCGATGGTAAGCTTTATTCAGTGTTTTGATGCTGTACCCACGGTTGAGGAACCTGGAGCGAAGTTCTTTCGATTGAATGATGAATTCTTCGATCGTGGAGCAATTTCTCCGGAGACGGAGATATTGCCCTATTGGGATACCTGCTATGAGGCTATTGGGATGCTGGCTCTGTGCCAATAGCAGACTGTTGGTTGCTGTGCTTTTCCTGAACACCTTGGTTTGGATGTTTCGTTCACAATCAATATAGATATCAAGATCTAGGAATGTTATTGATGTGGTACTCAGCACAGTCGTAAGCCTCAAATTAAGCGTGTTTGTATTCAGCTTGTCCACAAACTCGTGCAGAAGTTGACTCGATCCTTCCCATAAAAGCAGGATATCATCTATGTATCTGATCCACATGGAAATGTGGTCAGTATACATAGATAGTTCCTCAGTAAAAACGTGGGTACGTTCCCACCAGCCCAGGTACAGATTGGCATATGTGGGTGCACAGGCCGTACCCATGGCCGTACCTTGGGTCTGGTGGTAGTAGAGCCCATCAAAAACAAAATAATTATGTGTTAGGACATAATTCAGTAGGTCCAACACAAATGAGTTATGTCTGTTGAATCTACAGTCCCTAGTTGTTAAAAAGTATTTGACAGCAGCGAGGCCATTCTTGTGGATGATGGAAGTATATAATGATTCAACATCTAGACTTACAAGAATGGTCTGAGGTGTCACATGGATGCCGTCAAGTCTCTTCAGTGTGTCTTTCGTATCCTGAACATACGAAGGGAGACTGATGACGAAGTCTCTCAGGACTTTGTCCAAATAGACGCTGCTGCCTTCGGACAAACAACCATTGCCCGAAACGATTGGGCGACCAGGTGGAGACTGTAAACGTTTATGTACCTTCGGTAAGGTGTAGAATGTTGCCACAGTTGGTGACCTGGGGTACATAAAATCAAACTCATTCCGGCTTATCATGTCCGTATCAAGGGCATCCTGTAAGATGTTCAACAGTACTGATTTATATTCTGAAGTGGGACTGCGTTCAAGAGTCTCATAACAATCTTTGTCATTGAGAAGCCTCATGTTTTCGCTAACATAAGCTTCAGTGTCTAAAATAACAATGTTGCCACCTTTATCAGATGGTTTGATAGTGTAGGCTTTATTGGACATCAGATCTCTTAGGCCAGTTCTTTCCTCAAATGTGAGATTATTTTCAGATTTGTAGTGTTTTGGTTCTGCTTCTAGGTCCCTAGTAACGCAACCAACAAATAATTCAACAGCTGGACAAGTAGTGATAGGCGGGGTAAAATGGCTCTTGGTCTTAAGATGAGTAAAGGGACCAGTTATATCAGTATTTGGCAAAGTATTCTGGTCAAACAACTGACATAGATCCGCAACATCCTGTCTTTCCTGCACACTCATACCATCAGTGAGTTCGTTAGGGTTATTGGCAGACCGTTTAGAATAGAATTTAAATCTCTTTGGTAGACGTCTATTGTTACATAAATTCTATTCTAAACGGTCTGCCAATAACCCTGAGATCTGATGTCCAATAAAGCCTACACTATCAAACCATCTGATAAAGGTGGCAACATTGTTATTTTAGACACTGAAGCTTATGTTAGCGAAAACATGAGGCTTCTCAATGACAAAGATTGTTATGAGACTCTTGAACGCAGTTCCACTTCAGAATATAAATCAGTACTGTTGAACATCTTACAGGATGCCCTTGATACGGACATGATAAGCCGGAATGAGTTTGATTTTATGTACCCCAGGTCACCAACTGTGGCAACATTCTACACCTTACCGAAGGTACATAAACGTTTACAGTCTCCACCTGGTCGCCCAATCGTTTCGGGCAATGGTTGTTTGTCCGAAGGCAGCAGCGTCTATTTGGACAAAGTCCTGAGAGACTTCGTCATCAGTCTCCCTTCGTATGTTCAGGATACGAAAGACAAACTGAAGAGACTTGACGGCATCCATGTGACACCTCAGACCATTCTTGTAAGTCTAGATGTTGAATCATTATATACTTCCATCATCCACAAGAATGGCCTCGCTGCTGTCAAATACTTTTTAACAACTAGGGACTGTAGATTCAACAGACATAACTCATTTGTGTTGGACCTACTGAATTATGTCCTAACACATAATTATTTTGTTTTTGATGGGCTCTACTACCACCAGACCCAAGGTACGGCCATGGGTACGGCCTGTGCACCCACATATGCCAATCTGTACCTGGGCTGGTGGGAACGTACCCACGTTTTTACTGAGGAACTATCTATGTATACTGACCACATTTCCATGTGGATCAGATACATAGATGATATCCTGCTTTTATGGGAAGGATCGAGTCAACTTCTGCACGAGTTTGTGGACAAGCTGAATACAAACACGCTTAATTTGAGGCTTACGACTGTGCTGAGTACCACATCAATAACATTCCTAGATCTTGATATCTATATTGATTGTGAACGAAACATCCAAACCAAGGTGTTCAGGAAAAGCACAGCAACCAACAGTCTGCTATTGGCACAGAGCTAGCATCCCAATAGCCTCATAGCAGGTATCCCAATAGGGCAATATCTCCGTCTCCGGAGAAATTGCTCCACGATCGAAGAATTCATCATTCAATCGAAAGAACTTCGCTCCAGGTTCCTCAACCGTGGGTACAGCATCAAAACACTGAATAAAGCTTACCATCGGGCATTACACAGTGACAGGGTCTCACTTTTGTCTAACAATAAGACAAAAACAAAAGACACAACAATCAGAGTAATTGGCACCTTTAACAAAAGATGGTGGGCCATCAAAAAGATCTTTGCTAAACATTGGCATCTTCTTCAGGCTGATGACGATCTGGTGAAAGTTATAGGACCTAGACCCACTATTACCAGCAGATGGTCTAAGAACCTACGGGACTCTCTAGTAAATAGCCATTTCCAGCGGGCTAGAAGTACAACTTGGTTGAGTCCCGTCAAAGGCATGTACCGCTGCCAGGGTTGTAAAGCGTGCCAACATATCAACGTTGGCAAAACATTCGCTAATCATGACAACACTTCACAATTCTGCGTGGATAGTTTCATTAATTGTCGTTCTACCAACGTTATCTATCTTATCACGTGTCAATGTGGTAAGAGATACGTTGGAAAAACAACTAGACAATTACGCAGACGTGTTCTTGAACACATTAATTCCATCAAACACTCTGCAGAGACATCGGTTGCTAGACACGTCTCACAATGTCATAATAGCGACACGAGTGTAATTAAATTCATGGGCATTTATCAATTGAAATGTCCCATGAGAGGCGGTAATATCGACCAATCCTTGCTTCGTATCGAAGCAGAATGGATTTATAAATTAAAAACCAGGAGTCCAAATGGCCTTAATGAGGGGTTCACTTTCACGCCCTTCATTTGATTTGGGGATTATTCGTCTGGACATAAATATCCATCTACTACACACTGTGAATATATAGTTCACTGGTCTCTCCGACATCCTGCTACGTCCTTTCCATTGTCCACTATGTAAATTCCCAGCTTTCGGTATTGATTTAATATATTATAATATTTCAATATTATTATTATTATTTAGACTAGTGACAATATTATTAAAGTCCTACGCCCAACAGTGGGCTTAGTGTTCGTGTAATGTGCGTATATGTGCTATATATGACAATCATTGACAATTAATTCTGTACATATATACATTTACGTTTCAAATATTGTTAAATCTATTTATCAGTCACTGCATTTCAAGCCGACACATTGCTCAATAAACTACATTTATGGTGGATTGTATAAAATCATTTTTATTGGTATAATCACCGGATAATATAAATGTGTAATACAGGTCTTATACCCTTTCCCCCTCCCTTCCCCCCTCCCCCCCCCCCTTTTCTCTCAGCACCCGGCATATTTGTTTTATATATAATATTATCTCTGTGCCATCAGCAGGTCTGAGACTGTTTGTCAGCACCAGTCCATCCCTGCTCACTATATACTTGCACCTGGTCATGCAGTATATAACATTGTCCCTAGGTCCATTGGGGTATAGATCAGACAGTTTCTAAGACCCCATGCACGATCGCTGAACCTAGGGAGTCTCTGCAATAAATTTAGAGTCCCCGCGCATGCGCCATACCATCAGGCAGAATTCGCGAAAATTCACTAAGTCCCCACGCATGCGCTATCCATATAGACCACAATAGACAGTATTGGAAATATTTCTAAGTCCCTACGCATGCGCGATGAATACAGGCGCTAATGGAATTATTCCTAAGTTCTCGCGCATGCGCAGTCTGCGTCTATGCCATTCGATGGCAGTCTCCAGGTTGCCGCGCAAGCGTCATGAGCATAAGATATGACTGGAATATTTCCTAAGTCCCCACGCATGCGCAGTGGACACAATCGATCTGAATTATTCCTAAGGTCCCGCGCATGCGCAGTATGTATGTATGGACTCCCAGACCGGGTTTAAAGTCCCCGCGCATGCGCATTAGATATTTGACTCGGCGCGGATGTTTTGAGGCTTTATAAGCTTTAAAAACTAACGGAAAACAACGTGAATAAGGTTAAATGAAGGCACAACACTGCGGTTTTTAAATAAAACTGTGTTTATCAACTTCTGAGCAGTTTTCTGAGTCAGTTTGGAGGGGACTGTAGTGCGCATGTGCAACAGCTGTTATTCATTGATTTTGTAATTAGGGTGCTGTAAGGGTATAAAAGGGTTTAGACCTCATTCCCCCAGTAATACTTGTCCCTGAAGAAGCTCCTTTGCTGGAGGGAAACGCGCGTTGGACGCGCAATGTTGTCAGTCTCCTACTTGGAGCTGTTTTTAATGTAGTGTTTGCAGTATCCTGGGTGTAACTGTGAAGACCATATGAGTTAACCATTTATTAATCATTTATGGTCAGTGAGCCTGCTATCCTTGCACCTTATGTGAGGTGTCTTTAACCAATTGCTGTGTATTCAAACCAGCACTGCTGTGTTTGGAAGATCTATAATACAGCTATTATACTATCACATGCCAGCGCTATTGTTCAGACTAAACCTCTATGTTAATGTGCAAGGGAGCTATATTTAGCAATAATAGGATATTAAATCCTGTGGCCACCCACCTGAATATATTTATATACAAATCTACAATTGGTCTCATCGTTGCCCCAGAGGGGTTAACACCCTATTCAGAGCATTCCCTGTCTTTAACATCCCATCCTATCAACTGGTACTGGGATAGTATGAATAACTTACGACACGATTGCTTAATAGCTATGATTTAATACAATTTTAATTCACATCACACGTTACTTTGGTAATATATGTTTTAAGGATTTATTAAAAGTTAATTTTTACACTTGGGTGGTGTGCATTTAAGTGAATTCTTTTGGGGGCACATTCATTTTGTGTTTCCCCTTCCCCTTTTCTGTCTCATACTTACCAGACTTCGGAACGGTTATTTATATATACTGTATAACTCCATAAATATGTTGATAACAGAGGCCAGCTTGTCTTTGCCGGCAGCTGAGACTCATAGTGGGGTGCGCCTAGCTGATCGTAAGCCTCCAGTGGGAGGGCGCCTCACTCTGATGCCTGCAACTCTCTTCTGCAGTATCTCCCACTGGGGAAAGTCCATCATAATTCTGGAGCCTTGCCCCATCTAAGAGTGGCCATTCGGTCTCGTTAAAGTCTCTATGGGGAACAAAACTTGGGCTTCTTGGGTTCAATGGTTGGCTTTTTGAAGCCACAGGTGATGGTACTTGAGAGGCAGGCCCATTATCCAATGCTCCTTCGGGAGGTGCCCGCCAGTCTCCATTGGAACCAGCACAGGTCCCTTCCAAAGGATCTTGGCTGGACTTGGTTTCTGAAACAGGAGTTTCAGGGGAGTCTTCTGACTCACTAGCTGATATTAAAGTCTCTGATTCAGAATCACTCTCTCCCACTTGTGGGAAGGGTAACAAATGGTTTCTATGCCAGACCTTTACCGAGCCACCGGTGTCTCGTATGCTGTAGACCGGGAGGCCTGGCATCAGGGATTAAACTTCAAACACCCCATCACGCCAGTGGTCAACCAACTTGTGTTTGCTGGGGATTCCTAGGTTTCTTAGGAGAACGGCATCCCCAGGCCTTATTTCCCGATATCGAACCTTGTTGTCATCCCGTCATTTATTGTTGGCGTTCAGATGAGCCGAGGCCTTTTCTGCTAGCTGATATGCACGTTGAAGGCTATCATGAAGTCGCTTCACGTTGCGATATTAATCCATATTGGGTACCCCATCGGTAGATATCCAGAATCAAATGTCTACAGGCTGTCATGCCTCTCATCCGAACATCATGAAGTACGGAGTCTATCCCGTAGATTCATGCCTGGTGCATTTATATGCATGCACCAGTGCAGAAACGTGTCTGCTCCATTCACTTTTTTGAGAGCCCTTTAAGGTGCCTAGTATGTTCAGCAATGTTCGGTTGAACCTCTCTATCAAAGCGTCTCCCTCTGGATGATATGGAGTGGTTCTAGATTTCTTGATGTTTAGCAGCTTGAGAAGCTCCTTGATGAGCTTGCTCTCGAAGTCCTATCCCTGATCGGAGTGCATCCGATTCGGCAGACCGTAATGTATGAAATATATCTCCCACAGTACTTTGGCGACTATGAGAGCCTTCTGGTCCTTAGTCGGGAACGCTTGAGAGTACCAAGTGCAGTGGTCAGTTACTACCAGGATATTGCCAATGCCTCTTGAGTCTGGTTCAATGCACAAGATGTGCATGCAGACTAGATCCATCGGGCCAGAGCTTTTGAGATGGCCCATTGGGGCTGAACAGGTAGGCAGTGTCTTTCTCTGAATGCTCCTTAGATATTTCCGGCAATGCCTTTCTACGGACTCCTGCATCTTGGGCCAGAAGAATCGGTCACTTATTAACCCGAAAGTCTTATCCACCCCCAGGTGTCCATGGTCGTCGTGCAAAGATCGTAAGACATGGTACTGCATACTTCGGCGCAAAACCAGCTGTTGTCTGTCAGGATGATTGTGGTAGGGGATGACCCGGTAGAGCAGACCATGCTCTATTTTGAATTTGTCCCACTCTCTCATGATTGTAACAATGTCGGTGAGGGCCCGTTTCAACAGGGATGGATTATTCTGATGTAAGGCCTCGCGTATAGCGTTAGCCAATGGATCACGTATCTGCGCCTGTACTATCTCCTTCCACTCCAGGAGAGTGTTTGGAAGAATTTAAAGACTGTCTGGGTGACAGTAGGCTGTGGGGAGTGCCTTGAGTTGGCATCCCAAGGAATTGGCTACTCTCAACTCAGAGCACATGACTTTGTCTTCCACGATTGCAGCAGTGGAACACATTGCCCAGGTCCCGGAATATCTTCCCAGGGGCCGTCGTATTATGTTGTACTCAGTCCAGGTCTCCTGGATAGAGCATCAGCTCCTCTGTTTAGAGGCCCTGGCATGTATTTGAAGGTGAATTGATAATTTGAGAGGGCTGCTAGCCACCTGTGGCTGGTGGAATCCAGCTTGGTGGTCGTAAGGATGTACATCAGGGGGTTGTTGCCCATTCGGACTTCAAAAGAAATGCTCTATAGATAATTGTGGAGTTTCTCCACTACAGCCCACTTCCAGTTTGTGAACCCGGTAGTTTTGTTCACTTGAAGGCAGACATCAGCTCACATATGCCACTGGCCAAAGGCCAGCCAGATATTTTTGATGCAGGATGGCTCCCGGCTCGTTGAGACTGGCATCCACATGCAGGACGTATGGTTTTTCCGTATCGGGTAGGCCAAAACCAGAGCTTCCATCAGGCATTTCTTAAGTCCTATTAAGGCCTTTTCACATGCAGACATCCTCTTGTTGCCGAATGGGGCTTGTGGCGAAATGGCCTTCTGCCTAAGTTCCTCAGGGCAGGCTTTTAATATGCTGTTGAGTACCTTGGCCTGGCAAGAGTATCCTTCTACAAACTGGTGATAATACCCACAGAACCCCAGAAAGGAGCGTAGCTCTATCACACTTTCTTGTCTTGGCCAGTTCACCACAGCTTCAACCATGGCGAGGTCGGTAGCCACTCTGTCGCCGGACATGATGTAACCCATGTAGGTAATGGATGTTCGGCAGAAATGGCACTTGTCCAATGACAACTTCAGGCCTTCCTGGCCTAGCCTAACACCTTCAAGAGGCATTCCTCATACTATTCAAGAGTTCGTCCGAACACAATGATGTCATCGAGATAGACGAGGCACTCTCGGGGGTTCAAAGCCCCAATGACCTTCTCCATCAGCCGCTGGAAGGTTGCTGGGGCACAGCAAATGCATTGGAGCATTCAGGTAAACTAATAGAAGCCTAGGGGGAAGACTAACACGTCTTCTCCTTGTTTCGGAACACATGGGTACCTGTAGTACCCCGAACTGAGGTCCAGCACGCTGAACCACTGGCTTCCTCTCAGTGCATTAAGGATCTCTTCGATCCATGGCAGAGTGTACTGATCAGGGACGGTACGTCGTTCAGAGTCCAGTAGTCTACACACATGCGAACGGACCAATATTTCTTGCACTCCACAACAAAATTAAGAGGTGTAGGGGCTACGTGACTCGGTCACTGTGTCCGGTCTCTATCTCCTTCAAGATGTCTCTCACATCCTCCACATCTCTGGGGGCGATATGTCGGGACCACTCCCAGAATGGGGTAGCATCATTCCTCTGGATTGTATTCTGGGCATTCCGGCTGCACCCCATATCCATCTCACTAGTGGAGAACACCTCCCAGCGTTCCTCCAGCTTAGCACTCAGCCGTCTTTTCCAGTCTTCTGACAAGGTCGTTTCCCCAAAATCAAACTGTAATCTTTCGGACTTTTCTTGCACATTTGTGGCACGTAGATGCGCCATAGTTTCTGCGGTCGTGACCGGGTATATCCGACCCAGTCGCTGACTTTTATCGAATAATAATATGTATGGGGAGATATTCTGGAAGGTCACTGTAACCTCCTTCAGGATGGAGGACCTCCATTCTCGTATTTCCGGGACCATCTTGTATCCTTTATGGAGGTCTTGTTCCAGGGTGGTCTCAAGGGAGAACCACCGATCGGCTTTGAGGCGTCCACGATAGCAGATCATGGTGGCCATGTGTCTTACTCAACCTGGTGGAACCTCGATCTACTCTTCTTCTAGATTGAAATTTTCACCATACTCCTCTACCTTCGCGACCCTGTAGCAGTCCGCACAAAGCTTCTTGCCCTCTAAAGCTGGCTTGTCACAAGCCACACACCATTTATTTTTTTTAGCAGCTTTTTTCTTCTGATTTAGGGAATCTAGAAGTTCCTTCCTCCGGTTGTATAACCATAGTACTAAAGTTAAAAAAAATCTATTGCTTCAGTTCCTGAACTGCACTCTCTTTTGGTAAACTAATCTAAGGACTCACCTAATTTTTGTCTGCAACCCTCTACTTCCACCAGTGTCCATGCTGGCTTCCACAATCCTCTCTTTATGGAGCTGATTTCTTCTGTTTGGTGAGCATTCCATGCTGCAACTGCTTCAGGGCTCCTCTCACACACTGTGTGCCGTCGCACTGTGACGTCAGCCCAATCAGAGCTCTTGGCCCTCACGCACACATGCACGCGCCCGCTGGTGGGATCGCAGCGCGCGCACGTTAGAATGTGCACTTGCTATGCCCCTGCCTGAGATGCCCGGCTGGCTTGTCTCTCCCATACAGCTGCGTACTTAGACTCATGTGCGGTATACACTGAGCCTCCGCTGCTCAAACAGCCCTGCAGTTCTCTCCCCAACGTTCCACTGACGCTTCTCTGGGGCTGCCCGATCACACAGGCCTCCATCTTGATAAGCCCCATGGCAGGTCGAACGGAGCTTCAGGGAAGAGAGAGGCTGAGATTACTTGGATTAACTGCACTAATTAGAGTCCAGTGAGTCCTAATTTTACAAAACAACAAACTCTGCTCCTAGCTGTAGGACAGGAAAACGACTATTCTGCAGGTAGTGTGAGGGGCCTTTATAGCATACCTGCAAGAATTCAATTTATTTTCCTACCAAGCTGAGGATGAAGTTAATCCTACGGTGCCCACTGCCAGGGTGAAAAGGAAAACAGTTCAAATGTAGTTAAGGTATATCAGAATATGTAATGCCACCAAAAAACAGGCTATGTTCTTACACTTTGCACACATTTTCTTATTCTTTGTGTGGTGTGAGTCATGTTCATACTTATTAATTGTTTGTGTCCACTTGCATTTGCCTTTTGCACCAATAAAATCTTGATAGAGTTGTTCTTATGCACCAAAGTGGTGCATTCTTGTAATTTATTATTACATCTGATTTGCATATGTGCACCAGTGACAACATCCAAACTCCAACTCTAATTCCACCCAGTAGCATAATTTTGGGGGGAAATGGACACCACATCAAAATGTGTTTTATACATTAGCACATAAGGACATTCAATTTCTACTCTTCTGTGTTCAAGTTTTATGGCCAAATTAGCACCAGGGCAGCCAGGGTCACACAACTTGACCCGGTGCAATAAACAGTAACGTGCTGCATCTGCATAGCTGGTTTCAGGACCAAACAATATATACAGTAGTGTACCTGCTAAATACTGTAGGCACAGCTGAAGTGTATGTTAAAAGGTTTAATGAAAGAGGGAATAATGAGCAAATACAAAAGTTCAGTAAACATACAGTATGCAGCATTTTCCAATAGCAGATAAAAAAAAATATAGGCTAAAGCTGTTCAATTCCGGGCATTATTGAAATCCCTGCTCTCTGATTGGATAATGCCTGGAATGTTAACCAATCAGTAATGGCCCGGAAATTTTGGCACCCTGTCAAGTTTTTCAGCCAATCAGCTTTCAATTCTCATTCATAAAGAGAGAGTGAGATCAGCACTCAGACAGGGGAGGTGATTGGACAGGATTATTACTATTATAGGCTAAATGTAGGCTTATTTAAAAAAAAAATCATAAAAGATACACTTTTGTAGTCATATTGATTTTTATCAGCATGATTGTCTACATTCTTATGCTTTTTCTGCAAGTTTATTAAAAGGAAATTGTACATACACACAGCTCCCTCTATATACACATGCGCGCACACACATACACACACTCTGCAAACCCTATCTCTATACCCAAACACACTCTGCACACCCCCTCTGTATACACACTCTACAGTCCCCCCGACACACTCTGCAGCCCACAAAACACCCTCCTCTACACCCAGAAAACACACTGCAGCTCTCCTCCACCCTCTACACTCACAACACACACACAGCAGCCCTCCTCTACACCCACAAACACACAGTGCAGCCCCCTGTAAACCCACAAAACTGCAGACACACCAAAACACACTTTGCAGCCCTCCTCCACCCTCTACACCCACACACTGCAGCCCCCATCTTCACCCACAAAACACACTTTTTTCCCTGCGCCCCACTGCCGGCGATCCCCTCACCTCCACGCCCCCCCTCACCCCCACTTCGGCGTCGACTCCAGCGTCATGACTTGCTATAGCAACGTGACATCCAATGATGCCGCGTTGCCATGGCGATGCGTGTGAGAAGACACTGGGGCCAAGGTAAGTGAGTTTTACAGAGGCCCTGCAGCTCCCCTGGCACTTAATTTAAGTGCCTTCGGGAAGAGCGCAGGGCCTCTGTAAACCCTGCGCCCACCCGCACTCAGTCACGCTCCCCCCTGAGGGTCGCGCCCCCCAGTTTGCGCACCACTGCAGTAGATTATGAACAGGACATTTAGTGTGTACTTATTGTGTTTTATAAGCAGATCTTGAAAGTAACATACTGTATATTATATCAAGGATGCTGTACTGTACATTCTACTGGAGAATTAATTATGAAGCAAGGTGTTTGAGAGACAGGTCATTAAAAGATTCCCAATTGTAGTAGAGGTGGAATATGCATTGAATGATGGAGGAGAAAGCATAGCTGCCATGCACTTACTGTAGCATTCCCATTTTTATCTCGCATGCACACAGATTTGCTAAGGCAATTCAATGCAGTAGCAGTATCTTGCTTGCTTTGTACAATAACATACTTACATTTATTGGCTTATTACATCTGGCCAAATGTACAATATCAAGTTTACACCACTGCATACACTGTTATGAAACATGCACTTAAGTTAAAGTTAAAAAGGTGTACTAACCCACAAGATGAATAACCTGAGTTTGGAAAATAAAACTGTGAATAAGGGATAGGGGCAAACTGATTATTTTCCAATACCAGTCTTGAGTATATTTTCTGCTATTTCTAGAATGTGATTTGTCTTTATAGATATTTCACTTAAAATACTCCCGAAAAATTCTCTTCACAAGTCTAGTTCTAGGAGCCTATTGTAAAATATAAAATAAAGTAACCTACAGTGCTGTATCTAAAGTGAGTAGATGTAAAGTATAAGACAAACATATGATGCAACATTATAATAATAATATCATTGGTTTATTTACAGATGATACAATGGCATCCTTGTTTGCAAAAATGTTGTCCCAATTAGTTTCCAATTGAAGAAATTTGTTTTCAAATTATGTTATCAACAACAAATAGTTGGACTAACCTTTACAATGATGGTAAGCATTGCTGAAGACACAGTGAGAAGAACTACATTGTCCATGAACCATGCTAACCAGATAACACTGTTCTTCACACCTACCATCTTCATTACTTCCTTCAACCGTTGCTCTTTTTCTTGTACCAAACTTTTAATTATCATGGAGACGGAGAATATAAAAGCAAGGGTCAGGAACATTGGGAGAATATTTCCAATATAGGGGCCTATGCAGAGAGCAGCGAATTTTCGAAATTCGCCATTTTTTGGAGATAATCGCGCAGAAAACAGCAGAAAATGGAGATTTCCGAAAATCGCGCCAATTTTTCATTTCTATTTGTAAAACTCGCCTCGCGGCTGGCGAGAACCGCAATCTCGCCAGTTTAAAATATATCCGTATGCAGAGAGGCGCGAACGGCATCTAGCGGCTGTTCGCGCCAATAAAATGGCGCGATTGTCTCCGTTTTGCCTCGCCAAAAAAAACTGGCGCTCGCGGCCATTGCAAAGGGGAAAAAAAAGGCGCGAATTTGTTTTTACATGTTTCCGAAGCGCGCATCTCGCCAATTTAAACTCGCCAGACGCATCCATGTTAAACATAGCAGAATTCGCACTTTTCTGCATATGGAGATTAAAACTCTCCAAAAAAGCTCCTTTTTATGAAATTCGCCATTTTTAAAATTCGCTGCTCTCTGCATAGGCCCCATATTGTTTGAATCTGTTTTGAGATGGAAGAGTTACAGGTTTTTTTTTTTTTAGATCAAGTAACAGTAATAGTATAATACAACACATCAACTCATTTCAGCAAAATTGTTATATTGGTTCAAATGTATTTTTAAAAACTAGGCAAAATTTTATCCATATTGAAAATGCCCATATGAGTTTTATTTATTTGAGTTATGACAACAAAGGATTACCACATTCAAGTATAATTAAACAATGATTATCCACTATTCCTTTTATCCCAATTCTAATTGTACGACAACTTGCTATAACTCTTATTTATAAAGGTATATTACAGTACATACTTTGGATTGCATTATATGCAGGGAAAAGTAATGCTCAAACACTTTGAGTGCCTCATGAAGTTGAGTATACGTCATTTTTAGTGACAGCCTCATGGTCTTTTAGCTCATTTAAAAAGTTTTTGCGAATGCAATCTCAATCTCTGAGATCACAATTAATATTTTAGAGAATGACCTACTTTTCTATCCCCAACACCTTCTGAGCAATGTTATCACAACACTAGCAAACACATGATTCCGTAGCCAATGGACCTTCGAGCACACAGAGTGTTAAACATCAAATATATCGCCATGCTTGTACTTTATTGAAACTGTGCAAATGAGCAATGTTACCCTGATGGCGCTATCTAATTCAATTAAATATTCTTAAATAGAATAAGTGAATAAAGTGAAAATCAGGTGAATAATAAAAAATAGATAAACAGACAAATTGGTTATGCAGCTTCAACCCAAATGTGGATTGCTTTCTCAATCCAGGCAGTAGTATTCTTTGATTTCCATGTTGAAGGGGAGCGCAATCATGAAAGAGAAAACATAAGTCACGCCGCATTGGAGAGGGGAGATCATAATATTACATTGATCAAGAGAGAATCCTTTTGGATTTACGAATTAGGCACACTATCTCCTTTTGGATTAAATGCAGATTTTGATCTGAGTGCTTTTTTATAATTAATATTTCCTGTTTTCAACATTGTGTTTATGTATCTTAATACTGTTTCTGTTTTATATTTTAGATTTGGATTTCTTGCTACACCCCATTTTAATAAATCCCCATTTTATAATAACAGCATTGTTAGGATTTTAGTTTGGATGACGTGGCTGACTGGAATCTAGGTCAGTATATGAATGCTGAAAGCACTCAGCCATATAATGCATAATGCGTAGTGTAAAACATGATAATGCAATGATGACTCTATGCATCCTGTCAGGAAGCGACACCCTAAAAACCAACAAAAATACATAATGCAGACAATGGGCCTCATGCAGAGAGCAGCGCTAACATGGAAAGCGGCATTAATTGGCGGATTCTGCCTTCAGAAAGGCAGAAACCGGCAAGTTTAAAAAAAAGCGCCATTTTTTTTTTCTTTCCCTTTAAATTCGCCGCGCGGCTGGAGAGTTTAAAATCTCTCCAGTTTTTTTCTCTGCCGTATGCAGAGAGCCGCGATCGCCATCTAGTGGCTGTTCGCGCCAAAAAAATGGCGCGATTTTCAACATTTTCCCTCTCCACCAAGCAGCTGGCGCTCCGCGGCCGGTGGAGAGGGGAAAAAAAAAAAACGCGATTTTTTCCCCAATAGTTTCAACAGCGCTAATAGCGCTGGTTGAAACTCTCCATATGCAGAAAGGCAGTTTTCTGCCCTTTCTGCATATGGAGATAAAAACTCTCCAAAAAAGGTAAAAAATTTCCCCCTCTCCAATTCTGCATAGCGCTGCTCTCTGCATGAGGCCCAATGTCAAATAGAGAAACTGGTAATAAATTAGAATAAATGCTGTGTCACACTCTCAGCAAACATTGCCACAGGTGGCTCTTGACTACAAGGGACCTGAGGTATCTGACACACGGTAATGCACCAAATTCGTATGGTTAATGCAACAGCATACATAGAAAGTGAAACAATGCATCAAAGCATAATAATTTGCACAAACAAAAAAGTCAGTATATAAATGCTGAAAGCACTCAGCCATAGAACGCATAATGCGTAGTGTAAGAAATGATAATACATCCTGACAGGATGCATAGAGTCATCATTGCATTATCATGTCTTACACTATGCATTATGCGTTATATGGCTGAGTGCTTTCAGCATTCATATACTGACCTAGATTCCAGTCAGCCACGTCATCCACACGTGTGTATATATGTTTTATTCCCTCACATTTTTTTTGCACATTTACGGTGAGCACATCAGGTGTCTCACATGTTTCGCTTCACTTGCAGTTACAATGTGTATTTTGCACGTCCCTGCAATAGTTAATCTATGCAGGTATCAGCTCCAGATCAGTTTAACCCATGCACACTCTCTCCGGTTATCCAAGATATCGCTGGGTCTGGCAGACTTATGTAGTCTTATGTAGTCTCTCAGCAGTAACATTATGCAATTCCTGAGCCTTTTGCGCATGCCCAAACACATATCAGGTAAACAAATATAGAGTTAATATATTCAAAATGGCCGCTTTTTACCTGCTCATACTGTGGATGCATGTCACATAGGCAGGTGAGGCTTATTAACTGTGATTGGTTTTGTTAAATTGCACTGGGGTTTGGGATATATATATATATGTATTTTGCACTGCATTCAATTGCACCACCTTGAGAAAGGTCCCACTGGGGGACCGAAACGTCGTTTTTTGTGTCTTCTATCAAATATAGAAAATGTATGAATTATTTACCTGAGTGCTGTCCCTTGATGTCGTGTTGCAACCGGTATCGTATGGTATATATATGTGTGTGTGTGTATGTACATATGTGCGTATATATGTGTATACATATATTATATGTGTGTGTGTGTGTGTGTGTGTGTGTGTGTGTGTGTGTGTGTGTGTGTGTGTGTGTGTGTGTGTGTGTGTGTGTGTGTGTGTGTGTGTGTGTGTGTGTGTGTGTGTGTGTATATATGCTCTTGATGTTGCATTGTATTAGATGTCAAAATAAATTATCATCTTTTGAAATGTCTAAGGGTTCACTTTGTAATCAAAAGTGAGGATCTTGGTTAATATATGACTAAGATACTATATCGCTCGTTTAGTTCTTTATAAATATAATGTCTTCATAAACATGTCCTCTAATTGCTCTATGTTTTATGGTGTATAATTCATTATATATTTTGTTATATGTGATATCTTATATATTATGAATGTAATTCTAATACTGTATTCCTTTGTGTTAAAGACAATCATTCAGTAGCTTTTTTACTTGCCAATTTACAAATTTGCCAATTATCTACTAGCCAATCAATTGCGTGAGGTATGTATATAAACCCCAGGTAGGAATAGGTAAGAGATAGCATCCCCTGACGAAGCCACATTGGAGGAACGCGTAGGGCGAGCGTTCTATGAGCAGAGAGAGACGAGCTGACAAGCTGATTTTCCACCACGAAGCCGGAGCAGTGAATTTTCAGCAACCGAGAGGAAATCTCGCGAGACCAGAGGTCACATGATGCGGAAGTGACTGCGTGAGTAAGCTGGACTGGGAGCCGGCTGCCGATCCACCACTGAGTGTGAGAGACTCGTGTGAAACTCTCAAATGCTTTTTTGACTCACAAAGTGTGAGTTGGATACTTATTTAGTTTCTTTACTAGTTTTAAAATAAAAGGTTTTACACTATATATTTTTTCCTTTTCTTTTCCCTACCTAATCCTTGTATGAGATCCGTCTGCAAGACGTAATCCCTGTACAAAGGTGCACCGTGACTGCTGTGAAGTACTGTGAAAGCAATGACTTTGAAAAACAGAGAGTTCCCAGAGAGACCTAAAAGATCACCAAGCTGAGTTCCTGATCCCAGAGTGGATAAACAGCTGATATAAATCTAAATTGCTGTAAGTGCATATCTCACCAATTTGTCACTCTGATAATCTGACGTATTACCCTATGATGGTTCTTTTTCTCTTTTTTTCTTTCTCTCCCTGTTTTTTTTGCCCTAGGTCATTCTTTCTCGTACATTTTATATCGGCAATTGTGGAGCCGTGGACTTATGTGGCAGCAGATCTAACAGGGTCAGTCAGTATTTAAAGGGTTAATACCTCTTGTTTATAAATTGAATTGGCTAGTTGCAGTTTTTTTCTACATATATATACCGTCATGTGAATTCCATGGTTTTACATATCAGGACATAATAACAATCATCTGTTCCTTATCAGGTCTAAAAATTAGGTAAATACGACCTCAGATGAACAACAGCACATGACATATTACACTGTGTCATGATTTATTTAACAAAAATAAAGCCAAAATGGAGAAGCGATGTGTGAAAAACTAAGTACACACTTACTGCTTCCATAGGAATTAAGATGCTAAGTAGCAGACAGGTGCTGCTAATCAAATGCCCTTGATTAATTGATCATCAGCAAGTGTGACCATCTCTATAAAAGCCGAAGTTCTAGCAGTTTGCTGGTCTGGAGCATTCAGGTGTGTGTTAACACAATGCCAAGGAGGAAAGACATTAGCAATGATCTTAGAGAACAATTGTTGCTGCCCATCAATTTGGGAAGGGTTATAATGCCATTTCCAAACAATTTAAAGTCCATAATTATACAGTGAGAAAGATTATTCAAAAGTGGAAAACATTCCAGACAGTTGCCAATCTTCCCAGGAGTGGACGTCCCAGCAAATTCACCCCAAGGGCAGACCGTGCAGTGCACAGAAAAATTGTAAAATACCCAAGAGTTGATTCTCAGACTCTATAGGCCTCAGTTAGCATGTTAAATGTTAAAGTTCATGACAGTACATTTAGAAAAAGACTGAACAATTATGGTGTGTTTGGAAGGTTTTCCAGGAGAAAGCCTCTTCTCTCTAAAAAGAACATGGCAGCATGGCTTAGGTTTGCAAAGTTGCATCTGAACAAACCACAAGACTTCTGGAACAATGTCCTTTGGACAGACGAGACCAAAGTGGAGATGTTTGGCCATAATGCACAGTGCCACGTTTGGTAGAAAACCAAACACAGCATATCAGCACAAACACCTCATACCAACTGTCAAGCATGGGGGTGGAGGGGTGATGATTTGGGCTTGTTTTTGCAGCCACAGGACCTGGGAACCTTGTAGTCATTGAGTCGACCATGAACTCCTCTGTATACCAAAGTATTCTAGAGTCAAATGTGAGGCCATCTGTCCGACAGCTAAAGCGTGGCAGAAATTGGGTCACGCAACAGGACAATGACCCCAAGCACACCAGCAAATCTACAACTGAATAGCTGAAAAAGAAAAGAATCAATGTGTTGCAATGGCCCATTCAAAGTCTAGACCTCAACCCGATTGAAATGCTGTGGCTGGACCTTAAGATAGATGTGCATAAACAAATGCCCACAAACCTCAATGAACTGAAGCAACGTTGTAAAGAAGAGTGGGCCAAAATTCCACCACAACTATGTGAGAGATTGATAAAATCATACAGAAAACGATTACTTCAAGTTATTGCTGCTAAAGGTGGTTCTACAAGCTATTGAATCATAAGGTGTACTTAGTTTTTCACACATGGCTTCTCCATTTTGGCTTTATTTTTGTTAAATAAATCATGACACAGTGTAATATGTCATGTGTTGTTGTTCATCTGAGGTTGTATTTACCTAATTTTAAGACCTGCTAAGGAACAGATGATTGTTATTACTGTATGTCCTGATATGTAAAACCATGGAATTGAAAGAGGGTGTACTTTCTTTTTCACATGACTGTGTAAATAAATAAATATATATATATATATATATATATATATATATATATATATATATATATATATATATAGTTATATATATAGTTATATACATAGTTACATAGTTACATAGTAGATGAGGTTGAAAAAAGACGTAGATTCATCAAGTTCGACATATTCTAAATTTAGACAACCGATACTTTATCCTATATCTATACTTACTTATTGATCTAGAGGAAGGCAAACACAAAACCCCATTAAGGGGAAAAATTAATTCCTTCCTGACTCCAAGAATTGGCAATCGGATTATTCCCTGGATCAACATCCTTCCCATGTATACTTATTTGGTATATCCCTGTATACCTTTCCCATGTAAAAAGATGTCCAACCTTTTTTTGAACAAATCTATTGTATCTGCCATCACAGTCTCCATGGGTAATGAATTCACATTTTAACTGCCCTTACTGTAAAGAACCCTTTCCTTTGATGCTGGAGAAATTTTCTTTCCTCCAACCTTAAGGGATGGCCCCGAGTCCTTTGTACTGCCCGTGGGATGAATAGTTCTTTTGAAAGCTCCTTGTATTGTCCCTGAATATATTTGTATATAGTTATCATATCCCCTCTAAGACGCCTCTTTTCTAATGTAAATAAATCTAATTTAGCTAGCCTCTCCTCATAACTTAGAATGTCCATCCCCTTTATAAATTTGGTGGCTCTTCTCTGCACTCTCTCTAGTTCCATAATGTCTTTTCTTAGGATTGGTGCCCAAAATTGTACTCCATATTCAAGGTGTGGTCTTACTAATGCTTTGTAAAGGGGCATAATTATGTTTACTTCCCTTCCATCCATTGCCCGTTTGATGCAAGATAAGATCTTGTTTGCCTTTGCAGCTACTGCATGACATTGGGCACTATTGCTAAGCCTGCTGTCTACAAGCACTCCTAAATCCTTCTCCATCAAGGATTCCCCCAATATATCTCCCTTTAATTTGTAAGTCGCCTTTTTATTCTTGCATCCCAAATGCATAACCTTACATTTATCTGTATTAAACCACATCTGCCATTTACCTACCCACGTTTCCAGTCTCTCCAAGTCCTTCTGAAGAGAAATTACATCCTGCTCTGATTCTATTACCTTTCACAATTTACTATCATCAGCAAAGATGGAGACTTTGCTCTCGATCCCAACCTCAAGGTCATTAATAAACAAGTTAAAAAGCAGGGGTCCCAGTACCGATCCCTGAGGTACTCCACTCACGACTTTAGCCCAACCTGAAAAAGTTCCATTTATGACAACCCTCTGTTGTCTGTCCTTTAACCAGTTTTCAATCCAGGTGCATATATTATTACTGAGTCCAATTTTCTTTATTTTGTACACCAACCTCTTGTGTGAAACCGTAACAAAAGCCTTTGCAAAATCTAAGTAGACCACATCAACTGCATTACCCTGGTCTAAATTCCTACTTACCTCCTCAAAGAAACAAATAATGTTAGATTGGCAAGATCAATCCTTCATAAATCCATGCTGACTATTACTAATAATTTTGTTTTCCATTAGGTATTCCTGAATATTATCTCGTATTAAACCTTCAAGTAGTTTCCCTACTATTGAAGTCAGGCTTACAGGTCTGTAATTTCCCGGTTGTGATCTAGCTCCCTTTTCAAATATAGGCACCACATCTGCTTTACGCCAATCTTGTGGTACTGAGCCTGTGGAAATGGAGTCCATGAATATTAAATATAATGGTTTTGCTATTACTGAGCTTAACTCCTTGAAAACTCTTGGATGTATGCCATCGGGGCCAGGTGCCTTATTAACTTTAATTTTTTCAAGTCGCTTATGAACTTCTTCCTCAGTTAACCAATTGTTCATTAATATGGAGGTTGTGGCTTCCTCTTGCGGCACTACAATTGAACTTGATACTTCCCTGGTAAACACAGATTCAACGAATTTGTTTAATACCTCAGCTTTTTCCTTATCTCCAATAATTTGCATACCCATCTCACACTAAAGGGTCCTATATTTTCTTTTCTCATTTTTTTGTTATTAAGGTACTTAAAGAACTTTTTAGGGTTGACCTTACTTTCTATTGCAATCCTTTTTTCATTATCCATTTTTGCTAATTTAATTGCCCTTTTGCAATTTTTGTTACATTCCTTATAATTCTGATACGATGTCTCTGTCCCTTCTGACTTAAAGAATCTAAACGCCTTCCTCTTCTTGTCCATTTCCTCTCCCTACCTGTTTATTTAGTTACATTGGTTTTGACTTATTTCTTTTATACTTATTACCCACTGATAAGTGTGCTTTTCTAACAATGTTTTAAATACTGCCCATTTATCTTCTACATTTTTCCCTGCAAAAACATCATCCCATTGTATACTACTAGATTAGACCTCAGTTTATTAAAATCTGCCTTTCCAAAGTTGAAGGTCTTTGTTGAACCCAAGTAATCTGTTTTTTGATAATTTATTTCAAATGAGACCATGTTATGATCACTGTTACCCAAATGTTCCAGGACTTGAATATTTGTTATTACGTCTACATTGTTTGATATGACCAAATCCAGAATTGCCCCTCTCCTGGTTGGTTCCTCAATAATTTGGGTCATATAATTGTCTTTAAGCACCCCCAAAAACCTGTTTCCTTTTGTTGTAATGCTAATCTCATTGCCCCAGTCTATGTCTGGATAATTAAAATCCCCCATTATGCAAACATGACCCAGTTTTGATGCCTTCTCCATTTGCAAAAGTATTTTAGCTTCCTCAATCTCACAGATATTTGGTGGTTTATAGCATATTCCCACAAACATTTTCTTTATACTTTTATCTCCACTGCTAATTTCTATCCACAAAGTCTCTACATTTTCATAATTCCCTTCATAGACATCATCCCTTATAATAGGTTTTAGATCCGGTTTAACATATAAACATACTCCACCTCCCCTTCTATTTGTTCAATCCTTTCGAAAAAGAGAATAACATTCTAAATTAACTGTCCAGTCATGAGTTTCATCTCACCATGTTTCAGTAATGCCTATGATATCATACTGCTCCCTTGCAGCTATTAATTCAAGCTCCCCCATTTTATCTGTCAGGCTTCTTGCATTAGCAAGCATGCATTTAAGTTTTTTTTCAGCCTGTACTATTATCTTATCTGCTCCTTCCTTTCTGCTCCCACTTGGTTTAGTCTTTAGAAGTTTTCTAGTATTATCTGTATTTACTATGGGTGTCTCACTGCTTGTCACTGCTTGTCTCACTGCTTATTATATATTATATATATATATATATATATATATATATATATATATATATAATAACTGACAATACCGTTCTGTGGCTAACGAAATGCTTTTATTTATACAGCTTTTGAGATACACTGATCTCTTCTTCCGGCGGTGTTACAATGAATAAATCAAGCAAGGTTTAACTTAAAAACAGTGCATCTTGGAATGTTATCTGTGACTGAAACCTATCCCTCACCCTTGTGCAGTATGCAATTTATAACTTGAGGTGTTAAATAGTCCCTGAATGTTAGTGATGTAAGAGTGTGTATGTGTGTATGTATATAAATGTATAAAGAACCCACAGTGTATATTCAGCGCTTTACAAAAGGTGTCTGTGGAGTGGGAGTGTATACCAATGGTGTGGGTAGGTGTGGAAATGTAAGAGGGTGTTGCATTTCTAAAAGTGTGTGTAGATACTATGTGGTCCCTATTGGTATATAGGGATAGAATTACATAGAGTAAGACAGCTGTGTGTGCAATCATATAGCGCAGTATGTATAGACATGGCCTTAAGCACTCATGGGAAGATGGTTCTCTTGTGTCCGTAGTGACTCATGAAACTGCGGTCTCGGTTTAGGCCACAGCTAAGTGTCCCGAACTGTTGCAAAAATTTGTATTTATGCAACCGTCTCTCTTTCGGTGTTCTAAGATTACCTTTGGCGTTGCAGGGTGTCCATTATTTTTAATGGTGCCTTCTGCACCATGAATCCTTCCGGGTCACATTCGGTGCAGTCATGGGACCACATGTGCTTGTGGCCACTCTAACGGTAAGTCTGGCTACATCTGTACTGTATACACAGTACTGCATTTATGTATAAATATATACTGTATATGAAGCCCCCTTTCCCTATGCCTAAGGAAACTAAGCGGGCAACTACGCGTACTGCTGTACCTGTTTGCTCACAGGAGGCCTAAGACTCTGCCTCTGGGAGTCTGGGGTGAGCTTTTTCTCCTTGTGTGCAGCGCTTCCACCCATGAGGGATCCCAGCATTGGCAGGATAACCCCTCACAGGAACTAATACACAGTAAAGAATAATACACCATACAAACTAAGGTTTACTATATACTGTACTCATACTAACCACATACTAACACATACAATAATAGCAATAACAGGACCCACATTATACACTCAATGATCCAACATGTGGTGGTTCCCCCAAAGCACTGAGGGTGCTATGGCACCAATACCCCTGTGTCCTGTCAAAGCAATTACCACCGAAGTGTGAGGTAATGCTACCCCTGTGGATGTAGGTACATGTTGGATATCTGCCTTGGTACTCCAGTACCAGGTACTGCTTGGCGTGGTGGGTTGGAGTGGGTCCCAGGTAGCAGAGCCTCCAACACAAATCCCCTCTCTCCTAAAAGGTCCTGATCCTCCTCGCAGTGTGAGCTCCAGCCAGGGGTCTCACAGGGGTCTCACACAATGTCTCTGGATCCTGTGACCTGGTCGCCTGGGGCCTTCCCTACAATACACCTCTACTATGGCTCAGGGCCAAACTGGGGCCTAAGGGCAAGATCTAGGCCTAGGCCAGGAAGAACTGTTCCCTTGGATACTACCTTTATTTGTCTCCTCTGTCCGGACTGCCTCGCAGGCTTTCCGTGCATGGAAGATAGCCTGTTGCTTGCATCCCATTGGCTGGTACAGTCCCATGTGCTGCAGTCCATCCCTCAAGGGATTCTGAGACTTGTAGTCCCACGGCTGCATCTGCGAAGCCATCCTAAAATGGCCATTGCACTCCTCACACTGCGCATGCGCACCTCGCCACACTGCGCATGCGCAATTACCAAAATGGCCACCCCCACCTCCCGATCGCACGGAGCTCCGGCCAACTGACTGACAGCTCCCCCACACTGGAGGCAGGGTATGGGTACATATATATGTAGCAAAGGCTTCTTCTCTCTATGCCATGCTGTTTGCAAGCATAATCAACAAAATCCACGTAAAGAAAACACAATCATATTGCACTGGATTTTACACCATAAATGAATCATAATTTTGTTTGGTATTCCACAGTTTATATGATATGCATTATGATTCCACTAGCTTTGTTTTGAAAGGCACAGACATATATATCTCAGTGATGCACTACTGCTTACCAAAAATGTAGATAAAGGCAAAAGGTTTGCAGTTTGCACCAAATGCTTTAGAATACCGAGGTTACATTGCAAAAAGCACTCAGTGGCAATGAAACACTGTTTGCATTTTAAAAGCATGGTTTGGTAGGCACTAAGCATCACAGACAAATATAACTTATTTAGTAACACAGTAGTAAACCAACTAGATATGCAAATACTGTAAATATATCTAAGGTTTGGTAGTAGCATAGAAAATATCATGCATTTAGTTAAACAGCAGTAAGCTCTCAGTAGATATGCATAGAAATATATCCAGGTGTAGCACACTGCTAGAAATCTCTCCAGTCAGTATTGGTCCCTGAAGGGATTAATCCTGTGCAGGGCCTGCTTTATTACATTTTAGTGTCTAATATGTTGCCAAGTTAAGTTCAGTGTCTGGCACTGCCACATATCTAGAAGTTACTGGAAAGGTCACATGACAGGTGTGATTCTTCTGCAACATTTAATTTGCCCAGTTACTGGGGCAGATTGTTGGCCATGCCCACTGAGTTTAAAAGGTGGGGACCCACCATTTTGTAGCCAGATCCCATTTTAATATCTAGTAGGATCATTGTAACATCCAGGATTCAAGGGAGGTCTTCAGGTTCCTCTAGCCTATAAGGACACCTTTTATTTCTGATTAAGCATAGGGTCAGTATCCTAGTATTAGGGCTCCCAAGAAAAAGGAACCAAAGCAATTATACTACATGACGAAGTAGTCTCCATCACAGGACTTGGAAGAGGCCTGGGTGGGCTGCTTAAGAATCCTGACTATAGGTAGTGGGTTTGTGCCAAGCAGGGCAAAAGCCTCTTTATAGAGATAAGCCCCTATGTGACGCATAGTGATGTAGCTGTGTCCCCTCTTATCTCTGGTGCCGGGGAGGGGACGGCTGTGGTGTATGGAAGCGGCTCAGCTCCTGTGGCGTACCCGGCAAGCTGGGGCCACCATCTTGTAGTTTGCACATGTGCAATTGCAGCTGTGCCCATGGGCAGAGAGGCGAAGTTGCGGCAGCCATTTTAGTTTTCACGCATGCGCTGTGGAGTCTTTGCACATGTGCAGCCCCAGAGTTGCAGCAGCCATCTTAGGAGAGGCTCTGCAAGGGACTACATGTATGCAAATAGAATGTTGAGACAGTTTGGCAGTTGCTGGAGTGCTGGCAGTTACTGGCAGTTGGAATAAGGAGAGAACTGTTTAGGACAGAGAGATAGGATTCAGTAGACGTCGTGGGATCAGACGGATCCCTTTTGCTCATCCAGCAGTACCTGGGTACAGGAGTGCCCAAGGAGGTAAAGTGCCCCAACGGTTCACAGGGGTAGCGCTACTCCCTACACATGGGTGGGACTGACTCTAATTGGGTGAGGCCACCAGGGGTATTGGTGCCACACACTCTAGATACTTTGGGGGGGATATTCACCCTGTGTTATTGTTATTGTATTGTGTGTGTTATATTATATGGTACCGTTATAATGTTATTCTATTGTCAGTAAACCAATTGTTATATACTGGTGTGTATCATTTAACTGTAAATGGTCCTGAAAGGGGTTATCCCACTGAGCTGGGATCCCTCTCAGGTGGAGGCGCTGCACCAAGGAGAATGAGAGCTCACCCCAGGTTCCCAGCTGCAGAGGCTCAGGCCTTCTGTGAGCCACAGGTAACAGCAGTACACATAGTTGCCTTAGACACGGGGAAAGGAGCTTAGAGTGCTATGAGCTGGACCTATCCTGTTCTACAAGAATGTTTTATTTCCTCTGAGGAGTGTTTTTTCCTGTTATAATAAACCATTCCGGCTCAGATCTGCTGTATCTACCCAGAGATGAAAACCTGTCCTGTTGATGCAACCAGGTAAACCATTGAGCATTTACACCCATTATTCAGGTTCCAACCCTGCTTAAAGTGACAGAGACTGTTAATACCCATCTCCTCACTGTACCCCATGTCCCTCTGGCTGGGTTGGGGGGATAGGGGTGTAACACAGGTTTATTTAAAAACAGTAGTTGTGTACCTTTTGAGATTTCAAAATAATTTCACTGCAAAATAGTATATCAATTCACTGATAACTATTTAATTTACATAATAATTAATATACAGTCATGTTAACATTACTGTTAAACTTTGAAAAAGTTAAGAAAATCAGAAATTAATGATATAAATCAAGAATTAAAAGTCAATAAAATACTAAAAGTCTATTTAAAGAAAATTGTTTAATAAAAATCTAAATTTTGATTGGGGTTAAAATCCATAGAAAACAAAGTTTGTCATTCTTATATACTGTATATTAACCAATTATCATACTATATACAGTAATTTTAAATATGAGCTGTATTCAATATTGTCAAAAGAGGAAATTTTCATAGAAAAAACTTTCACCTTTATTCTATTAGGTGGGAAGGGATGCAAATATATATTGATAATGTGTGTCAAAAAAACTGTATTTGCAGATCTCAAAATGAGCATATAAATTAGTTTTGACAAAAGCACTTACTCTTTTATTATTCAAACAATCACTTTCCCATGTGCTTTCAAATATCAAGAAATAGCCAGGCCATTGCATAAAACTTGAGTAGATAAAAAAGCAATAGCTCTTGTATTGAAGAAAGAAGGTTCAAGAAGAATCCAGTCAAAAAAGGACATTTTCCACAATCAAGTTTAAATCTGATGTCACATCAAACAATAATGTGAATGGATTTTAAAGAGACTCTTGTCTATTGATAAAGCCTTTTTAGATTTTGGGGGGGAAATTCTCAGGCTTATTTTTTGATGCATTAAAGAGGTGTAGATAAAACTCCTTGGAATAGTTACAAAATAAATTAATGAATTCAGTATGTAATCTTTATTTTTATAGTTGAACTACAAAAAGAAAATGGAAGCAAAGGCAAAGATTTGTTTGTCATAAAATACTGAATAAGGCTCAGTGGCGGAATGGTTTAATTAAAAACATATCAATAACATACATTTAATATTTTCCAAAATCACAATTTTATGCTCATTTTAATTTGGTAATACTTGAAGACAGTTGAACACAATATTTTTTAACACTTCATATAAAAGATTAAGAAAGTTGTAGAAAGGAATGGTCTAAACAGTTTCACTTAATTTCCAAACTTTTGCATATTATTTTTGCTGTTCTTTTTTTCCCTTCTAAACAATGCAAAAGTAATAAGTAAACAGAATATAATGTAATTATTAATTATTGATTTACCTTTCTTTCCAGGGGCTAATCGATACTATACAGGGAGATTCCTGAAATAAATAAATAAATGCAACTGTATTGTTAAACAAAGAAAATAAATTAAATTTAGACTTACACATCGTCCACATAACATGGGTATGGCATTTGCTGTGTAAACAGTCCAAGCAATTCAGTCTTCCTTGTCTGCAATCGAATAATAGCATGATCTATCATGTCCTGGATATATGCAAAACCACCCCATATGTACCGCATGTCATCATGAGAATTATCTCGAGCACCTGGAGTCCAAAGTCTGGTGGATGTGATAAGAAAGAGCATACATGAGACATGTTAAATAATTTGGGTTTTTATGTAACATATTGATGTAAATGTATTTTATTAATGTAACTATTTGTTTAATTAAATGCCACAAGAAATTCAAGATGCAATTGTTGCTTTAGTGTTTTAATCTCCAGATTATAATATACATTATTGCAGTTCTATATGGGATAATGGAATATTAAAGGTGTGTGTCTTTTGCCCAAATATGAAAATTTAGGGACTAGATTTATTAAAATACAGAAGCAGTTTTGATTGATGTTTAAGACAATAGATTGAACAAAACGTAATGCCATTTTTAGTACTTCTGGACACATCAATCAAACTCTGTAACATCCACAGTGCTGATTTGTTTCAGGCTTTTTTCTTTATGGTCATTGCCTTATCCAAATTATAACTCAGGGGAATACTTTAAGCAATGTTTTACCAGTTAAAAATGATGCTATAAAAATAAGATTGAGAAGCATTTCTTAGACATTTACAATGCAGTGTATGGAGTGTAGGAACATGCAAAAATTATGTTATTTACTAGTCTTTTGTTTTGCATTATAATATGAAACAAAATTGTGAATTGATATGTACAAGTTATTTATTTATAAATTGAAAACAGAAAAACGTGTTCATTTCATAACTGCTAATATATTTAACAATTGGTCAAAATTCACAAACTGAAAATACAGTAAAAGTTATATTTAATTGTAACTAGATATTTAAATTAAATTGTGTTATCAAACTAAAGTTGTTTTTTCTCACTCTTAAAAATGTTTAGCATTGAGTTGTCTCTGTCCATTCATTACATCTCTGATGCCTGGTCCACCAATAGCAATATAATGGGCAATATAGGTTTTTGCAATAGTTTGTGTGTCCACTATTCTATTCTAGATGAGTGGAGATTCAACCAACTACATGTGTGGTACATGTACTCAACTCCTTTCCTTTGCCCTGCTAACTACATCACCAAACATGGACTAATAGCTCCGTTAGTATGTCTGTAGTTTATATATAGTCTAGAATCTTGGTACCACCTGTGACTGCAGAAGAGTGTCTCATTCTTTACAAAGGTGCACACATCATCTTACTTGTTTGGACCTGCTGCCCTTGGACCTGCCCTTACATTGGACCTGCTGCCCTTACCCCATCAGCCATAGCTCAAACTCATCTGTAGAATAAGTACCCATCAGTCTACATTATGCTTTCCACTGAATTCTCCCACTGCTCTCCAATTTGCAGCAGTATCTGAGATTCCCTAAAGCCTGTAATGGCCTTGCTCTCCAAAAGCTTAGTTCACTTAAATTATCTGATCATGTATTGGGTTTACTCTTGGAATTTTGTGAAATTTAACATATGTAATATTTAAGTTCAATCCACATCATTTGGCTCTGTATTTGGAGTGTTACTTATTATTTTTAGCTTTACTGTTGATATAATAAATGTGAAGGCAGAAGCACATACATTCAGACACTGGTCTTCTGCTCAATCCACAACTTCCATGCCCCCTTTCTTGCTAGTACTACCTGCACAAAGCAAGCAGAAATCAATCCTGGAACATTTAGATAAGCTTCTTTTAAAGGGCTATATGGACGGAAAGTTAACCCTGGGGACCCTACATCTGCACTGGGATGGGTGGAGACCTGAGGGGAAGAATATTTGGAGGATAATTTTTTAATTGGAGGAGGAACCAAAATCTGAGGGAGAAACAAAGTTTTGGTTCAATTCTGCCTTCTATTTGGGCCCATACATCATTCGTAAGGTACGTTCAGCTTGACTCAGATTAATGGAGTTACAGTAGAATGATTTTTACCTACCTGCCTGAAACGCTCATGCTTGCACATCTCTATCTCTCTTTATTACACATAGAATGCAACAAGCCAAAACGAGAGAGAATTGCTATACACAAATCAATTTTCAATTCTAAAAGTTAATGTTAGGTGGGTAAAATTCCAACCATAGATAAATGTTATAAAATCAATTTTTGTTATGTAAAACCAAAACATAATATATTGGGGAATTTCTGCAACCATCAACATACATGTATTCACTTATCGGTCAGTGTGGTCTAAAATTTAGTATTGCACCCCATTCTAGTATCAAATATTGGGTTAATAAAAGTGTAAAGTACAGTATAGTGTACAAAGATCAATTTTGATATTCTCTATTCTTACCTGTCTTTTGTTTTTCGAGTACTCGCTACTTCCTCTATAACCATTCGAATCTTATATTTTATATGAGAAGTGACATCCATCGTCTGATTATCCATATTAAGAAACACTATAGCCGCCCAGAAGCTTTTATGTTGAGATAAATACAGTGATTTATTAACTAAATCCCACTCAGTTGAAACTGGTTCAAATTTATCCAATGTAAGGCACTAAAAGAAAGTTAAGCATGTCAAAATAAATGATTAAAATATTGAAGCTTACCAATATAATAAGATAAATAGTAACATTTGAAATAGTTTCATTCAATCACTTAGACAAATAATATGTAGAACAGTAATGAAACAATTCTCTGGTTCAAAAGATACATTTTCATTTTAAACTAATGCAATATTTTTTCTTTGGTAAGTATACAGTAATTTGTCTTTTGTAGAAGAATTGCATTTATTTTGGCAAGCTTTGATAAATGTAATTTTGGATTTCCATTTGTAGAATAATTTTTAGGGACTATTTTTAAATGTCTCAGCTTCAACAACATTGGAGCAAATTATGATAACTTAATACCTCAAAAGAACATTTCATTTTTTATGTTTTACACTACATCTACTGTAACAGTTTTGCAAAAAGGATACTTTCGGGCCTGTTTATTAAACTCTGATACATTTCCAGTCAAAAACAGCCATATTTGCATGTACAGTAGCTGCATGCATCATTAGGCACTTTGCTTATCCAAACCATGCAAAAACTGCCATGCAATTCTGGGCAGTAGTCACATTTCCATATATGCAAAATATATCATGTACATTATATAATATGCAAATGTATGCATATATGTATATCTTTATTTATATAGCACCATTAATGTATATAGCGCTTCACAGTAGTAATACACGTGACAATTATATAAATAACAAACAATATAAATAACACATAATGGTAAGAAGTGCTTCAGACATAAAAGTAACATTTAGGAAAAGGAGTCCCTGCCCAAAAGAGCTTAAAATCTAATTAGTAAGTAGAAAGAACGTACAGAGACAGTAGGAAGGAGTTCTGGTAAGTGTGTCTGCAAAGGGCCAAGGTTGATGTATGAGGTGTATAGTATGAGCCACGGATCTACTCAAATGCTTTGCAAATAAGGCAAAGTGGCAAAATTGAATATTCGTGGTCTGTTCATTAAGCTACAAGTTACTGTAGCAAAATGCCCGGAAAGTAATAGTCAGAAATGTCACCTCTTCCAGGGAGGCCAGATTGGACTTTTAGGGAGAATTTCTAAAAATGTTTTACCAGGAAGTAATACATTAAGAGTTACGTCTAGTTTTCAAGTACTGTAGGTCCTGGGCACAGTTATAACAATACATGGTTACATTAAATACAGTCAATTAACAAGAGTTATGCAGTCAATTTCCATACATTTCATGGACAGTTAGAGTTGGAAAATTGGGTACAGGGGATAAAAAGGGTGGTGAGTTTCAGATTGAAACATCACAAAAAAAAGGCTGGTGAGCAGCTTTAACATCACAAAACAGCTCACACTCTGGCTGTGCCAAAGGCTGTCCACCTCTGGGGAAATGCAGATGTAGACTGAAGGGGTTCAGCTTGAATGCAGCTGGGGTTTCAAAAAGTCTTTTGTCCTCTTGGGTCATTAGCATTCCAGAGTGTGGGACTGATGAAATACAGCAGTAAGAATGGGAGTGGGGAGAGAAGGAAAACATTTCAATATGCATTACATATTTAAATGTACATGTCATCCCTGTAGTTTTCACAAGGTTCTCAGCCCGTGGAGTATAGGTTAAACAATCCTGAGATAAACAAGTCAATGGGCCCTTCCCTGCATTGGTATATTCTTTATCAAGTATTATACTGTATGGTGGGCCAACTACATCAAATGATTAATTGGAATTTACCACAAGGGGTGAAGAGGCAGGGCAGGTCTGAAATTAGCAGCTTTATTTCCATATCTATCTCTTAATTTACAATTACATTGCAAAAGTGCATAGGTAACAAAGAATATGACAAACATAAGATTTTTATCGTATCAAATTGCATGTTTTTTCCGGGCAAGTTGAAATTGAGAATATCAGAGTTTAATGAATAGGCCTATTTCCAAAATATTATTATTATCATTTATTTATAATGTGTCAACATATTCTGTAGAGCAGTACATTAGGTTTGGAGAACGAAAATAGATTACATAGGGCCTCATGCAGTAAGCGTTGATAAGGATTTTTTCGTCATTTTATAGCCAAAATTGGGTTTGAGATTCAGTAAGCGCCGATAAGTGCTTGATTTCGGCAGGTTTCGTAGCCGATAATTTTGTTATGGCCAGTCGGCTGCCGATAAGCCTGTTTTCGCCACTGATCGCCACTTTTTTAAATCGGCTGGATTCAAGTACCAAAATCAGCTTATCGGGCTGATCGGCACTAGGAAATTGAGATGTTATGGCCAATTTCTCCCGCCAACTAAAGTTGGCAAGTTGGAGGGGAGAACGATCGCTAAGGCTGCCGGAACGGCACTTAGAAAAAAAAAATCTTCTGTACATCAATGGAGTCAATGGAGCGGGGACGTATAACAGTATAGTACTGTTTACGTTTCATTGCTCACAATACAAAGGTGATTTGCATTACAGTGTGGGGGGCATTCCCTGCATTGTGTCACAGCTGACGTGTATTATTTGCATAACATTGCAAATGTTGCAAAACATTTAGATGTTTTCATCATTTGCGTGTCACATTACTCATCATGTGATGATGTGTCAAGGGAAAATCCTATACTCAACTCTTAAAGGAGAACCTCACATCATATCACACATTTTACTGAACTGAGCGACAATTATTTATATGATGTTACACATGTCACACATCTAACACATACACCGTATATTCATGTTGCTTTACATTACACAATGCTTGTAACGTGTAACGCATCTGTAAACGTTCATGTACATCTTTCTTCTCATGTTTACATGTAGTTTTGGGTCCTTCCTTTTTCATGACGTCACTTATTGGACACTCAATCACATTGCATGTTTACATTGTAAACGTTGCATTACAAGCACTTCAACCTAACGTCTACACACATGTACAGTAATTCATCATTGTGACACCTTTCAAACTGATTCTATAGCAACTATCCTCATTACAGAAATGCATGCATATGCACACGACAATTCATTGTTGTCAACATGTGACAATAACATGGCTAATTACACATGTTGCAGCAAACATTTTACACGTCAATCTCAGGCTTTTTGTCTAATTACATGACTGACTGTTGCGTTCAGAAGTGTTACATGCATTGCACATTAAATTAAGTTTTTTAAAGCAATGTTTGTACAAAGCTTCACGTGACATCATTGTCAAATATCATGATTCCCTGCAGAATACACAGAACAAATACTTCTAAGATCAAGTGCAGACAGCTTGGGACAGAAGTACTTTAATATGTTAATGTAACACCTTGCATTTTACTATGTCACCTGACATCATCACATACCTATTTAAAGGACGCCTATTACCTGCTCATTCACAGCTACTTATTTCAAAATGTTGCGATTGTTTAGGAGACGGAGGAACATTCTTTTCCATGACATGCTTGCTGATCAAGAGAATGACATAGGGCAAGGGAGGGACAGAGGCAGGGACAGTGACAGGGACAGGCACGCGGATACGACAGGGACAGGGAGAGGGACAGGCCGAGGGAGAGGTAGAGGGACAGGAGATCAGAGGAGAAGACAGAGGAGACAAGTTGTGCCTCGTCCGCGTGTGTACAGGGAGAGAACCCTGTTAGATGGGATGAGTGAGGAGGAGATAGTAAGTCGCTATCGTTTGAGTTCAGCAGCAATCTTATCTCTTTATGAGGAGATAAGGGGAGATTTAGATTTTTTAACAGCCAGAGGTCGTGCAGTCCCTGGGCTTGTTAAAATGCTGTGCTCATTACATTATCTTGCTTCCGCGTCATTCCAGACAACTGTGGGCATAGTGGGCAGGGTCTCGCAATCTACATTCTCGCGGGCCTTTACCCAGTTTCTCTATGCACTCAATAGACGCGCTAGGAATTATATTCATTTTCCTACAGAGGCGACAAAGTGGCTGGAAGTCAGGACTGGCTTTTATAATATAGCAGGGATACCATGTGTGCTGGGTGCAATCGATTGCACACATGTTGCTTTGATTGCACCTAGTCAGAGTGAGCATGTTTACCGCAATCGTAAGCACTACCATTCACTCAATGTACAGGTGGTATGTGATGCCACGATGAGGATAATGCATGTGGTACCCAAATTCCCTGGTTCCAGTCACGATTCCTCTATCCTGAGGAACTCTTCAGTCTTCCATGCGTTCGAAGAGGGACATTTTGAACATGGTTGGCTGCTGTGTGAGTACAGATTTAGATGTTCTAACACAAAACACATTTTTCTTTAGGAATGTTGGCATTGTAGAATCTTATCACTAATGTAAGCTTATGTGTGCTCCATTCATTATAGGTGACTCAGGATACGGAATTAGGCCGTGGCTATTGACTCCGGTGCTAAACCCTCAAACTGAAGCAGAGGAGAGGTACAATGCAGCCCATATCTTTACAAGATCTGTTATAGAGAGGACATTTGGCCTACTCAAGACCAGATTTAGGTGTCTGGACAGAACTGGTGGGGCTCTTTTATACAAGCCTCAAAAAGTGTCTGATATTATCCTTGCCTGTTGCATTTTGCACAATGTTGCACTCAGGCACAATGTACAATCAGACCTAGCTGAGCCTTTGGTAGACGAGCATCCAACCCATGTAGCTGCTGAAAATGAACAAACAGCCAGTGGTGGCCAGACACGCCAGAATCTCATCAATTCCTTTTTTTCTTGTAAGTAAAAACATATATGGTCCTAGTACTACGTTTATAGATTAATTATGTTATATTAACAATAATGTTTCTTTATATAACCTTCTGTTAGGACACAGATGAATATGGGTTGCACACCTTTCTTTTCTCTGCTGTGTGCACAAAGGGATGTGGCAGCGGTATGTTATTGTTGCACAGGTTATATAATCCTTCTTAAATTGTACATTAGTTGTGTGTATGTGAATACAACTGGGGTAACAAAGCAGTAATATTTTAGCATTGTGTTGTTCCTTATGTTAACACAATACACATAGTATGGGCATAGTCATTCATTCTTGCAGTATGCTTACATACAATGTTATTGGTGCAGTGTAACATGTACATCCATATGATGTGTACACCAGGCTGCTTTACATTTTGAATGTGATTAAATATACATGGTGTTGCACATTTAACACCAAATACACACTTTGCTGTGTTGCTTACGGTACTGAAGATGGCATGTCAATGTTTGCAATTTATATACTGTATTGTTCCTTTGCATTATAGGTATATCTCCAGTATGACTGTTCATGGTATGTATATTTGCTGACATCTGGCATAAGATGTGCCTACCTCAATCTTCGTATAATTATTTGAAGTAAAAACCCAACATATTGGTTCAAAGAAAAATGTTACATATATGTACTTTATGTATCATGTACATGCATTTTGCTACTATTGAGGTTTCATGTGCATTGTATTAGAAAATGATTACTCCCATTTCATCACATTTAAAGTATGTTCCCTTATAAATTCCATTAATGTAATATAGAGGTGTTTGGAGAGAAGGGGATAACTGTACTTATTTGTTTACTTACGGGAGCTAATTCATCACGGATGCAATTGACTGATCATAACACTCCATGCATGAATGCCTGTAATCACAACAATGCGTGGTACATCTTATATTTAGCAATGTAGGTGATTATTAATGCTACAAATTATTTGTCAACATTAATTAAAATGTGTCACATGTGTATGTATAAGTCACACGTGTGTTGATGTGACCTACATGTAACAAGTGTCAAAGTGTAAACAAAACCACAATTGTGTCAAAAATTTTACTGTAATTTTGCTTTTCTAATTTCCCACAATGACAATGTTGGTAATATATTTGGAATGTCATTGACGTCACTTCATCATTATCATGATGATAATTATCAAGTATTCTCAAAATATAAACGTCAATCACGTGCACATTAGCATAGGCACACTTTTTAAGACAACTGTTTGTGTCTGTATCAATTTGTGTATGATTCATGTATAACACCGACAAATGATAACAGCAGGTTTATTATGGTAGCTTATATCATCATATTGACTGTAGTATGTATGTGTTGAACGTTTAATAAACACAGTAAACTATAGTTAGTTTGGTACATGAAATATACACATAAACGTACTTCATTACATGATGTTGATGTAATATTCAGAACATCATGCATTGTAGGGGACCACAACATCTTGCCAATAACATTTTTTGCTACAGTCCCAAACCATTTTATCAACATACCCATGTAACAAGAGATTTTTTAACTATAAATGGCTAGTTGGTTGTAAGTGTCCTTTACATTGGGAGAAGGAGTGGCTCAGTGAGTAAAGACACACACTGGCACTGAGAGTTTGAAGCAGGGGAGTCTGGTTCAATTCCCGGTGTCGGCTCCTTGTGACCTTGGGCAAGTCACTTTATCTCCCTGTGCCTCAGGCGGCAAAAAATAAATTGTAAGCTCCACGGGCCAGGGACCTGAGCCTGAAAAATGTGTCTGTAAAGCGCTGCGTACAACTAGCAGCGCTATACAAGAACATGCTCATATTATTATTATTATTATTATTATTGTTACATAGTTTCGACAGTCATACGTTCCATTACACAATAAAATACACAAATGTGTTAGCAGAGTGGGAATGGTTGTTATATATAAAACACACCATGGCATAAAATGTTAGTAGTAATTAAAGAACAGTCAAGGAAATTTCTAGCTGCACTCTTTTGCAACATCATTATGTTAATTAAGTGCTTATGCAATATAGGCATAAGGGTATCACATTTTTAATTGTTTGTTAATAAGCGCTGCAAGCAATATAAAATTAGTTCCATATGTAGTATAGTAGTCGGTGGCTCCTCCTCACAATCATCTCATATAAAGGTAGACTCTTCTGAAATCATACATTGATCCGATTGTATCTTCCCCGACATCTCTGAAATACAGCAAACACATGATGGTCAAAGATGGCACCTTACTATATATGTATCCGTGACAACGCGTTACACAGCCCTATATGATTGTGTAGATACACACGTCAGTCACTTATATGTTAGAACTACAAGTGTACATCTTAATGTAATGGTTAATTAAATTAGTAGCAGGCATAACTATGTATATGAAATTAACGTTGCCTGTAAACTGAAAGATGTGCGCGCACATCTTAGTGTGCGCACGCACTTCACTCTTGGGTCGACTAACTGTTAGCGCATGCGCAAAGCAATGCGTACGTTGTGCGTTCAATACATGTTGAAAATAGCATTAACCATTAAATATTTATTTCAAATACAATGAAGGCGAAACTACATTCGTTCTAAACGAGTACATCTGTATTCTTTTTAAACAGACGTGTGTGGACAGAAAGCACAGCCGATAACACAATGCGCAAATGCAATACGTGTGACGTCATGTTAAGCCAGCGTGAAGCGCACGAAAACACTCCTCCCACTCAATTAACATTCGGCTAACGCCCAGTGTACGCCCACAAACAGTGAGGCGCACGCATGACACAGTGCAGTTACCGTAACTATAACAAAACAACACAGCCAATAGGCTTTGACGCGCGAACGTCGCTTGGGGGCGGGACTTACATCCGTAATCCTTTTTAAGGACGCCTTGGCACATGACAAGGGTCCCACGTCATACGTGGTCGACCCGGTTTGTTTTTTCTAGATGTTGCATGATAACAAAACAGGTGTGTGTTACAGTTATGGTAACATGTTTATAATATGTTTAAAGGGATAGGAAAGTACATATATTTATTCCGTGAGCAATGTGTACTACTCTTTCAGGTTCAACTATATTGTAATAGGAAACAATGTGTTTGTGATCGCTACATGTTATGCAGTCTGCAATGTTACGCTGTATCCACGCATTTAAAGTCAAAATGGTGGTTACAAAAAAAAAAAACTTTTAACGCTGAGTCAACGCATAACGATTGTTATATTTACCATTCTTGTAGAAGTAACACTTCGTCTGCCTGCAACTGGTTGCTCCAGAAAACCAAGGCATTTGCATCCACGGTTGACCCAAACGCTGAATCCTGTATGACACACATCTCCTCCATGAAGCGCTCATAGGAATCGCCACTGCTTTCTTCAAACAATTGGTCCGGAGGTAGGTTAATTTCTTCGGGTACCCATTCGAATGCGTTTGCAGCAGAAAGGCTTTGTACAAAATCATAGTAGTTATGTTCTTGTAGAATGTGTGTTTCAGCAATGGAGGGTGCAGATATTGCAGCAGGTATCGATTCACACGGAACAGTAGTAGCGGATCCATTGCTATTGGCATTGGGAATAAATATGCCATTTAGCACAATATGTGTGCCGTCTTCCACGGTGAATTGTTTTTCCTTAGCAATCTTCCAAAAACCATACCTTTCTTGTAGCTTATCCTGCACACGTTCAAAACAGTCATTAGTTGATAAAGTGAATCTTACTGAGGATTTAAAATTTCGCGCACGCCCAGGTTCTTGGTAATAAGGATACTTTGCTCTAATCAAATCATAGATTTGTCCCACGTTGGCTTTCTGGTCTGGACTTGACACAATTGCTTCTGCAATCATCAGTTTGTACCCCTTGTGTGGATGCATATTTCTCCATAAATCATCAGCCATTGCAGAGTATCAGAAATGATGTGTGCAGTTCTATGTTCTTTGCTCATAATAATGAAATCGTTCAAATGCTAACTATTTTGTGTCTTTCCTTTTCAAGGTCACACAATGTTTCAACTTGTACTCCTTGTTTCAAGCACCAATTGTAGGTCTAGAAATAATTGGTTTCACATTTGTGGTTTCTGATAGCCATTTGAGTGACCAACATGTAGCAACTTTTATCTACTTTCTCAAAACATTTGTAGACTTTTAATTAAGAAACATTGTGGGTTGAGGAAAAAAACATTGTCCACTTTATGAAAATAGTGCTTACACGGCCATATAATGAAATACACACACACCTGTAAAAGAAAAAAAAATTTTTTCACATAGACACAGAAATGTATTTGAAAGTCTGGTTAACTCCCTGTCTGCATCAGAGTTTAAGTACGTGTGTATATGTAGATATATATATATATATATATATATATATATATATATATATCATAAATATATATATATATAATGTCAGGGATTTTTATATTGGTGTGATTTATTTAAAGGTTTAAATAATAGAGGCTTAAAATTTGTTATGGCCTATTGCATTGACCTGTCTGGTAAATGTGATTTACCATCAAACAAGGTTTTTTTTTAATTTAGAAGGCCTGTAGTGTTACAACCAATAATATCTCTGTAATGCAGGTGTACACAGAATATATTGATGGCAGTAAGTAGGCCTTGTATGAAACCTATTTAAATGGTGATAAACATGAGTGAATTAAGTAATAAATATTTGTTTTAGTCCAATACTGTTATAGGCTCACAGTTAGTATAGTTCACAAACATTAGGCCTGTATTATTAAAATACTGTGTTTTCACATGGAAGCATGAAGTGTATGTTTTCTGAAAATACATCTATACCAGTTTAGATAGTACAATATATATATATATATATATATATATATATATATATATATATATATATACACTGTGTGTGTGTACATATATCCATACATACTACATATATATTCGTATACATTCACAGATATGTTCTTGAAACAAGAACACATAAATGATTAAAGGACAACATTACAATGGGCAAGCAAGGTGAAGGTAAGTAATGTTTTACACTTAATCCTGCTGTACACGGACAAGAAAGATGTTTGCAGTTAAACAGATGTGTGTTTTTAATTGCATGTGAATAATATTAACATGCAATGATTACATCAAGTAACACACCCAAATACAATGTTTTGCAGGTAAGTCAATGGCAGCTTCTCTAAACATAGCAACTGGCTCCTGGTGGACCATTACTGAACAGATGATTAATACATCAATATTAATAACACTATTCATTAATGAGGACTGTTAACATTTCCAAAACTTCACGTGTACAAGAACATACTTGAAAGTTTGGAAACAACAGGTCTTCAGCATACATACAATATTCATTAGATAATCTGAAGTCAACAAAACAAGGCCAAATACATATTTAGTGAATTATAACATTTATTTAGTTTTTCCTTTTGAGAGCGATTAACAGGCCTGCTTTTTGTCTCTTGGATTTTCCTTTTTCGTTTAGCAACAACTTTAGGCACAACAGTGCCACTTTGAGTGGCCTCTGGCACTTCACGGGCAGGGCTTGTGGCCAGTGACTGTTCACGGACAGGGCTTGTGGCCAGTGACTGTTCACGGACAGGGCTTGTGGCCAGTGACTGTTCACGGACAGGGCTTGTGGGCAGTGACTGTTCACGGACAGGGCTTGTGGGCAGTGACTCACCAACAGGGCTTGTGGGCAGTGACTCACCGACAGGGCTTGTGGGCAGTGACTGTTCATGGACAGGGCTTGTGGCCAGTGACTGTTCACGGACAGGGCTTGTGGCCAGTGACTGTTGACGGACAGGGCTTGTGGGCAGTGACTCACCGACAGGGCTTGTGCCCACTGACACATGTGAGCAAGTTGGTAGATACTGCACAACTGATGGTTGGTCCGTTTCATGTGTGGTTTTTTTTGTTTGTGTCCAAAAACTGGTCAGTAGTAACTGCTTGTGCTTTGTTGTTTTTGCCGCCTCCTTTGTAGGTGTCAGCTCCTGATTTTCTACAGATGGCAGCGGTAGGATGTCGTCAGGAACCTGCACAGAAATGTCTGCTACTTGACCGGTAACATTCCGACCTGGGGAATGAACATCAGATGCATGTGGTGAAAAATTACCAGCATGTAAAGATCCTGCCTGTGAGGTGTTGAAGTTGAAATTGGGTACAGTAGTCATTCTCAAGTAATTTGCTTGTGTTTGCTGCACAACCATTGCTTCTAATGACGTGTTTATTTTTTGCATTTGTTTAGGCACTTCAATGAAGACTCTGTGGAGATGTGCCAGTTGTGATATCGTTTGTTCCTGCAGTGAAATCATCCTTTCGAGCACTGTCATCAGATCAGAATGGCGACGATTTTCAGCTTCCACAATTTTTCCCTCAGAAGCTACAATTGCATCGTATGTGTTACTTGATGGACGAATTGGCTGTGCAACTGTTTCAATGGGAACCTCTTCATGGTCACTTGGTTGGTTTTCTGTGTCTATGGTGGCATCTTCATCATCTTCATCTTCATCATCATCATCTTCATCATCATGTTCTAAAAATAAATGTACACATTATGAAATGGCATGTTAATCTCTGCTGTTTTACTATGTAATTATACTGTGTCATAAGTAACAACTAACATGTTTCCATACGTTTTATAACGTCCCATTAAAAACTACCTTGACTTACGAATAATGTTTGGACTCAGTATGAAATAAGAATGAATGAAAAGTTGTTCTAAACTAACAACTCCTACATGATACTTAACATCACAAACACAATACATGTTGTCTTAAACTTAATTTTCACTGACACTAAGTAATCCTATTTAAAGAACATGTGCAAAACAAATAATGAACATGACAACATAACATATAGAAGTGCACATATTATATGGCCACCACCTCATACACCCACCTTCTAGGTGTGTTGAGCTGCATGACCCAGGTGAAGACACTTGTTCCGTCTCAGGTGACACATGTCCTCCAGGGGCAACTATATATAACAATAACATCAGTTGTACATTTACATGTGTAAATATTGAACAAACAGTTATTGTATGTTCTGTATTTATGAGTAACTAACAGCATCAGTTCCTTAACAGAAAATGTGTGTGAGAAAGTGAACATAAATAGTTGTAATAACAATGTACATGCCTGTGTAGTTAGAACGTTTGAGTTCCCTAACATACAGTACAACATACTATGTTTCTGCAGTAATGCGTTAGGATAAATTGATTACATTTGTAGATAAAAAAAATTTGTTGTGTAGTCATATCAGTATCATAATGTACATAAGTATCATGAGATGAACATTCACAATGGTTATCATGAAGGTGGTCATATAGCAAAAAAATTCGTTTTTGGTAGAGGATATGTGTGGTACATTAATAGAAAGTGTGGCACATCTGAATGTGGCTGTCACTCAACAACACAACACATGCAGTGTGTGATAATGTGTTGTTGATATCAGTTGAACAATAGATATGAGTGAACGAATGTGTGACGTACGGTTTGATAAGTAATGACTTGTTGGGGGATTTAGTACCTAGAGTGAAGCTTTCAAATGAGTGTGATTACCTTCAGTTTTGCTAGTCAGGTTGTAAGAACGGTATTCCCTTCCCCAAAAACCCTAATCAGGCAGACCTTACAATTACTTCAAACAGGTGAAAATGGTGTGAACTAAGTTGACCGTAAGATGACCCTGTAATTTGGGTGTGTGCTGAACCCACCCCCTCTGTTGACGTGTATGCTGTGATGACATATTCATTGCAGCTGCTTTAACACAATGGTAGAGGAGCTAAATAGTCGTCTGAAGTGTGCAAGTTATGAACACAATGACATAACATATGCTACGTGTGCCTCATTATGCTGTCTGTATATGACATAAAGCAAAAATGGACCTTTTAATAAACAAGTAGCCATTTGTTTGTGCTAGTGATGTTTGTAAGCCGTTGCATGCAATATATTCGATGCATGATTACAATAGCCAGTAATGTCGTGTTTGTATGGGTTAAATAAATAATATACAGATTAATATTATACATATTTATGTTCTGTAACAGTAGCTAGTAATAATTTCTCATTACCATGTGTTACACATGTGTGCTACCCTGTTGTTCCCCATCTTCGCCCACCATAAATTGCTTCCACTGCAGCAAAGCATTGTGGGAATTCACATGCAAATGAGCACGCAATGCAACGTGGTATATTAGTTACTGCTTTTAGTAGGACTACAACATATATGTCTAATTTGACACAGAGAGAGAGAGAGAGAGAGAGAGAGAGAGAAACAGACATATACATATATAGATGTAGGTATGCTGATATTGGGAAGTCACTATAAAAAGCAGCGGAAATGTTTAAAATAACTGTAAGCAACGACACGCCTAGTACAGTAATATTTCTCACCTGGTGGAAATTGTGAGGGATAAATTCCGATGTCCCTGTCACCGGGCAAGCCCTCCACGATGACGGGAAGTAATTTTCCCCGAAGCAGCTCCTCCAATGGAGTTAATATCAGACGCTGTGGTGGCGGGCCACCTCCAGTGCCAGTAGCATGCACGCGTTGGTCTTGTATTTTCTTTTTTAATTTTGACCTAATATCGTCAAATCTCTTGCGACAATTCTCCTTGATCCTGACACGATTCCCACACGCATTGACACCAATTACTATTGTGTCCCACATTTCTTTTTTGCTTGATGAACTTGTCCGCGCTTGAAAAACATACAAAATATATGACGTTAATTAATAATAATACAACCACCAGTTTCCTACACTGCTAGCTGTTCCAAGAGAAAGCAAACATGCTGTTTTAGGTGTAATATGTGAAGCACATGAGCATTCACTACTAAACCTATACATGTAAGCAAGGTTGCATTAATATTGTATGCAGTTATCGCAAATTGTACGCCTGAGTTTTGTTGTCCTTGTAACGCATGATAAAAAGCTGTGTTTCCACACTAATTAACATAGAAAGATATTCTGTACCCATATTTGCATATGAACAAAACTCACATGACCTAGGATCACATGTATTTGAAGAATAAATGGAAAGGTACACTTACCTACTAAATGTCCATAGAGACTGTCATAGTGCTCCAGAATCCCAGTGACAAGAGCCCTATTTTCTTGGTCATTGAAGCGAGGTTTACGTGGCTTCTCCACACGTTTCTTCCGAGCACGTTTAGGCTCAGAGCTTGCCTGCTGCTGACTGGACTCTCCTTCTTCCAATGGAAGAGCCTCCAAAAGCTGGCCACCAGCAAGCACGCCACCACCAGACACCCCATCAGCAACTGAGCCACCAGCAGCACTCACAGCACCAGCACTCCCACTCCTAGCACCAGCACTCCCACTCCTAGCACCAGCACTCCCACTCCCATCAACAGCACTCCCACTCCCAGCACCAGCACTCCCAGCACCAGCACTCCCACTCCCAGCAACAGCACTCCCACTCCCAGCAACAGCACTCCCACTCCCAGCAACAGCACTCCCAGCAACAGCACTCGCACTCCTAGCAACATCACTCCCCTGAACAGTACGTTCACTCTGACGCGTACTCGCACGAGTAGCACTACCACTCCCACCAGCATCACTCTTCCCACGCTTTGCGGGCATACTTACAGCACTCACAAAAAACAGAAAACAAATGTACAGCCAATCACACGAAACACTTCCACATATAAAACAAGACAAAGATGTAAACAAAACAACAAAGGACAAAGCTCTCACAATACACAACAAGTCTCTCAGTCAATATGCAAATATTAAATCGCCCAGCTCTGTGCGTCTCTCTCTCTCTCACTCCCAACAACACAGAGAATGATTAACAGTACACGTTGCCTTTAAATATGGCGCGCTATCCAATACAGGCTTGCTTCGCCTGATTCAGCAAGATTTTTGATTGGCCAACCTAACAGCACCCCGCCACGCACGCCGATACACCTGTGTGTGATCGGCAAATTATCGTGAGAGTGGGCGGATTTGTTTTCGGTTTCATTTTGAAGACATTCGGCACTTACTGCATACGGAGAGGGAAAATCGCCAATAACATGACTAATCGGTAAGCTTGCCGATTTCACATAATCGTCGCTTACTGCATGAGGCCCATAGTGTCTTGTGTCCTACAGTTTACCAAGCGCATAATCATGGAAGTTTGTAATTGTAAGGAATCGAGGAACACGTCCTTTGCGACGTGTTCCCTCTTTACCTAGTGCTGCCTCTGCTCCACTCTCCACTCATGCGCGCAACCCCGTTCTGATTACAAAGCGTGTGTGCACCCGCAGCTCTTCAGCCCCTGCCACGGAGCTTGGCTCCGCCCCTCGGATGCGCCGCGCGCACGTGACAACGTGCAACGATCCCCAGCTGCGTGTCAAGCATCATTTGTGCCTCTTGTCTCCTGCAGGCTATCCCAACTTCCGCTGGAGCCGCGCCTCCACTCCACCCCCTATCCCATTGGTCCGCTCCACCCCCTATCCCATTGGTTCTATCTGCCTACTTATACCCTGTTCCTGCTTTCAGTCAGTGCTCAGCATAATTCGGTGTAGCCTCGCTGCTTCCTACAATTGTGCCTTGCCTTGTTCCAGTCTTGTCTTTCAGATTAACCTCGTGTACCGACTCGGCTTTTAAGTTAACCCCTCTGGATATTGACCTCGGCTTACCCTCGACTATTCTACCATCTATAATCCCAGACCACGGCTAACAGACTTCTACAATTCTACTCTCTCCAATCCCAGGACCTACAAATATACCGATTAACCTTCTATCTCCAACCCAGACCCGGCAAAGCTAGACAATCCGCCTTCCAGGCACGCTTCCTCTGCTGTGGGTGTGTGGCTTTGTACCTTCCCACCTCAGTACCGGGGTCTTGCCTTGTTTGTGGGTATCATGAGCATTACAGTATGCTTAGCCCAACAAACATAGACCCCAGAGGTGAGCCAAGCACTGTCCTCTATTTCCGAGCACTTCCAGTACTTGGATAATCAAGTCGCTTTTCTGACTCAAAAGTTAGCCGCAGTCTCACTCCAACAGTCTCAGTCTAGAATTCTCCGGCCTACAAATTTTCCTCCTCTAATCCAGAGCCTAATATCCATGTGGAGCCACGACACCCTACTCCCAATCGCTATGCAGGGGACCTACAAGGGTGCAGAGGTTTGCTCAACCAATGCGACATTCAGTTCGAATTAACCCCTTCTCGCTTTTCTTCCGACAGATCTAAAGTGGCCTATATTATTGCATTGTTAACTGGAGATGCTTTGGCATGGGCTTCTCCCATCTGGGAACAGAGACCTGAACTCACGCAAAACTTCGCAAGTTTTCAAAAATAATTCAAGCAGGTTTTTGACACTCCAGGCCGTAAGGTCACCGCTGCCTCTTCCTTGTTTCACATTTCACAGGGCAATCTCCTCAGGATAAATTACACCCCTGTGGGTTATTCTCAAAGAAATTCTCCTCTGCAGATCAAAATTACGATGTTGGGAACAGAGAACTGTTAGCCATCAAACTTGCTCTACAAGAATGGAGACATCTCCTGGAGGGTACCGAGAACCCCATTTCAATCCTCATGGACCATAAAAACGTATTGTATATCGAAGGCGCTCGCTGCCTTGGCTCACGTCAGGTCCGCGGGGTGCTCTTTTTCTCAAGGTTCAATTATATTATTTCTTTCTTTCCGGTACTAAGAATCTCCAGGCAGATGCCTTATCCCACCAATTCATCAGTAAAGACCAGAACCGAAGATGTCCCAGAGAGCATTCTTCCCCCTAAGTATGTCCTCTCTGCAAACTTCTTTGACATGCTGGACCAGATTTTGGAGTCTCAAACACTTATTCCCAAGTGTATGGAGGCACCGGACGGTTGCTTGAATTTAGTAGAATATGGAATGGTATCCTTGATGCAGGTTCATTCGCATTAATCAAACTTTTAATTACTTACAGAGATAAAAAATTAGAAACATTAGCGATAGAAATAGATCAGCTTCAAGCAGAACTTAAATTATTTAATGAAACTATAGAATTTAAAGAACTAGAAGAACAGATTAATTTGAGAATGGAAACTTTTGAGGAGGATCTTTTAGCAAACAAAGAGAAAAAATTCCAAACAGATTTTATTGATTTTTTTATTGAAATTGGGCACCAAGAAGGGAGATAAATGTGCAACAACAATCTAATAGGAATCCAAATAATAATTATTTTAAGACTAAAAATACTTTTATTACAAATAAAAATTATGAGTATCTGAAAACTAGAGACCATGAGGAGGGTCCACATAAAAAATGGAATCCCTCCCATACCAATGCCCCTAAAAAAATCTAAAGCGGGACCATTAAAAGATACTACAATTATCTATAAGAGAAGGGGTTCTTCTATACCCAATGACGTTGGGACAGATATTACGAGACCCTTGTCAGATACATTTAGGACAATAGACACGCCACAAACAGAAATCCAATTAGGGGCAAGACCCAAAATAAAGAGAAATATACAAGATTTTACTAATAATACCTCATCGGTTTCTTTTTTAGAGAAAAGACACCCTATAAGAAAAAAGAATCCTTTAGACACCGAAAGGGAAGAACAAGAATTGAGTTCCCAATTGAACCAAGAGAACAAAATGATCCTCTTGGAGAAAAGGAAGAAACAACTCATTCAGACACAGAGAGACCTATAATAAATAGAAAAATAGGTAGCAGAGGGGGAAAGAAGTTCAGAGAAAAAAGCAGGTAAAATTAATGAAGGAAACTAAAAATACTCTTTTGCATAATCTGTCCAAAGCTAAATTGACCGCTGAACAAGAGAGAGTCCTTGAGAAAGGTCTCTCTTTTGCCCCCACTAAAGGTCTGGTTCTTTTTGATCTTTTTATTGATCTACATCATTTTACAAGGAAACTAACTATAAAAAGACATTTTTTAATAAAATTAAATAATAGTGTCCCTATTTTTGATAATGTATCACATCAAAAAGAACGTGAATATTTTGTAGCAATGTCAGCACTCTTGGAGGAAAATGAAGGTTTAGAGGAGGCATGTGCTTTGAAAGAGTCTGATTTAAACGTAGATTTAACTATGCACTCCAATTTTAAACCCAAATCTTGTTTTTACCCTTCATACTCCAAGGGACATAATGTTGAGACTTTGACAAAGGCTCTAGGGCTGAAACGCGTTAGAGGATCCATCAGCTACACCCATCTGTTTCAATAAACATTTTGTAGTCACCACCCACGCTTTCACCCTGCTTTTTTTTGGCTGTGCTCCGCTATTCTTCCTGCTGCTGCTGGAAGTTTTCACATGCCATTGTATGCTGGATTGCACGCCGAGGATTCGCTGCACACGAGGGGGAGTCCCGCAGGTCACGTGACCCTCTCATCACACGCTGCTGACAAGACAGAGACAGCGCTTTATTGCAGAGACCAGCAGCTCAACTGAGACGCGGAGCTGACCGGTCCACAGTCACCGACAGCAGAGGAGAACACCGCCGGTCGTGTGACCACCCCATGTGATGTTCCAGTCACGAGAGGGTTGGCGGTGCAACGTTACAGATATTGATGACCAGATCACGACACCTTTATCCCCCAAACCGTGAGTGCCTGCAACACTTGGTGCCCTTGGCTGGGCCAGTTGCTTTTTTATGGTACAAAGTATACCTCTACATATATTCATTGCAGTGATTACTACATTGACTCTGATGCACCTTATTGGATAAATCTATTATCCGGGTTCAGTGTGCTACAAATGTGGTCGTACTAATTGTTTGACTTGTAAACACCTTATAAATACAAGTAAAACATTTATTTGTAATGTAACCGGTGAGGAATTTCCTATTAAAGAATTTATAAACTGCAATTCAATGTATGTTATTTATCTTTTGAGTTGCTCATGCGGTTTACAATACATTGGTTGCACAAAAAGGAGCCTGAAGGAACGCTTTGTTGAACATAGGAGAAATATCATTACAGGTTTTTTAGGCCATGGTATACCTAGACATTTCTTTAATGCCCATAATAAAAATATTAATGATCTCTCTATAATAGGTATTGAACATATTAAAGTAGATGATCAAAGAGGTGATAGATTATTGAGGCTAAGAAAACAAGAAACATATTGGATCTTTAGATTACAAACAATGCAACAGGGGGTCTTAATGAAGACCTAGAACTTTTAGCTTTTCTCTAGATTGTTTATATTACTATAAATTGGTTCCTTTCTTCCCCCTAGGAATGACTCCATCTAAATTATCTGGATGTTTATTCATATAGACATTTACCATTATTTGCTTTATATGTCAATAACTCTGTAGGTATAATTATTCAAACTTTTTTCTAATTCACCATCTTTTATCTAATTTATTCATAGTTCGTTTGATCTTCTATTTTTTAATATAATTGAGCCCAAAATGCAAAATTTAGTAATGTATCCCTTTCTTTTGGTTTAGTATTTGATATTAATTATCTTGTAATATACATGTGTATATATATTATACATATATATATTTTATAGTATATATTTTTTAATATTTTGTCTGAATTTTCCATATATATATATATATATATATATATATATATATATATATATATATATATATATATATATATATTCAAATACATATTCATTAATTGTTTATGCAATATTTTCCTTTTTTTGTTTATGTGACATGAACCAAATACTGGGTGTTGATCTCAGGGTGTTTACCCTTTAAATTTAGCAATCAATTTTAGTCAATTACTATGCTAATTACTTTATTAATTATAATTTTTAAATCACTCACAATAGGGTATAAAGCACCTTGAATATCCACCCCCAGTATCCCTAACGAAGCCATTGTCATTGGTGAAACGCATAGGAGGAGTTCCAGTGGGTTACGTTCGAATTGGGTGGATACACACTTGTCCTGTGTGCCCCCTGAGACGTAGCAGCCTGTTTACAAGCTTGAACTATCATTACGCAAGACGTGTTGCTCTTCCAACATCCCTGTGTAGTGCTATGCTCCAGCGTCATACCGGTTGAGATGTTGGAGACCGGTAGCCTGACATAATTTCCTGTGAGCCCTGAGAGGAGATAACCAGCATTAGCCAGCCGTAGGAGTAAGCAGCGTTGAAGCAAGGGAGCAAGCCGACTGAGGCAAACACCCCAGGAGACGCTCCCCAGATGAACAGCAGAAACAACCTGGCAAGCTGAGATTCATCTTTTATCCTCTCAACACCACAGGCTCACTCGGAGGTAAATGTACAGACTACTCCACTACATCTGGCATATCGGCAACAAACCTTCATCAAGCATGCAAAACTTTAGTTTTTTTACACTTCACTCATTTGTTTATTGTTTTATTTGTACAGTGTGATTTTTATTCTTCATTTTTGCAATACTCCATAAATAACTATTCCCTTGCTAAACCATTGCACCTTTTCCTTTTTTCTTTCTTCTTTTTTGATGCAATTTCCACACTAAGGATTGTTATCCTTAGAATCTCTAAGGCAGCATTTGTTTTTGACAAGCTACAAGGACATTAATCTTTGCAATAACATTCATAGAACTGTTTCACACATCAGCCTGTACTTTACCCATTGAGTTACTCCTATTGGTTCATGTCACACACATTGATGTGTTAATATTTATTTTGTTTTTCATTTTATTTATTTATTTCACATTTCATTAATTTTTTTGTCTACATTTTTGTCTAATTTATCCATTTTATTTTATATATACATATATATATTTTTCCCATATACAGTATATATGCTTATTCATTCCCTTCATTTTTTGGATTAATCATTCTTAGGGTCTATTTCATCAGCGCACCAGTATTTTCTTTCTCTTATCTCTAATGTTTCATCTCCCATGCACAAGACAATTGGGTGGATCTACTCCCGTGGGCTGAATTCGCTCATAACTCCCTCAGGAACGAGTCCACCCAAGAGTAGCCCTTCAATGTAAATAATGGCTTTCACCCTGCCCGTCTCCCTATTTCCTCTAATCCTTCCTGAGTACTGGCAGCTGATTCCTGGTTAAATTCTCTCAGAACTCTTGGAAGAAAATTCAAAACACTCTTCAAGAGCCAGTCTTCAGACAGAAGAGACAGGCGGACCGTCATCGCCAAGATGCGCCCAAATTTAGGCCAGGAGACAGGGTATGGCTGACTTCAAACAAACATCAGACTGAAGACACCCACTCCGAAGCTGGCTACAGGATTCCTGGGTCCCTTCACCATCCTTCAAAGGGTCAACCCTGTGGTGTATCGCCTTCAGCTGCCTTGGTCTATGCGAATTCCATTGTTTTTTCATGTGTCCTTATTGAAGCCGGTCGTCCTGAACTCTCAGTTTCCTGATACTTCTCCTAGACCACCTCTGGTCATTGTTAAGTGTCAAGAAGAATTTGAGATCCGATCTATAATCGACTACAGATACTCCAGGGGATGTGTCCAATTCCATGTGCATTGTAAGGGTTTTACATAGTTACATAGTAGATGAGGTTGAAAAAAGGCATACGTCCATCAAGTTCAATCTATGCTAAATTTAGACAACAGATACTTTATCTATATCTATACTTACTTATTGATCCAGAGGAAGGCAAACAAAAAAACCCAGAGTCATATCATCCAATGATATATCATAAGAGGAAAAATAAATTCCTTCCTGAGTCAAAGAATTGGCAATCGGATCAATTCCTGGATCAACATCCTTCCCATGTATACTTATTTGGTATATCCCTATATACCTTTCCTTTCTAAAAATATGTCCAACCTTTTTTTGAACAAATCTATTGTATCTGCCATCACAGTCTCCATGGGTAATGAATTCCACATTTTAACTGCCCTTACTGTAAAGAACCCTTTCCTTTGTTGCTGGTGAAATTTCCTTTCCTCCAACCTTGAGGGATGGCCCCTAGTCCTTTGTACTGCCCGTGGGATGAAAAGTTATTTTGAAAACTCCTTGTATTGTCCCTGAATATATTTGTATAAAGTTATCATATCCCCTCTTAGACACCTCTTTTCTAATGTAAATACATTTAATTTAGCTAGCCTCTCCTCATAAGTAAAATTGTCCATCCCCTTTATTAATTTGGTGGCTCTTCTCTGCTCTCTCGAATTCCAGAATGTATTTTCTTAGGATTGGTGCCCAAAATTGTACTCCATATTCAAGGTGTGGTCTTACTAATGCTTTGTAAAGGGGCATAATTATGTTTACTTCCCTTCCATCCATTGCCCGTTTGATGCAAGATAAGATCGTGTTTGCCTTTGCAGCAACTGCATGACTTTGGGCACTATTGCTAAGCCTGATGTCTACAAGCACTCCTAAATCCTTTTCCATCAAGGATTCCCCCATTTTATCCCCATTTTATCCCCATTTAATTTGTAAGTCGCCTTTTTATTCTTGCATCCCAAATGCATAACCTTACATTTATCTGTATTAAACCTCATCTGCCATTTACCTGCCCACGTTTCCAGTCTCTCCAAGTCCTTCTGAAGAGAAATTACATCCTGCTCTGATTCTATTACCTTACACAATTTAGTATCATCAGCAAAGATGGAGACTTTGCTCTCGATCCCAACCTCAAGGTCATTAATAAACAAGTTAAAAAGCAGGGGTCCCAGTACCGATCCCTGAGGTACTCCACTCACGATTTTAGCCCCACGTGAAAAAGTTCCATTTATGACAACCCTCTGTTGTCTGTCCTTTAACCAGTTTTCAATCCAGGTTCATATATTATTACTGAGTCAAATTTTCTTTATTTTGTACACCAACCTCTTGTGTGAAACCTTATCAAAAGCCTTTTCAAAATCTAAGTAGACCACATCAACTGCATTACCCTGGTCTAAATTCCTACTTACCTCCTCAAAGAAACAAATACGGTTAGTTTGGCATGATCTATCCTTCATAAATCCATGCTGACTATTACTAATAATTTTGTTTTCCATTAGGTATTCCTGAATATTATCCTGTATTAAACCTTCAAGTAGTTTCCCCACTATTGAAGTCAGGCTTACAGGTCTGTAATTTCCCGTTTGTGATCTAGCACCCTTTTTAAATATAGGCACATCTGCTTTACGCCAATCTTGTGGTACTGAGCCTGTGGAAATGGAGTCCTTGAATATTAAATATAATGGTTTGGCTATTTCTGAGCTTAACTCCTTGAGAATTCTTGGATGTACTGTATGCCAAAGGGGCCAGGTGCCTTATTTACTTAAATTTTTTCAAGCCGCTTATGGACCTGAAGAACACTCCTGGTTTGTTACGGTGGTTCAATGCCAGGTTTCCACACAAACCTTATGGAGATCGTCCTGAGGCCGATCCTCAAGGTGGGGGGGGGGGTACTGTATGAAATCGTGGAACACGTCCTTTGCGACATATTCCCGCCTTACCTAGTGCGGCTGCTGCCTCTGCTTCAGTCTCCACTCATGCCCGCAACCCCGCTCTGATTACAGAGCGCGCGCACCCGCAGCTCCTCAGTCCCTGCCACGGAACTTAGCTCCGCCCCCCCCCGGACGCGCCGCTTTCGCACGTGATGACGTGCAATGATCCCCAGCTGTGTGTCAAGCATCATTTGTGCCTCTTCTCTCCTGCAGCCTATCCCAGCTTCCGCTGGGACCGTGCCTCCACGCCACCTCCTGTCCCATTGGTTCTATCTGCCTACTAATACCCTGTTCCTGCTCTCAGTCAGTGCTTAGCATAATTCGGTGTAGCCTCACTGCTTCCTACAGTTGTGCCTTGCCTTGTTCCAGTCTTGTCTTTCAGATTAACCTCTTGTGTACTGACCCGGCTTGTAAGTGAATCCCTCGGGATATTAATCTCGGCTTACCCTCGACTACGGCGACTTCTCCAACCCCTGATCACGGCTAACAGACCTGGACTATCCTACCATCTATAATCCCAGACTACGGCTAATGGACTTCTATGATTCTACTCTCTCCAATCCAATGACCTGGCAAGTATACCGATTAGCCCTCTCTCTCCAACCCAGACCCAGCAATGCTAGACAATCCGCCATCCAGGCATGCTTCCGCTGCTGTGGGTGTGTGGCTTTGTACCTTCCCACCTCAGTGCAGGGGTCTTGCCTTGTTTGTTTGTCTTGCCTTGCCTTGTTTACAAGCGTTACAGTAATATAGTTAAAACTACCAAACAGAATTCTCCCAAATGTTGAATTTGTTTACATTTGTATTGTGCTTATGTTCTAGTGGGCAAAAAAGGAATCCAATGTGATGGCTATATTGTAAGGATCGTCATTAGGTCTCACCCCTGTGATGACATGGGCGACACTGCAGGCCAGGGGGGCTACCCACAGGTCCCCTGCCGCCAAATACAGGAGTACCTCCAGGTTCCGGCTTGGGCCCTGACCCTGCATCCCGTGAGGACACGGGTGACACACCAAGCCATGTCACGAGGAGCACACGAGGGGTTAATCCCCACTGATCTTGGATCACCTGCACCTGTGACCTAACTCCGCCCCCATTTACCATTGGGCGGCTGCTTCCTAGAGGGAAGTACTCCCTATACCTGCCTGCAGCTCATTAGTCTAACCTCAAAACAAACAATACAAACCGGCGCCTAAAAAGTCCAAAAGAGTCCAATTGGAATGAAGTGCAAGAAATTGCTTCAAATCTTGTACTTGCAAGGATATTGATAGATACACGGCAAGGTGTTACGTTGGCCCTGATGAAGTGTGCATGCGCACGAAACGCATAGGGCAGTATTCTAGAGTTGGCACCAACAGAACGCAGGCAACTTTGTAGCGTTCAATTACATTGTAGCAGCAGGAAGAGGCAGTTTTCCCCAAGGCCCACACCCAGTGACGGATTTCCGGTCCAGGAGAGTGCGACAGCGTTGGAGCAGTTCCTGCATCAGCCCGACGCCATTGGAGATATAACCAACACCTCCCAGTGACTGCCAGTCAATGCGCATTTACTCGTAACATCTTGTGAGTAGATTTCCGGTTTTATGTGACCGGACCAGCTGCCTGCCACTGTTTTCATTTTGTTATTTTAAATATATGTTGTATTAAATTAACTCTTTTTATTTTTCAGCCTTACTTGTATTTGTCTATTGTTTTGTATTTGTTTGTTTAGTGTTTGTGTTATCTGTGTGTTTAACCAGCAGTTTGCACTATGATGTTTTTTTCTGCTTGTTTTTCATATACCACGTAACACCTTGCCGTGGATCTATCAATATCCTTGGAAGTACAAGATTTGAAGCAATTACTTGCACTTCATTCCAATTGGACTCTATACAAACTGCTTTTGGACTTTTTAGGCGCCGGTTTGTATTGTTTGTTTTGTGATTTCACTGACTGTGTCTTGGGTCAGTTATTCCTGGCAGCCTTGCCTTAATATTATAAGGTTTTCAAGTGTAAACACTTGTACTACACGCATAATATTTTTCAATAAGATTTTCATTTTAGCTTTTAGCGCTAATTGCACCAATTCTTTTTTCTTTCATTAGTCTAACCTCCTTTATATGCTCAGCCAGCCCTCTGGCAAATTGGCTGAGCATAAGACTTCATTGCATACGAAGTGCTTACTGCAATCTTTGCCTCCATGTCTTGTACTGTACCTTGTATCCGCAGTCCTTGTTTTGTGCCTTGTCTAACCTTGGCTTGTACCTGACTATCTCCTCTCCTGACAACAGCAAGTACTTACGACGATCCACACCTCTCCAACCCCTGACCACGGCAATTACCTATAAGGAATCGGGGAACACGTCCCTTGCGACGTGTTCCCTCCTTACCTAATTCTCCAGTCACCTCCGCGGCGCTGACAGAGCGTGCACGCACACAGAGGCTTTATCAACTCCACGGAGCTTGGTCCCGCCCCCTGCTTGCGTCACGCATCATACACGGCGCGCTTACGCGACGATCTTTAACCACCACCCAGTTGCGTGTCAAGACTCCTGATAGCACTAACAATGCTCACCTGTCTCCTGCATCCTCTGTCCAATCCCTGCTCCCGCAGGAGCTGTGCCACCACTCTGCCTCATGCACTGATTGCGCCAGCTTTGCTATGTAAACCCTGCATGCTCAGTCATTCATTGCTAAGCATAAACCCCTGTAGCCTTGTGTTCCTGCTTTGCTTTGCCTTGTGTCTTACCTTTCTTGTTTCCAGTTGATCACATGTGTACCGCCCTGGCTTGACTATTGGGCCCTCTCTGGATAACGACCCTGTCTTGCCTCTTACTACCCGCACTTCTCCATCCCTGAACGCAGCTATTGGACACTCTACCACCCCACCGGCCCCAACCCTTGACCACGGCACATCAGACATCTACTACGCTGCTGGCTCCGCCCCACGACCTTGGCAAGTATCTGAACTAACCCACTCTCCCCAACCCAGACCCAGCGACATTGACAATCCACTTCCCAGGTGTGCCCCTACTGCTGTGGGTGCGCAGTTCTATACTTTCCCACCTCTGTACCGGGGTCCTGTCTTGTTCGTGGTGAGCGCAAGCGTTACAGTACCTTCGACGATCCGCACCTCTCCGACTCCTGACCCCGGCTAGTACCTACGATGATCCGTACCTGTCCAATCCCGACCCGGATAACGATGACCAATCTGCACTCCGAATGCGCTCATGTGACTGGAGGTCGGTTTATTCAATCCCCATCTCGGTCTCGCAGTCATCTCCTGTTTGTGGTGAGCACTCTGTTTCAGTATGCTCAACCCCAAAAACATGGACCCCGCTGAGGTGGGGCTAGTCTTGAGCATGCACGCCAAAGTGTTTGCCAAGTTAGAAAAATATCTTGAGCAAAATAATCAACGCATGGAGCTGCTGCAACAGACATGTACCCAACACAACGTTCTCCTCTCCACTATGTGCCTTCTGTGGTGGCAGTTCTTGTTCCTGCCCCTGTGTCCATGACCACAGCCTCCGAACCATGACTACCTAACCCCAATTGCTATGGCAGTGATCCCCAAGGTTGTCACAGTTTCCTGAACCAATGTTTCATTCAATTCGAATTAATGCCTTCCCGTTTTATGTAGAGAGGGGGGAGGGGAGGGGGATGGAAGTCCTGCTCAGCTAAGAATTATATTTGCTAGAGAGGTGCTACCAGGGATAACAAACATGTGTATATAGAGAAAGAGGAGAAAGATCCCTAGAACGGTGCACTCTATTCTACTAAATCAAAATAACAAATAATTTATTAATATATCACAAACATAGAAAATGGTAAAACCTAAGAGGGTGTGCTCTGGGAAATCCTATATGTGGATTCCTCAATAGTCAAATGGCACAGGTAAATTAACCATAATGTGGCCAATCATGCATGTAAAAATAGTATATGCAGTTACTAAGCTAGGTCCCTGTGTGGTTGTTGCTTTGGTATAAGGCAATCCTGTTAAGTGAAACAATGTATGCTAATATCAAGTGACTGTAGCTAAATCTTCAATGTAACACTGTAGCCTGCACATAAGAACTTAGTAAAAACCTAGCAACAGACAAACCTCAGTGATCTGTGAACTGATCTACCTGGGGATATATATGAAGCAGACACTTCTACTTGCTGGCAAGTGACTCAGCTATCTCCCTTTGTAGACAGTAATTCTATCAAGATGCACAGACCTCAAAGCTACTATTGCTAGCTAGTGGGATCCACATCTGTGGCCCACATCTTAGTTTATCTTCATATCTCTGTTGCTGCAGACTACGATCAGACACCTATGCATCTGTCGCACACCTGACGTCACTGTGACATCATCCCGATGCTGCGTTTCGTTCCTGAGACAATGGAACTTCTTCGGGGGACCCCCGAAGAAGTTCCATTGTCTCAGGAACAAAGCGCAGCGTCGGGATGATGTGGATCCCACTAGCTAGCAATGCAGGGTTTTGGTACCGGAAGAAGAGAAGACCTGAGGCCTACTCTGAATTCCAGGAAGTCTTTAATAAAGCACAATCTGAGGAGCTACCACGTCATCAGTCTTTTGATTGCCCCATAGATCTGCTGCCTGGCTCAATGCCCCCGAGGGGTGCTCCTACCCGATCTCTCCTGCAGAAACCAGGGCCATGAGGGAATATATTCTTGAGATTCTCCAGAGGGGATTTATTCGCAAATCCTCATTCTCCGCAGGAGCAGGGTTCTTCTTTGTAAAGAAGAACGGATCCCTCAGACTCTGCATCGACTATCGGGGCCTTAACAAGATCACTATAAAGAATCAGTCCCCTATCGCTAATCACCGAACTCTTTTACAGACTGAAGGGGGACACCATCTTCACCAAGCTGGATTTACGAGGAGCCTACAATTTGGTAAGAATCCACCAGGGCGATGAGTGGAAGACGACCTTCAATGCCCAGGATGGACATTATGAATATCTCGTCATGCCTTTCAGCTTATGCAATGCTCCTGCAGTTTCCAGGATTTTGTTAATGAAATTTTCAGGGACCTTCTTGACCAGTACGTCTGGACAATATATTGATCTTCTCCAAGTCTATACAGGAACATTCTGGTCATGTTAAACAGGTACTCCTGCGCCTACGAGAAAACCACCTCTTCGCTAAATTAGAGAAGTTTCAATTCCATCAAACCACAATGGCCTTCTTGGGTTATATCATTTTTGATACCGGACTCACCATGGATCCAGCCAAGATGAAAGTGGTTCTGGATTGGCCTAAACCTACACTCTGAAAGCCGTACAATGCTTCCTAGGCTTCGCCAATTACTATCGCAGATTCATGTTGAACTTCTCCTCTGTGGTAGCGCCCCTTACGGCCTTAATACAAATAGGTGCGGATCCCACCTCTTGGCACTCTACCGCTATCCAAGCATTCAACAGACTGAAAACAACCTTTGTCTCTGCACCCATCCTCGTTCACCTGGATCCTAGCTTACCTTTCACTTTACAAGTAGATGCATCTGACGTCAGGGCCGGAGCTATTTTGTCACAGAGGAAGACCCCCAAAGCCAAACTTCATCCATGCGCATTTTTTTCTAAAAAAAATGTTTCCGCCAAACAGAACTATCATGCTGGCAATTGATAAATCCTTGCCATCAAAATGGCTTTAGACGAATGGAGACACCTGCTCGAGGCACGGAAAACCCAGTTACCATACTGACAGACCACAAAAATCTTCTATACATCAAAGGGGCTCGGCGGCTGGGGTCTCGACAAGCACGATGGTCACTTTTGTTCTCACTTTAACTTTATAATTTCATACCTACCTGGCTCTAAAAATGTGAAGGCAGACGGTCTCCCCTGTCAGTTCCTGGTGGAGGACAAGACGGAGGATCGACAGGAGACTATACTCCCCTCAGCATGTGTAATCTCCGCAAATACATTCGAATTCTTGGAGAACATTGTTCAAAGTCAATCCACATTCCTGAGGGTCTTGTAGTTCCAGAGGGTCGTGTTTTCACTGCGCCTGCCTATCGTAGGAAGGTATTGGAATATGGTCACTCCTCCAAGTCTTCTGGACACCCAGGTATCAGGAGAACCATCGACTTCCTGGAATTTACTTTTTGGTGGCCGGGTATGCGGAACGAAATCAGGGAATTCGTCACTGCGTGCTCTACATGTGCTCAAAATAAGACTCCCTGTAACAAACCCTTAGGTTTACTTCAACCTCTTCCTATTCCAGACAGCCCATGGACCAACCTGTCCATAGACTTCATTTGTAGAACTACTCATATACAAAAAGATAAACATCATCGGTCCTTCTGTCAGCAATTGGGGCTCTCACTTCATTTTTCCACTGGTTATCATCCCCAGATCAATGACCAGACTGACTGGACCAATTAATCTTTGGAACAGTTTATTCGATGCTTTATCTCTGATGAAGATGTCATTACGTCGAAAAACGTAGAGTTTGGCCCGTCTTAGAGGAGGAGAGAAGCAGTGGGATCCCTGGCGGTGTCCTCCGTTCTGGTAAACTGTGACGTCACGATCCGGAAGTGACGCACGAGAGAGCTGCAAGAGCGTGTACCGGGCGGTGAGAGCTGTGACGAACCAAAGACCCATCTGTTTAATGCTTTTACCTCTCATACTGCCGTAAGCCTCCATTTGTGAGCTTTTTATTGATAAATCTCGTTATTTTTGATCTGCACCATGGTTGTTTTCTCTTTTCCTTGAGATTGCTGACTTATATACCATACCTCCAGACTGGGATGAAACTTAGTTCCAGATTGGCACAAATGCTCCTTTTTCTACTTTGCTTGTGAGTAGGAATTTGGCAGCACATGCTTTATTTATTATTACATTACTGTATTACACTATCCACATCTCTTCTTTTTTTGGGCACTCGGCGACGCTCCCCTGGATCTCCATCAACAGTGCATCTCCTAGACTTTTGAAACAGTCTTTTCTACAGGGTCGAGTGATAAGTGGTTTTGTCTTTATTTTACTTACTTATTTGTTATATTCACTGTTTATTATTACTTATACATATTATATGTTTAATATTTGATATTTATAATTTGTCACTTTTTTGGGTAAATTAGAGCGCCATCTAGCGTTCTTTATATTGTCTGGACAGATCTTCTACCCTGGGCCGAGTTCGCGTACAACAATTCATGCAGCGAATCTACTATGGAGTCTCCCTTCTTCGTCAATTACGGCTTGCACCCGTCTCCCTTCCCCATTTCAGCACCCTGATCCAGGGTACCGGCTTCAGACAACAGGATACTACATTTGGAGAATTCATGGTAAAGGATTCAGGGAAATCTTAAGAGAGCAATTTCCATGCAGAAGAGACAAGCAGACAAGCATCGACCGAGAACCCCGGCGTACATTCCAGAGGAGAAGGTCTCCGTGCATCCCTTCCAGGCTACAGTTTAAACAAATACTTTCAGTGCGATAATACATAAAAAAAAAAAAAAAAACAAGTATGTGATCTTGCATTTTTTTTTACAGCACTTTAAAAAATTACAGTTTTGACACATGTTTTATAGGGCGGTAAAACAATGCAAAGTCGTTCACCAATGCACTGATTTTATAGAGGTTTAGTCAATAGGCCTCATAGAGTGGCACTGTGGCTGAGGCAGTGATTCACACGTATAACACCCAAAACCCAAAACAAGCATTTTTCAGTGTAACAAATATTAATTGAGAAAAAATAATAAGTAATGTCCTTGTTTCTTCCCACCCATCCATGTGTTACTGAGAGATTGAACAATAACTAGTCTTAAGATATACAAATGTTAAATAAGCCAAGCACTGTGAGAACTGCCAACTTAGATGTTACATCATGGTGGCTGCTGCCTTCCCTGCAGACAGTGCAAGGTGGCCATTCTACCATAGATGTTATGTTGTGGAACAGCCTGGCATAGCACAACAGTTTGGGCCCCATCTAAAATAAAATAGGATGCCAATTTTAATCTTTGTCAATGAGATGGTGATGATGGTGGACAGGTGGTGGTGGTAATGGTGGTGGCATTGTGGTCAACAATGCTGACAGTAGCAGTGAGTGACAGTATTATTTGATATCTGCTAATTCAGAGAGTGTAGTCAACTGGACACACTGTCTAATCTAGTTGATGCACTGGAAGTGACAGCAGTCCTATTCCACCATGGACTTTGCAAGGCAGCTCACCATTTAAATCATAACCACTGACTGCATTAGCAGCAGCTTTACATTTTTCAGTCTCTCATAATCATCACCACTTTCTACTACTACTTTTTGCATATTATGAGCCAGTTGTCAATATGATTGTCAAATTTAATGGGAAAAGTGCATTAATATTGATATTTCATCATAAAGTAATAAAAGGTGAATGTCCTTGGGCCCTCCATCCCAATGTGCATTACTGAGACAAACTATTGTGGTTAAGGATATACATAGGATAACACAAGAGAGAGAGGAAAAAATCCTTACTACTGATGCACACACCTCCACGAATATTCAAAATAATTTAATTTTATTGATATACTCTGAAAACATAAACTGATTAAAACCTCTAAATGTAGCGTGTAGCTGTATAAAAATAGATGCGCATCAAATTGTATACATGTCCATCTCCATTATATAGCTCTAAGATATAATGTATAGGGTGTTGTACACTTGGACACACAGAAGAGAGTTACATGGATATCATAACCCTGAACTCAAAATGCCTCAAATTTTCCAGTGCTGTGTCTGTTCTCAGAATATTATACTGAAATACAGGTGTATACTCCTGAAGATCATATTGATGTTAATTCTTTGAGTACAGTATCTCAGAGTGGTGGGCACATAGATGTGTGTCCACAAGTTTCTGAAATTCGTGCACATACAGAAAATCAGGCAGTTTAACTATTTATATGGTTGTGAAAAATGCAAACCATTTTTCCTGACCTAGTGGGAACCTTGTATGGCCCACATATTTTAAGCATTCTTATATTAGCTCTCAAGTATCGGCAGAGAAAATTAACCCCTTCATGTTACATAGTTACATATAGTAGATAGACGTAGGTCCATCAAGTTCAACTTATGCTAAATTTAGACAACAGATACTTTATCCTATATCTATACTTACTTATTGATCCAGAGGAAGGCAAACAAAAAACCCCATTAAGGGGAAAAAATAATTCTTTCCTGACTCCAAAAATTGGCAATCAGATTAATCCCTGGATCACCATCCTTCCCATGTATACTTATTTGATATATCCCTGTATACCTTTCCCATCAAAAAAAATGTCAAAACTTTTTTGGAACAAATCTATTATATCTATTGTATCTGCCATCACAGTCTCCATGGGTAATGAATTGCACATGGTAACTGCCCTTACTGTAAAGAACCCTTTCCTTTGTTGCTGGTGAAATTTCCTTTCCTCCAACCTTAAGGGATGGCCCCGAGTCCTTTGTACTGCCCGTGGGATGAATAGTTCTTTTGAAAGCTCCTTGTATTGTCCCTGAATATATTTGTATATAGTTATCATATCCCCTCTTAGACGCCTCTTTTCTAATGTAAATAAATCTAATTTAGCTAGCCTCTCCTCATAACTTAGAATGTCCATCCCCTTTATTAATTTGGTGGCTCTTCTCTGCACTCTCTCTAGTTCCATAATGTCTTTTCTTAGGATTGGTGCCCAAAATTGTACGCCATATTCAAGGTGTGGTCTTATTAGTGCTTTGTAAAGGGGCATAATAATGTTTACTTCCCTTCCATCCATTGCCCGTTTGATGCAAGATAAGATCTTGTTTGCCTTTGCAGCTACTGCATGACATTGGGCACTATTGCTAAGCCTGCTGTCTACAAACACTCCTAAATCCTTCTCCATCAAGGATTCCCCCAATATATCTCCCTTTAATTTGTAAGTCGCCTTTTTATTCTTGCATCCCAAATGCATAACCTTACATTTATCTGTATTAAACCTCATCTGCCATTTACCTGCCCACGTTTCCAGTCTCTTCAAGTCCTTCTGAAGAGAAATTACATCCTGCTCTGATTCTATTACCTTACACAATTTAGTATCATCAGCAAAGATGGAGACTTTGCTCTCGATCCCAACCTAAAGGTCATTAATAAACAAGTTAAAAGGCAGGGGTCCCAGTACCGATCCCTGAGGTATTCCACTCACGACTTTAGCCCAACCTGAAAAAGTTCCATTTATGACAACCCTCTGTTGTCTGTCCTTTAACCAGTTTTCAATCCAGGTTCATATATTATTACTGAGTCCAATTTTCTTTATTTTGTACACCAACCTCTTGTGTGAAACCGTATCAAAAGCCTTTGCAAAATCTAAGTAGACCACATCAACTGCATTACCCTGGTCTAAATTCCTACTTACCTCCTCAAAGAAACAAATAAGGTTAGTTTGGCAAGATCTATCCTTTATAAATCCATGCTGACTATTACTAATAATTTTGTTTTCCATTAGGTATTCCTGAATATTATCCTATATTAAACCTTCAAGTAGTTTCCCTACTATTGAAGTCAGGCTTACAGGTCTGTAATTTCCCGGTTGTGATCTAGCTCCCTTTTTAAATATAGGCACCACATCTGCTTTACGCCAATCTTGTGGTACTGAGCCTGTGGAAATGGAGTCCTTGAATATTAAATATAATGGTTTGGCTATTACTGGGCTTAACTCCTTTTGAACTGTTGGATGTATGCCATCGGGGCCAGGTGCCTTATTTACTTTAATTTTTTTCAAGTCGCTTATGAACTTCTTCCTCAGTTAACCAATTGTTTATTAATATGGAGGTTGTGGCTTCCTCCTGCGGCACTACTATTGAACTTGATTCTTCCCTGGTAAACTCAGAGGCAAAGAATTTGTTTAATACCTCAGCTTTTTCCTTATCTCCAATAATCTGCATACCCATCTCACACTGAAAGGGTCCTATATTTTCTTTTCTCATTTTTTTGTTATTAAGGTACTTAAAGAACTTTTTAGGGTTGACCTTACTTTCTATTGCAGTCCTTTTTTCATTATCCATTTTTGCTAATTTGATTGCCCTTTTGCAATTTTTGTTACATTCCTTATAATTCTGATACAATGTCTCTGTCCCTTCTGACTTGAAGAATCTAAACGCCTTCCCCTTCTTGTCCATTTCCTCCCCTACCTGTTTATTTAGCCACATTGGTTTTGACTTATTTATTTTATACTTATTACCCAAGGGTATACACTGATAAGTGTACTTTTCTAACAATGTTTTAAAGACTGCCAATTTATCTTCTACATTTTCCCCTGGAAAACATCATCCCATTGTATTACTACTAGATTAGACCTCAGTTTATTAAAAACTGCCTTTTTAAAATTTAAAGTCTTTGTTGAACCCAAGTAATCTGTTTTTTGATCATTTATTTGAAATGAGACCATGTTATGATCACTGTTATCCAAATGTTCCAGGACTTGAATATTTGTTATTACTTCTACATTGTTTGATATGACCAAATCCAGAACTGCCCATCTCCTGGTTGGTTCCTCAATAATTTGGGTCATATAATTGTCTTTAAGCACCCCCAAAAACCTGTTTCCTTTTGTTGTAATGCTGATCTCATTGCCCCAGTCTATGTATGGGTAATTAAAATCCCCTATTATGCAAACATGACCCAGTTTTGATGCCTTCTCCATTTGCAAAAGTATTTAAGCTTCCTCAATCTCACAGATATTTGGTGGTTTATAGCACATTCCCACAAACATTTTCTTTATACTTTTACCTCCACTGCTAATTTCTATTCACAAAGTCTCTACATTTTCATCATTCCCTTCATAGACATCATCCCTTATAATAGGATTTAGATCCGGTTTACATATAAACATACTCCACCTCCCCTTCTATTTGTTCGATCCTTCCGTAAAAGAGAATAACACTCTAAATTAACTGTCCAGTCATGAGTTTCATCCCACCATGTTTCAGTAATGCCTACTGTATGATATCATACTGCTTCCTTGCAGCTATTAATTCAAGCTCCCCCATTTTATCTGTCAGGCTTCTTGCATTATCTTATCTGCTCCTTCCTTTCTGCTCCCACTTGATTTAGTCTTTAGAAGTTTTTTAGTATTATCTGTATTTACTATGGGTTTCTCACTGCTTGTCAAACTTGCACTTGCCCCCATTCTACCTCCATACCACCTTATCCTCATCTATTCCATTTAGTTAATTATCTGTTTCATTCCCCTCCCCACTCCATCCCAGTTTAAAATCTCCTCCAACCTTTTTAGCATTCTCCCCCCTAGCAAAGAAGATCCATCTTCATTGAGGTGCAATCCGTCCCTAGAATATAAATGGCACCTCTCAGAAAAGGAGTCCCAGTGCTCTAAAAACCCAAACCCCTCCTTCCTGCACCACTTTCTTAGCCATGCATTAACCTCCCTGATCTCTGACTGTCTCCCTGCGGTAGCGCATGGCACTGGTAGTATTTCAGAAAATACTACCTTGGAAGTCCTTGCCTTAAGCTTTTGGCCTAGATCCCTGTAATCATTTTTTAGGACCCTCCATCTTTCTCTAACTTTGTCATTGGTGCCAACGAGTACCAAGACCGCCGGGTCAATCCCAGCCCCCCCAACAATCTGTCTAACCAATCCGCAATGTGCCGAACCCGAGCACCCGGGAGACAACAAACTGTTCGGTTCATGCTGTCCCGGCAACAGATTGCCCTATCTACCTTCCTAATAATGGAGTCCCCTACCACCACAATCTTTCTTTGTATCTGAGTATCCTGAGTCCCCACTGTGCTGGAGGAACTATTCCCCTGGCTGCTAGAGGAATTAGTCTCCCCCAGCCTTGCCATTTCTGCCCCAACATTCCCAATATCTTCACTCAACATGGCAAATCTATTGGGATGTGTCAGCTCAGAAACGATATGCCTCTCCCTATTGCCCCTGCTTCCCCTTCTAACTGTCACCCAGCTACCTACCTGCTCCTCACTAACAGCAACCAAGCTACCTACCTGCTCCTCACTAACAGCGCCACTATCTGCACCACTAGTCGAAGCAAGGGTCTGCTCAGTGAGCTCTAATTCCCTTTCAAGATTGCCAATGTCCCTCAATATTGCAAGTTGCCTCTTCAGATCAGCAATCTCTGATTCTAAATAGACCACCCGCTTACACCTCTCACAGCGGTATACTCCTTGGAACAGCTGTTCCAAGTGCATATACATGTGGCAAGATGTGTATTGAGTGGCATTTTCAATCCTGCTCATTCTAGCAACTATGAAGTTTAGAAGTACTAACAGTAAACTGTACTTCAATAAACTATACCTTGTTAAACCGCTTCCTTGTTCAAACTGCTTCTGGTTCTAACTGCACACACTTTAAACAACCAGAACTTCAAATTAACCTCACAGATCAGTCAGTACACGCAAGCTATGGATTCGTTAGAAGCCTCTGTTTAAATAGGGACACCCACCAGGTGTGTTAGGTTATCAATTAACTAACTCCACCCACTGCAGGTGTGTTAGGCCAGCCAATTAACCAACCACACCCACTCTGCCTCAGCAGGAGAAAGGGAAAAAAAGTTACAGGCTTCAAATTATAGCATACTTTAAAAATATATTAACCCACTGCACACTCCCCAAAAACAGCCCCCCCTGCTAGTATACCCAGTACTTCCCTTTCCTTCTGGTTCTAACTGCACACACTTTAAACAACCAGCACTTCAAATCAACCACACAGATCAGTCAGTACACGCAAGCTGTGTGATTTGCTTTACCGACGGGAATAAAATCATTGCCTTGTAATGTCAACAATTAAAGCCTACCTGGACTGCTTGTGATAAAATTCATATGCACATTGCACAATCATGCCTGTTAATGGATAGCTATGGTTACGCATGTTTACCCATAGGAATGTTGGTGCACATGGTAGCATATTTTGCGAGATATATCCTTCAATGGAATGGCTTGCTTCTATCTCACGCAAGTGGAATCCACATATGACTTGCACCATTATTGGCTTACTATTATAGCTTTAGAGTACATCTAAGGTTAACCAAAAAAGAATCCATCCACCTACTGTATACAGGCATACCCCGCTTTAAGGACACTCACTTTAAGTACACTCGCGAGTAAGTACATATCGCCCAATAGTCAAACGGCAGCTCGCGCATGCGCCTGTCAGCACGTCCTGAACAGCAATACCATCTCCCTACCTGTACCGAAGCTGTGCGCAAGCGGGGAGACTATAGAGCCTGTTACAAATGCGTTATTTACATCAGTTATGCACGTATATGACGATTGCAGTACAGTACATGCATCGGTAAGTGGAAAAAAGGTAGTGATTCACTTTAAGTACATGTTCGCTTTACATACATGCTCCGGTCCCATTGTGTACGTTAATGCGGAGTATGCCTGTAGTCTACTTTGTGTGAAATTTAGTATCAGTAGCTGCTGGAGTATATTTGGATACGTTACAAATGTTTGGTATTTGCAATTCGTGCACACTGTAAATCAAGCAGATAGACTATTCATATGGCTTTTGACATATGCAACCCTTTTCCCCTGTACTAGTGGGTTCTGTATGCGGCCCACATCTTTTTAAGCTTTCTGGTGTTAGCTATTAGGTACAGGCAGAGCGAGTTTTAACCCCTCCATATGGTTTGCTTTAATTGGCAACAGGAGGATAGTTGCCTTGTTATGTCACCAAATTAAAGCCTATCTGAACTGCTTGCGATATTATTCATGGGCACATTGCACAAGCATGCCTCATATTAGTTAGCTATGGTTCCACATATTTACCCGTGAGATGTTGTAGCATGCACTGGTACACCTGATGGAATAAATTAACCCAATATGCTCTTCAATGGAGAAGCTTACATCTATCTCATTCCAGTGGGATCCACGTATGGCCCACATCATTCTTAGCTACTAATATAGCTATAGCTGGTTGCGCTACTGACATCAAAGTCATCAGAACATTCTGTCCCTAGGCTGGAACTTCTTTGGGGGTAGGCGGGTCACTGCTCCAATGTAGCTTCTTATACACATGGAAAGGAATATGTATCTAAGGCGCCTAACAAGAATTGTAATATAAAAGGATATAAACAGCCGAGCCTGTTAGAAGTGCAGATCTCGAGGTGTCTCCAGGTGAAGTGCTGAGTGCTTCAAAAGAATAAAAACAGTGCATAGCATAATACTGTTCGATATCGTGACAAACAAAACATACAACACAAAAGACAAACAGCTGAGGTGATCAACAGGTGATAATTAAATAAATTGAGCATTTAATAAAAACATACATTTGGACACATAAAAAATAATAAAAATGGTAACTAAAACAAATGTATTAGGTCAGACTGATAAACTGCTGCAATGATAGAAGTGCCCACTCACCGGATGGATGATAAGGGCAAGCAGTGGATATATTTGAGAGTATCCCCTCTCCTCAGTGGCTAGCTGCAACTGGACACGTTAACCTCCGTTGGTGAAGAGTTGCACACACCGGCTGGTGTGTGGACAGATCGCCTCTCTCGATACACTGGGGAGAATGAGTAGCTTGCCCGCGAGCGATGGCAGCAAATTCGCCAGGAACTGGAAATAATTGCTCAGTCCGTATGAGCAGATTCGACACAGCAGTCGTGAGAGGGGGAAATAAATCTAAATTTCGGCAGTAAAGTCAGCGTGACCACCCTACGCGTTTCAGAAGCGCTGCTTCCTTCCTCAGGGGTATAATTAATCTGTCCCAAGATATCCTTTTTAAAGATGGTTAGTTGGAAATTATTAATTTCACCTGATAAATCCTGCACATGCGCAATCACAGGTAAGAGCTTCCTGCTATAGCGCAACAATACATGAAATTTAAAACAAACTCAGCTGATATACAAAACAAAAATAACTGATAGTAAACCACTCACCAGATAGTAATGTAATAGCCGGTGCAAAGGGATGGTACTGGCATAGCAAGTAAACAAGAAGACAAAGAAAGTATTTCACAGATCCCTTTTACCACTGCACAAACAGACAGCAGACTCCTCAGCAACAACAATGATATATACTGTAATGCAGGGGAGACAAGAAGAAAAAATCATAGCGTAACAAGGTATGAACTGAACATATAACACATAGACATAGACAAACAAACACATACAACAATAAACAGATAGGCTGACTAATATACAGAGAATTTATTAAACACAATAAAATGCAGAGAACTGTTGAAGAGCAGGTCTAGGATCCGGTGTGTAAAAACCGGAATCCTACTTACAAGAAGTCCACAGGATACAGGCAGGTGTATATGGTAAAGGTGGTCTGGCGGCAGCTGTTGGTGGACGCGTGCCACTTGTGGAAGACTACAGGAACCTCATCCGATCGATACCGGTTTGGGCGTCACTGCAGGCAACTTCTCACGACGCCTTCCGTCCGCGCCCGGAATTGCATCACAGTAGGCGGGACCGCGTTCCGGAACTCACTTCTCTAGTTGATTCTCCTGTATGCCGTAGCCACAAAGATTCTTGCAGGGGTCTGCTCCTATACAAGTTGACTGCTAGAATGACTCTCAAAGGCCCAACGCGTTTCGTGCGCATGCGCACTTCTTCAGGGAGTAGTTAGCCCAGTACATGATGTCTTTAAATACTCACAGGGGATACACCATTGGTTGAACAAAATGTCTCTCCAAGTGGACTTATGGTGATCATGATTGGTTAGAATTACTGTCAGTCATGTCCTGTGTAAAAAGCAGCCTAACACACAAATACTACAAACATATATTACATAAAAACACACACATATGACAAAAAATACTATTCATACCTAAAACATCTTGGCAATCAGAGCATTATTACTATAACAGTTATAAAATTTAAATTAATAATATTAATAACATATTCTATTCCATACTGATGAAACATATTTTTGCACGCTTTGGCTCTTACATGTGCAGATTTGAAAATGATGCTATTTGTTATCCATATATAACCGCATCTCCATAGGTAAAATCTACAATACAAATGACTATTTAATTAAAAATTATTTAAAACTGTAGAATAAAAATTGTTTATTGATAAAAATACTTTAAAAACCATTTATATATATACTATATTATAATTTAAAATTAAAAAAATATATTTTATTTCATTTAAGAAAGACGCCTAGATCGAAATCAATGTTGAGACCATTAGGTGAGAGAGTCTTTAATTCATAGATCCAGTAGGCTTCTCGCCTACTGATCTGATTTAATTGATTTCCTCCCCTCCAATTAGTCTGTACGGTTTCTATGGCTTGACACCTTAGACCCATAGGATTTCTGTTATGATAGATATTAAAATGATGTGAAACACTATGTGTAGTTAAACCTCGCTTTATATTATAAATGTGTTCATATACCCTTCTCTGGTAACATCTGCCAGTCCTACCTACATATTGTAAGCCGCACGGGCACTGTAACAGATAAATTACAAAAGTGGAGTGACAGTTTATTGATGTTTTAATGGTATATGTTTTATCTGTAACGTTTGATTTAAAGGTTTCAGTGCTACTACTAAATGTGCAAGCCGTGCACTTTGTGCATTTAAAAAAGCCCTTCTTTTGCTGACTGTTTTTGAAACTGAGTTATCCAAAGGACAACTGGGAGCTAAACGCATTTTGATGTTTGGAGCTTTTGTAAAGATAATTTTTGTTTTTTCCGGGAGACATTTTGATAGAGTATTGTCACACAGGAGCATAGGCCAGTGTTTATTAAAAATCTGGCGAATTTTTGGTGCCATCTCATTATACTGGGTGACAAAAGCCACTCCATTATTCTGTTCTATTTCGTTTAAATGATTTTTATTTTTATATTCCAGCAAAGTGGCCCTCTCAATTTTGTCCACCTGAAGGGACGCTTCCTCAAGTATATGTTCTGGATACCTTCTATCACGGAATTGGTCTTTAAGCTCACCCGCCTGAAGCGCAAACTCCCCAGGATTTGAACAGTTGCGCTTCAGACGGGTGAGCTGGCCCTTAGGGATATTCCGGATCCAGCTTGGATTGTGCTGGCTGTCTGCCCTGAGGTAGTTGTTAGCCTGAACAGACTTAAAATATGGTTTCGTTTCTATTTTATTATTACTAATATATATATTGAGGTCTAGAAATTCTATACGTTCCTTATAATGGTTAAAAGTGAATTTAAGGGGGGCGTGGCCAACTACTGAACGGAGTGGATGTGTACCTCCTGAGCTCCGGACCCCAGAACTACAAATTACATAATATATTACACCCAAGAGACAAGGAAAATACCCCAACCTTATTAACAATTGATCTGGTGGCTGCAGAATACCCTGGCAGGGGGGAAAAGAAAAAAAAAACAGTAAAAAGAGGTAAATCTGTATGCCTGCATCCACGAGCTCCCAGGGCCAAAAATCCAAGATGGCAACCCACCCGCGCCCGACAGTAAAGACAATAATAAAGAACGCAGTGAGGACTGGGAGAAACGGGAAGGTGAGGGACCACCCGGCGCAGACCCCGGTGTTGAGAGGGGGAGAATTATCGGGGTGAGAGGCTGCGGGAGCCACGGTGACCATCTTTTGGCGTGCTGCCAGACTGAGCCCTGATCCTGTTTCCCCGCGAGCCCGCGATTGCAGTAGGTGGCGGGGGAGGTAAGAAAATACCCTACCTGCCTACCTGACAGAGGTCTGACAGCGATGAGTCCCAGAGATCTAGAGCGGCGGCGAGAAGATTGGTGAGGCTGCATTGCGGGGAGCGGCAGCCATCTTGGTTTGGCACTCCGCGGTGGGGCAGCTGAGGTGTGCGCTACTGCGCCTTGCCCTGCAACATAGTGAACAGACTGGGACCGGCCCCAGAGATAAGGGGCACGGTGAGGGGCAGTGAGCGGCGGCTGGGGGGAGAGATAGAGTAGCGGAGGTTCGGGCTCCCCTTCTCTCAGAGACAGAACTCACAAGATGGCCGACGGAGGGGATCTGTGAGGGAGGACCAGCTGGTCTACCCCTGAGGTTGCTGCTGATGCGCGGACTTTATTCCACCCCAGGTCTCAGATGTCCATTGCACAGCAAACAACAGAGAGCTGTTGCAGGCCTTGGAGGCAGCTTAAGTCAGCCAGCGGAGCACAAGTATAGGATCTCTGCTGATGACAGTCCCTATCTCACACCCCCCATCAAGTCCTGTACCCTACAACTACCTGCAATAAACAATAACAATAAATACTGTACAAAAACACACCCCACTACAACAAAATCCTTAGTAAAAGCTCACCTGAAAAGCAAGGCATTAACCACCCTTCTGCATTAAAGGCACAGCTTCCCCCGATACTGGGGGGCGTGTCCGGCACGCCAGAGAAGATGGACGTGTGAGAGCTGAGCTCCGCCGGCCCACGCGCATAGACTGCTATACGAGCGCCCTTCACCCCACCCCCCGACCCCAAAAACATACCCCTAGCAGGATAAACACCCCGCAATGGCTGCGAAACATAAAGCGCCGCCCGGCCAGGGCTCAATAAACTTTTTTTCGCCATCTCAGCGGAGCTCGGAGCTTACCCCGAGAAACCCAGATGGCGCCGGGCCAACGAGCACACGAGGCCCTAAGCAGCAGGCCGCGGCCCGAGAACAAAGGGAGCGAGCGCAAAGCCCAGAGACTATTCCAACAACGGAATTCATGCAAGATCTGATGAAGGGCATGCTAGATAAGCTGCACACCTCAATACAACAAGACCTGAAGGCAGCCGTAACAGAATTGAGGCACGAAATAGCAGGCCTCACGGAACGGACGACAACACTTGAAACTAAAATGGAGGAATCTCTACAGACACAAACAGCTGCAGACAACGAAATCTTCCGGCTAGGAATGGAGATAAGATACCTGAAAGATAACCTCGAGGACCAGGAAAACCGCGAGAGACGACAGAACCTGCGGATCCACGGAATTCCAGAGGCGATCCAGTCAGATCAACTACAGCCATACCTCCTAGGGCTCTTCTCCTCGCTGTGCGCAGACCTGGACAAAAAGGACTTTGAGATGGATAGGGCCCATCGCACCCTCGGGCCAAGGTCAGACGACCCAAATAAGACCAGGGACACCATAGTCCGGCTACACCACTACACCACCAAAGAGAAGCTTATGGCAGCCTGCAGGAAAAAAGATCCGCTCACCTACCAAGATGACCATCTGCAAATCTATAACGATTTAGCAAAGCAAACCATCAACAAGAGGATGGACTTAAAACCCCTGACCACCCTCCTCAGAGACAATGGGATCAAGTACAAATGGGGGTTCCCATTTAAACTAATAATCATCAGAAATGGGAAGACACATGTTATCAGACACCCTGCTGAGATGTCCAGACTGGCGAAAGCAGTGGGCCTATCATCCCCCCCCGTCGTGGGATGCTGACCCACCCGACTCCCGCGAACAGGAGAATGAGGGTCCCTCAATGAGGACCTCAGAGTGCCTCGCAGGTCGAAAACAAAAAAAATAAAGACATACAAAACGAATCTTTCGGTTTTCTGTTCTCCCAGTTTCAGCGCAATAGTGTCACAAGAACGCCGCAAGAGGACTCTGCAAGATACCTGCCCATAAACCAAAGCGACTACTAGACAGCAAGCCATAATGAGGACCACGCATAAAAGAGGGAGACGCCGTACCTACCTGTTGTAGTGAACAAAGAAGACCGCCTGCCAAGCCGGAGTGTCCACTGTGAGAGGCCGCCCATCCGCCCAAGAGGAGCCGGCCGCATGACCGACACAAGGCTGCCAGCCGGAGCTGTATTAAAGAGGCCTTCTATTTGGGAGGGGGGGGGCTCACTGTTGCGGGAGGGGGGAGGGAAGAGAATCCTGCATGTGGAGCAAAGATCGATGGGGAACCCCATGGCCCCTTCTACCCCCGTCACCCCCACTCCTCACCAACCCCCGAGTAACAGCAGCTGGCACCTCAGGGCAATAAGCCCTATGAGAGGCTGGCGATCAGGTCCACACCAGGTATGGCATCGGCCCCCCCGAAACTGTAAGTACATTATCCTTACAAGCGTGGCATCCGCGATCCCTGGAACAACACCCCATGCGCAGGCAATCCCTGAGTCCCCAGAGTCCTTAAAACCTAATCAATGACACTAAGCTGTACGTAAGGACTGAAGCGAGAGTGACACTAGCTATCCCCCATCCCTACAAGTTCAAAATTGCTAGGAGTTTATAGAAGTGCACCCCCTATCCCACCCCTGCCCGTTTCCCTCCTGTCCCCACTCCCCCCACCCAGCCCCCTACATTTCCCCCCCGTCTCCCTCCCCCCAGTCTATCCATAACCCCCCCTCCCCCCCTTCCCCTCCCCGCCCCCGTACTCCTTCACCCCCCCCTTACTAACCTAAAACGGAATCACTGCAAGAATCGCTGAATCCGGAGCTTGCCTCCAACTCCTGCCATTCCAACAGACAAACCGAGAACAGAGATGAAACGAAGGCGCTAAGGAAGAACCAGCAGGTTCCAGTAACATCCGTTGCGGTCGGTGTCTTGCCTGATCGACACTGTATAATCACAAGCATACCATATGTCAAAAGCCAGGCATCAGCTTTGCTGACTCAATTGTACTCACCGTCAGCCACCCACCCAAAAAGCGGGCCCCGCCCCCCCCTCCCTTCCCCTCTCCCCCCCCCTTCCTTGTCCCCCCCCCTTGCCCCCGCGTGCCCTCCCCCCCCCCGGCCTGCCACGAGGTACACTCGGGTTCCCCCCCCGCGCTCCCACTACTAACCCGTGGAAAGTAATAAAACATACAGCCTAACAGAGGGAATACGTGTGGCCAGGACAACCGCCAGGAATCACGTGGTGATAAAAACAAAGCGTTATGCCAAAGGCATACTATGTACGTAAATCAATGTATCCACACTGTAATGATAAGCGCATGTATTATCAGAAACGTACCCAGGCAGGAGGTTCCCTCCTCCCCCCTCCCCCCCCCACCTTCTCCGGGCCCCCTTCCCCCCCTCCACCCGCCGGAGATACCCACCCCCCCGCCCCCCGACCTGCCCCGAGGTGCACCCGGGTTCCCCCCGCGCATCCACTGCTAACCCGCGGATAGTAATATAACATACAGCCTAACAGAGGGAATACATGTGGCCATGACAACCGCCAGGAAACACGTGATGATAAAAACAAAGCGTTACACCAAAGGCATACTATGTACGTAAATCAATGTACCCACACTGAAATGTTAAGCGCATGTATTATCAGAAACGTACCCAGGCAGGAGGTTCCCTCCCCCCCCTTCCCCCCTCCCCCCCTCCCCCCCACCTTCCCCGCCCCCCCCCACCTCCACCCGCCTGAGACACCCACCCCCCCCGCCTCCAATCCCCGCAGTGGCAGAGCCCAAACAGCACGAAAGGGACAGTGCCTGAGAACCATCGTGATCCCACACGTACAACTTCGATGTGACTCACTGTCCCCATACTGAAGACATAAATATAGGCACTACTGGAAATCAACCCAGACGGGAGGCCCCCCCCTCCCCCCACCACTCCATTCCCTTACTCTGACCTTAACGCATGCGGATCAAGCTCCAGATCCTAGACACCTTGAACTGTGCAGTGTTAAAGGAATATTGCAACGCCAAATGTATAATCAATGTGTAAACCACCGCTCCTATGGTGCTGCAATAACCATATAAACTGTCAAAAACTTATGCACACAGAATATCTCCCCCCCCCAGCCCCCCCGTGGCGCCCCCCCCCTCCCCTCCCCCAATTCCCCCAAAATATGCATTGAGCTTCATACCTCAGCAAAAGATGGGGTAAATGTGAAATGTGAAATATGGTTTGCATCTGACTAACTAAAGATCCGGACCTACCTCCCTCTTTCCCCTCCCACTTACTTTCCCCTCCCACTCCTCCCCTCTGTCGTCGTCCCCAGCCCTCCACCTCCTCAGCCCTCCTCCTCACCGCACTGCTCTTTCCTCTCCCACGGCTCCCCCCCCCCTCCGCTTTCCATTCTGACACCTGGCCAAAAATCCCTTCCCCCCCTCCCCCACCCGTCACTCCCCTTCCCCCCCCTCCCCCCTCCCCCCCCCCTCCTTTTTCCACCCCCTCCTCCCCCCCCCACACCTTTACCTTGTCCCCCCCCCCTTGGTCCCCCCCCATCCCTCCCCCCTTCACATATCCACCCGTAACCAAGGGTCGAGGGGTCGAAGGGCAACATACGCAGCAGAGGGCCAGGACCGCCCTGTTGCGCTCCGGACCCACCCCAGAACGGGCAAATTTGTCCGAATGCCGGTCTCCAGGAGACATGGCAATATCACTTTAGGACCTGTACAAGGCCTAATCCTACTTCTCTTCCATCTGCTGACCCTGTCCCAGCAGATCTTTCCCCCCTCCCTCCCCCCCCTCCTCTGCCCCCCCCTCCCCTTGGCAGCTCAACAGCAAACCGCAAAAGACCAATAAAGAAGTTACACCTTTCACCCACCAAAACCATAGACGAGACTATGTCACACTCCCAGAAAACAGGAGCAAGGTCTCAACTAGTGGGAAAGGTGAGACCCCGAGTCCATGACCCACAAAAATAAGATAATACAATGGCAAATACAGCCCCGATTAAAGTGAGATCCTTAAACGTCAAAGGGTTGCAAAACAACAGGAAGCGGAGATTGGCCCTTCAGGACATGAAAAAATCAGGGGGGGACATCATATTCTTACAGGAGACACACTTCACATCTCAAGACCCCCCAAATTTATTCAAAAAATTGTTCCCAAGAAGCTTTTTTGCTTCATTTAGTAGTAAAAAGAGGGGTGTGGCTATCCTAATCAGACAAGGCACCCCATTCAATCATATCAAAACGACAGTGGACCCAGAGGGTAGATTCCTGGTGGTATATGGCTCCATAGCGGGCTCGACAATTGCCCTGATAAATGTATACGCCCCAAACGAGAACCAAACAGAATTTCTCCAAGCTGTTCTCGAGGGCGTAGACCCGGAATATCTATCATCGATGATAGTAGGGGGAGACCTAAACATGGTCTTAAACCCTACCGAGGATAGATCAACCACGATGGGTCCCCCCCGTACAACCTACTCCCAGATCAAGGGGAAAAGGTTTAGGGGAATCCTAAATGAATTTTCACTAGTGGACGTGTGGAGATCCCAACATCAGGGCCAGAGAGACTATACCTTTTTCTCAGCTCCTCACCAGACTTACTCTTGAATAGACTATTTCTTGACCACAAAAAACGTGATGGCGGCAGCCATTGAATCAGACATTGGCTCAATCACCTGGTCGGATCATGCCCCAATCACCTTAACACTATCACTCCCCTTTGAAAAAACAACAAGCTATTCCTGGAGACTTAATGATTTGCTATTAAACCACCCAGAGATAGAAAGAGAAATTAGAGCCTCACTTAAGGACTATTTCTTTTTCAACGCAGGAACAGTCTCCTCTCCAGCAATCCTATGGGAAGCCCATAAGGCAAACATCAGAGGGAAATTCATTTCCATCGCCTCCCATAGAAAAAAAGCCCGCCTAACACAAATCAAGGAACTTACAGATAGCATTAAAACCATAGAACAAGCCCATAAGGCCAACCCTACAAAGAAATTATATAAAACGCTGGTTACAGCTAGAACAAAACTTAGGCAGATTCAGCTGGAGGATGTAGAAAAAGCCCTCAAATTGACAAACCAACTCTATTACGACAAGGGAAACAAGGCTGATAGACTCTTAGCAAGTAAACTAAGAGGGGTGCAAAAGAGATCTCAAATAACAGCTATCAAAAGTAAATCTGGTGAGATACAATATAGTGACAAGAAAATTGCAGAGGAATTTACAAAATACTATACTGAGTTATATAATTTAAGATCTAAAAATGACCGCCCCGTACCAATAACCGTAGAGGCCATAACACAATATTTGAACAAATGTCAGCTCCCCACTTTAACGGAGGAGGAAAACACAGTCCTCAATGCTGAGATTACAAAAGAGGAACTGGAGGAGGCGGTCAAATCACTAAAGATCACTAAGTCTCCTGGCCCTGACGGTTTCACCAACGTCTACTATAAAAGATTCTTGCCCACACTATCTAAGCATCTTCTAAAAACATTTAACTATTTCATGGAAGGGAACCATATTCCCACATCAATGTCTTTTGCCAACCTGGCCATCATACATAAGGAAGGCAGAGACCCGATGCAGTGTGGAAGCTATCGTCCAATCTCCCTCCTCAACAGTGATCTCAGATTATATAGCAAAATTTTAGCAAACAGACTAAATCCCATCTTGCCGAGATTAATTAATATTGACCAAGTCGGATTTGTCAAGGGCAGACAAGCCTCGGATAACACTCGGAAGATACTTAACATCATCGAACATGTACACCTCACAGGGACCAAAGCACTTTTGTTAAGCCTAGATGCAGAGAAGGCGTTCGATAAAATAAACTGGCAATTCCTGGACTAAACTATGCACAAATTTGGCTTCAAAGACGCATACCTAGAGGGGGTCCGTAGATTAAACCAAAACCCATCAGCAACGGTAAAACTACCAGGGGGCAATAACCAGAGGTTTGAGATCACCAATGGTACTCAACAGGGATGCCCCTTATCTCCTCTCCTCTTTGCACTAACCATAGAACTGCTGACATCAGCAATACGACTCAATAGAGACATCCAAGGAATAGAAATTGGACACAGGCAGCACAAAATCTCCCTATTCGCGGACGATGTCATCCTCACCCTTTCCAAACCCCAAATCTCCCTGCCCAACCTCCAAAAAGAGCTCCGAGACTTTGGACAAATCTCTGGATATAAGATAAATAACGACAAATCGGAGGCCCTGAACCTCAGCCTGCCGGAGCCAGAGGTGGAACTCCTCAAATTAAATTTTAACTATCGTTGGAGCTCCTCTTGTATCAAATACTTGGGAGTTAAGATGTCGAGGACCTACCAAACACTATACCAATAACTATCCGGCCCTGTTCAAAAAAATTAAGCAAGACTTAGATAAATGGGGAGGATACCAGATATCATGGATCGGGAGGATGATCTCGGTCAAAATGAACATACTCCCTAGGTTACTATACTACTTCCAGACCCTCCCGGTTCCCACCCCTGGCTCAGAATTAAAAAACATTCAAAAATTAATCTTCCACTTTATCTGGCAAGGCAAAAAGCCTAGAGTCGCCAAAACGGTCCTCTTGGCCTCAAGGGGGAGAGGAGGACTAGGAGTTCCAGACGTAACAAGATACTACCTAGCCGCACAACTACGGCAGGTAGTGGTATGGAACGCTAGCCCAAAACAATACTGTTGGCTAGGTATAGAAACACATTATGCCGGGACGCCTTCACTACCAGCTTGCCTTTGGTCCATGAGCAGGGAAGACATGCTAAACAACAAATTCAAACTAGGCCCGATGAGACACACTTGGGAGACCTGGACGAAATGCAGATATAAATTTAAGCTCACGACACCTCGCTCCCAACTCATACCAATCTACAAAAATCCAAAATTTCCACCTGGATGTGAGCCCAGACAATTTGATCAATTTGAAACCAAAAATATTAGAGCAATTGTCGACCTCCTGAGCTTCGGGGAGTTCCTGAGTTACCAAAACTTACAAACCAAATATGAGATAGTAGGGCTGAATGTTTTCAAATATCTACAAATTCGGCACTTTACCCAAACATTATCCCCAACGTTGGAATTTCCCCGTCTCACTGGCTTTGAACGGCTCTGCAGGGAGTCCGGCCACCAGAAAGGTCTAATAACTCAAATTTGTGCAGAACTGGAGAGAGCCTCAGAAGCCCCCACACATGACTATATGCTGCATTGGGCAGCAGAATTGGATATCGTTATAGACTGAGAGGACTGGGAAAGTATTTGGGAAACAGCTTCAGGAACTTCCATATGTACCACAATAAAAGAGAATATATATAAAATACTGTTTCGCTGGTATCTCTCCCCAGCCAAAATTAACCAAATCTACCCCCTGGCCTCAGATCTGTGCTGGAGAGGCTGCGGTCAAAAGGGGGACATGGCCCACATCTGGTGGTCAACTACTCCCCTCCCCCCCCCCTCCCCTACCCTCCGCTCTTTCTTTTCCCCTCCTTCTCTTCCCTTTTCTACTTCAACTCTCGCGTCACCCCGACAGACCCTGGAGGAACAGGGGGACGTCAAGACTTTTCTTTAATATGTTAAAAATTGTGTTAGGCCACAAATGGAATGTCATAGAAAATATGTTAACTGTTAAAACAGCCTAATAAAAAAATTGAAACAAAAAAAAAAAAGTGAATTTAAGATCCCTATCATTAGAATTTAGATAATTAAAAAACGATTCAAGCTGTACCTGGCTACCTGACCAAACAAATATAACGTCATCAATGAAACGGCGCCAGAGCACCAGGTGAGCCCCGAGAGGACAGTTGTTCCAAATAAAATCTTCTTCCCAACTGTCCATAAAAAGATTCGCATAGCTCGGGGCAAACCTCGTGCCCATCGCCATTCCACAGATCTGTAAAAAGAATTGTGAATTAAATTGAAAGTGGTTATGTGTTCAAATAAAATTAATGCTATCTACTAAAAATGATTTAAGTGCTGGGGATGTGGTGACGTCCGATTCTAACTTGGCGATATAGCCTGACATCACCACTATACCCCCCCCCCTTTGTCAGCAGGTTTTATAACTATCTACTTATTGTCTTCCAGTTGTTGTAGAGCTAATTTTTCATTGGTGTTAAGATTGTCTTTATGAATTTTATATGCCCTACTGGACTCCTCTAATTCTCTGGTTACTATCTCTACGAATGAGTTCACCAGATGGCCCTGTGCAAATTTATGAATCTTAACACCAATGAAAAATTAGCTCTACAACAACTGGAAGACAATAAGAAGATAGTTATAAAACCTGCTGACAAAGGGGGGGTATAGTGGTGATGGATATCGATTATTATCTCCGGGAGTCTATGAGACTGCTTGGAGATACAGCCACCTACCTCCCCCTTACCAGTAACCCTCTGAGCCAGTTTGAAATTGAACTCAATAGATTGCTAGATAAAGGTTGGAGGAAGGAGCAATAACTCAACAAGAATTAGAGTTTTTAGACACACAGTTTTCACGTACACCCATTTATTATTTCATCCCTAAAATACACAAAAGCATTACGCACCCCCCTGGTAGACCTATCATTTCAGGTATAGGATCACTTACTTCTAATTTATCTTTATTCATAGATCACCACCTCCAACCTTTAGTTCACCAGGTCCGATCCTACTTGCGTGATACTACACATATTCTCCAGATACTGAGAGATCTGGAATGGAAGCCTGAATACACATGGGTAACAGCAGATGTGACATCACTGTATACCACCATTAACCATGTGAAAGGCTGTCAGGCTATATCGCGCAAGTTAGAATCGGACGTCACCACATCCCCAGCACTTAAATCATTTTTAGTAGATAGCATTAATTTTATTTTAACACATAACAACTTTCAATTTAATTCACAATTCTTTTTACAGATCTGTGGAACGGCGATGGGCACGAGGTTTGCCCCGAGCTATGCGAATCTTTTTATGGACAGTTGGGAAGAAGATTTTATTTGGAACAACTGTCCTCTCGGGGCTCACCTGGTTCTCTGGCGCCGTTTCATAGATGACGTTATATTTGTTTGGTCAGGTAGCCAGGTACAGCTTGAATCATTTTTTAATTATCTAAATTCTAACGACAGGGATCTTAAATTCACTTTTAACCATCATAAGGAACGTATAGAATTTCTAGACCTCAATATATATATTAGTAATAATAAAATAGAAACGAAAACATATTTTAAGTCTGTTCAGGCTAACAACTACCTCAGGGCAGACAGCCAGCACAATCCAAGCTGGATCCGGAATATCCCTAAGGGCCAGCTCACCCTTCTGAAGCGCAACTGTTCAAATCCTGGGGAGTTTGCGCTTCAGGCGGGTGAGCTTAAAGACCAATTCCGTGATAGAAGGTATCCAGAACATATACTTGAGGAAGCGTCCCTTCAGGTGGACAAAATTGAGAGGGCCACTTTGCTGGAATATAAAAATAAAAATCATTTAAACGAAATAGAACAGAACAATGGAGTGGCTTTTGTCACCCAGTATAATGAGATGGCACCACAAATTCGCCAGATTTTTAATAAACACTGGCCTATGCTCCTGTGTGACAATACTCTATCAAAATGTCTCCCGGAAAAAACAAAAATTATCTTTACAAAAGCTCCAAACATCAAAATGCGTTTAGCTCCCAGTTGTCCTTTGGATAACTCAGTTTCAAAAACAGTCAGCAAAAGAAAGGGCTTTTTTAAATGCACAAAGTGCACGGCTTGCACATTTAGTAATAGCACTGAAACCTTTAAATCAAACGTTACAGATAAAACATATACCATTAAAACATCAATAAACTGTCACTCCACTTTTGTAATTTATCTGTTACAGTGCCCGTGCGGCTTACAATATGTAGGTAGGACTGGCAGATGTTACCAGAGAAGGGTATATGAACACATTTATAATATAAAGCGAGGTTTAACTACACATTGTGTTTCACATCATTTTAATATCTATCATAACAGAAATCCTATGGGTCTAAGGTGTCAAGCCATAGAAACCGTACAGACTAATTGGAGGGGAGGAAATCAATTAAATCAGATCAGTAGGCGAGAAGTCTACTGGATCTATGAATTAAAGACTCTCACCTTTTTTTTTAATTTTAAATTATAATATAGTATATATATAAATGGGTTTTAAAGTATTTTTATCAATAAACAATTTTTATTCTACAGTTCTAAATAATTTTTAATTAAATAGTCATTTGTATTGTAGATTTTACCTATGGAGACGCGGTTATATATGGATAACAAATAGCACCATTTGCAAATCTGCACATGTAAGAGCCAAAGCGTGCAAAAATATGTTTCATCAGTATGGAATAGAATATGTTATTAATATTATTAATTTAAATTTTATAACTGTTATAGTAATAATGCTCTGATTGCCAAGATGTTTTAGGTATGAATAGTATTTTTTGTCATATGTGTGTGTTTTTATGTAATATATGTTTGTAGTATTTGTGTGTTAGGCTGCTTTTTACACAGGACATGACTGACAGTAATTCTAACCAATCATGGTCACCATAAGTCCACTTGGAGAGACATTTTGTTCAACCAATGGTGTATCCCCTGTGAGTATTTAAAGACATCATGTACTGTGCTAACTACCCCTGAAGAAGTGCACATGCGCACGAAACGCGTTGGGCCTTTGAGAGTCATTCTAGCAGTCAACTTGTATAGGAGCAGACCCCTGCAAGAATCTTTGTGGCTACGGCATACAGGAGAATCAACTAGAGAAGTGAGTTCCGGAACGCGGTCCCCCCTACTGTGACGCAATTCCGGGCGCGGACAGAAGGCGTCGTGAGAAGCTGCCTGCAGTGACGCCCAAACCAGTATCGATCAGAAGAGGTTCCTGTAGTCTTCCACAAGTGGCACGCGTCCACCAACAGCTGCCGCCAGACCACCTTTACCATATACACCTGCCTGTATCCTGTGGACTTCTTGTAAGTAGGATTCCGGTTTTTACACACCGGATCCTAGACCTGCTCTTCAACAGTTCTCTGCATTTTATTGTGTTTAATAAATTCTCTGTATATTAGTCAGCCTATCTGTTTATTGTTGTATGTGTTTGTTTGTCTATGTCTATGTGTTATATGTTCAGTTCATACCTTGTTACGCTATGATTTTTTCTTCTTGTCTCCCCTGCATTATATATCATTGTTGTTGCTGAGGAGTCTGCTGTCTATTCGACTGGATTACCATTCATTGGACATTGCAGCAAATCTCTGGACTTATCCTAATTCTATCCATTTGGACTTTAAGGCGCCGGTCTGTATTGTTTTTCTTGTGTTTTCCTTTTCCACTAACTGTGTTTGGGTTAGTTTTCCTGGCAGCCTTGCCTCATTTAGACATTCATTGTTGATCACATTGTTGTTTATTAGTATTGCACTCAATCCATGTCTATTTTTAGCGCTGTTTACACCATTCTTTCCTTTTAGTCACTGCACAAACAGGCTAATGATAAATAATAGCAGGGGTATAGTGCTCCCTGACATGTATCAGATAAGGCTATAGGGGAGATCACTTGTAATCGCACCTAATACTAGGAGTGAACAATTACCACTAAAAGGCCTAAATATAGGCAAAACAATAAACTTTTATTAATAATATATATACACACTATAACGACGCAAAATCAGTAGGTATGAAAAACATCTAAAACACAAGGTATGGGTGTTCGCAGGAGGCTAATTAGTATGTATATATAAACATATTTGGTTCATAGATAGAACCCTCCTGATAATGCTGCTCAAAGTACAGGAGGAAGGATATGAACCAGGAAGTGGGCACAGGATTATCTCTGAGTAGGAAGAGTACCAATATTCATAACCTAAAAAGTAACAATAGCCCCTTCCTAAATCAGATGAGAGGGTGTAGCAGTAAAGTATATATTAAATCCACAGTAAATACAGAGTCTTATATATCAGCATATATCAGCAGTTTAGCAATGTTGGAAGTGTCGTAATCAATGCAATAGCGCTCTTAAAGTGATTAGTACCGCGTCATAGGAATAAACAACATCCCACAATAGTAGACCAGCAAATAACAACAATTACCCTTGCAGAGCAGTGCCAAGCGTTAAGGCTGACTATACCACAGACTCCCTCTCCCTCCCCGGTACTGGAGCAGTCTCATCCGTGACCTCCGACATCAACGCGATGACGTCACCCTGACATACGTTTCACGCTCGGGGGCTGGCGCTTTCTCAAGGTAGGAGGTAACCTACGGACTATCACTGTCACTCTAAATACCCGTAGGACGGGCCGGAGCACAGGATCTCCCCAATCACACACCGAAGCGGTGATAGACAGCCTAGGGGATGGATAATAGTACTCAAGGGGTTGTGGAAAAAATAGCATTGACTTAACCCTCGTTGTGCTGTTGTTAGGTTAATCGCTATGTACACACGAATGTATAGGGTATACAGAGAATTATACGACTGTTTGGATCCGAGTTTAAGGCAGATGAGTACACCTTAAAGGACTAGATGAACATACCAAGTTAACTATTATTCATCCCCTAGGCTGTCTATCACCGCTCCGGAGGTCATGGGTGAGACTGCTCCAGTTCCGGGGAGGGAGAGGGTGTACACCGGAGTCTGTGGTATAGTCAGCCTTAACGCTTGGCACTGCTCTGCAAGGGCAATTGTTGGTATTTGCTGGTCTACTATTGTGGGATGTTGTTTATTCCTATGACGGCGGTACTAATCACTCTAAGAGCGCTATTGCATTGATTACGGCACTTCCAACATTGCTAAACTGCTGATATATGCTGATATATAAGACTCTGTGTTTACTGTGGATTTAATATATACTTTACTGCTACACCATCTCATCTGATTTAGGAAGGGGCTATTGTTACTTTTTAGGTTATGAATATTGGTACTCTTCCTACTCAGAGATAATCCTGTGCCCACTTCCTGGTTCATATCCTTCCCCCTGTACTTTGAGCAGCATTATCAGGAGGGTTCTATCTATGAACCAAATATGTTTATATATACATACTAATTAGCCTCCTGTGAACACCCATACCTTGTGTTTTAGATGTTTTTAATACCTACTGATTTTGCGTTGTTATAGTGTGTATATATATTATTAATAAAAGTTTATTGTTTTGCCTATATTTAGGCCTTTTAGTGGTAATTGTTCACTCCTAGTATTGGTGCGATTACAAGTGATCTCCTCTATAGCCTTATCTGATACATGTCAGGGAGCACTATACCCCTGCTATTATTTATCATTAGCCTGTTTGTGCAGTGGTAAAAGGGATCTGTGGGAGACTTTCTTTGTCTTCTTGTTTACTTGCGATATACAAAACATACAAATATCAAAAACAAACTTATACATAAAACAAACATAGCTGTACCCTGGAGTTCATGGTAAAAGAAATTAGAAGAAGAAATTGTGTGTTAAGACAAATTGTAGACGCTTCACTACAAATGCATTATGGTCTAGATGTTCTGCACTCCTGGAAAGAAGACCAGGGCGTGGCCGAAGACGACAAGAAGACCTCGGAAGAAGATATAAGAAAGAAAAATACAGATGAAGATGGATTACAAATAGAAGACCCCTGGATTGTCGTGTTTTATTATTTTATGGTTTATTATTTTTTGGTTTATTCTTTTATGGGTTCCTGTGCGTGGATTGGTTCGAGAGTAAGCTGTTCAACGGGAGTCGGTGAATGGGTCAAGTAATGGTAAGTAAACAAAAGAAATGTAATTTAGTTAACTTGTTCTTTTTTTGTTTTGTACATGTGTTTTTTTTTTTTTTATATATCATTTCTTGCCCCTGTATGTATGTATGTATGTATGTATAGATCGATATATACATACATGGTAAGAAATGATGTTGTTTTAAAAGCTTGTTTTGCTGTGTATAAAATGTTTCTGCTTATGCTGCTATGCATAAATGTGTGTGTAATGTATTTAAAAATTAGATAGATGTAATTGTTGGTCTTGTATGGCGTACTTTTGTATATTGTATTCTTTTTGGTACTTATATGTTGTCTGATGATAACTTGTTCTGTTTAACGATTGAAAGAGTTAATTGTTTAATTGTTAGGGATGGAATTTAAATTGTTTAGTGATTTAATTAATGAATGCGAATTGATTTATGGTTACTTGATTGGTTTAAATAGTATACTTGTTTGGATGTATTGGTATTTTGTTTGGAATATGTTATTGTTAACATTCATTGGCAGAGTGTTCATGGTGCATAGATTGTATGCATTATGTATACAATGTAAATGCAATGTTTTGAGTGGCATTTGAGGATATTGAATGGAAAATTATATTGGATTTTTGTTAGGAAATATGATTTTATTGTTCTGTGTCTGTATGGAGAAGTGGTATTTGTAAAAGAGCATGTTTTTCATAACCCTTCTACATTTATTTGTATATTGGTTCATCATGTGTGTGTGTATATATATATATATATGTAGAGGTATCAGTACCGTGTTAGCTGAGCTTCAATAATCAAAAAATAAATAGATGATACCGTTCTGTGGCTAACGAAATGCTTTTATTTGTGCGAGCTTTCGAGATACACTGATCTCTTCTTCCGGCGATGTTACAATTAATGAAGCAAGCAAAAGCTATACTATAAACAGTGTCTATTGGAATGTTATCTCTGCTGGTCCTTCCCCCGGTGTGGATGTGTTTTATGGCTGGAGGTATCAAAAGGTTCCTGAAAGCAAGTGATGAAAGAGAGTGTATGTGTATCAGTGTGAATAAAATGAATGGAGAGCCCACAGTATATACAGTGCTTTACAAAAGGTGTGTGTGGAGTGGGAGCGGATATAAATGGTGTGGGTGGGTGTGGAAATGTGAGAGTTAGTAGCATAACTAAAAGTGTGTGTGGATACTATGTGGTCCCTATTGGTGTATAGGGATGGAAAAACGAGGAGTATAAGTATGTGTGAGAGACAGCTGTGTGTGCATACATATAGCACAGTATGTACAGACATGGCCTATAGCGCTCATGGGAAGAGAGTCCCAGAAAGCCCTCGTCTGGGTGAAACGCGTTAGAGGTGCAGGGGCATGCCTTATCCCCCCTCTTTTTAACTATGCTTTAATAAAGGAACATCATACAGCACAGTCCAGCTTCCGCTACGTTTTTTCTCTGCCTCGTGGTGCCCGCTGAATCACCTCTCCTCAACCGGAACAGGTACACCCTTCTGTTTTCCACATCAGCTATGGAGCACACAGAACCGGCGTCCACATCACATGTGAGTACCAGTGCTGCTTAAAGAGAGCCACCCCAGGCATACAGGTTTACCCAGTTCAGGGAGACTGCAGAGGTCAAGAGGGGGGTTCAAAGACTCCCCACTTACAACTCTGCAAATCTCTGCCATACCTGGTGCCATCTAGGGGTTTTATGCATATAGCCTCAAGCATGCATTATCACACCAAGTGATCCGGTTTAAAACGCAGTCAGAAATATTTATTTTTCAATTATTGTGGGTTATACATAGCTCTGTAGCACTGGTTAATTGGGGCTATCTACCCCATATATTTTTATTCATACTGTAGATGTGCAGAGGGTCCCTGGAGCTGAACCGCTTTGGTTTTAGGTCCGGGGACCCCCTGCTCCCCAAGATACAGGCCACTTTATGGGGTGCCAGTATCCCTCTGCTTTGTTTACATTCCGCGGTCACATGATCAGGACATTTAAATGCAGAGGGATACCGGCACCTCATAAAGGGGCCTGTATCTCGGGAAGCAGGGGGTCCCCGGACCTGAAACCAACGCAGCTCAGCTCCGGAGACCCCCTGCACATGTACACAATGAATAACATTTTATTTTAAATAATTTTTAATGTGCCGATGTTTGTGCAGAGAGAGCGGCGGATCTCTCTCTGCTGCAGACACATCTCGGCAGGGGACGGCTTCTCTGCAGCTTCTCGCCAGGCAGCCTGTTTCACTACAGGTTACTCGCCATTCTTTCAAATGGTGGTGGTGCATTCATTCGCCAGGGATTAGGCCCTTCCTGCATACAGCGAGGTTAACACGCCAAAAACATGGCGAATTCAAACCCTGGCGAATGCAATTTTCCGATGCTTTCTGCATAGGCCCCACAGTCAAGAATCATGAGGGATAAATTCAGGAATAGAGGATACAATGAATCATGTATCAATAAAGTCTATAAGAGGGCCAAGGAAACTGATAGAGGTACCCTGCTGTATGGCAAAAAAAATGAGCAACAAGGAATAAATCCAATAAGAATAATAGGTACATTCAATGAACAATGGAGAGAAATATAAAGCATAATCAATCAACACTGGGACATTCTATTAGAGGGACTATTGTTCAAGATTTTCTGAAAATCCTCATCTTCTATCACATACAGAAGCCCGAGAAATCTTTCAGACAACTTAGTTCACAGCCACTAACAAAGTCAGCAAACCACAACATGGCTGAAACCCCCAAAAAATAATAGGAACTTACCAATGTGGCGCATGCAAAGAATGCAGAATCATCCACACTTCAAAACAATTAAAAAAAACTTTGATAACACAAAGAAATATATAATGAGGAACTTCAATCATTGTAAAACCGAGGTTGTAATATACCTGGCAACCTGCAGTTGTGGAACAAAATACATAGGAAAGACATCACGCGAATTCCGCAAACATATTTTGGAACACAGTACAATAAAAAATTTAAAAATACACACCGGTTGCCAGACATATTAATCAGGCACATGGAGGGGATGTGACTTTTTGTCTTTTAAAGGAATAGATCACATGATCCTAGGGGGCCTGCAAAGGAGATCTGGACATAGCCCTGTTGAGAAAAGAATCTAAATGGATATACACCTTGGGGACCCTTTCCCCAAGGTGGCTAAACGAAGGGTTCATGTATTCTGCATTTCTTCGAAAGCATATACATGTATATGCCTTTACAGCATTCAAATGCATTGTATTTGACAATTTCGCATTCACGACGATTCCTGAAGAAGCTACAGCGAAATGCATAGAATCGGTTGGCAGCACCTGGGAGACATTGGAGGTAACGTCAGCAGCAGGTGCAACCGGAGAGACCGTAGAAGCGCTTCCACCCTGAAACAAGACACCACCGGAAGTGATGCATGCGGATGTGGAAGCACGCGAACCAAATAGCTGGTGATATCTCTTTGCGTTATTCTCTCCCATGAATGTTATATTTAAGCAAATGTGAGTGCGATTATTTTTATATTCATCCAATATAATATATATATATTAGCAGTATTGCACTATTGTGGGCTTTCTTTATTTCTCGGCTATCACACGTTTGAGAATATTGACTACAGAGGGCGCATCCAAGGGGCATCCAGGGCTCACCAAGGACTTATCCAAGGCTTTTCCAGTCAGATCCAGAGATCCATGTGTGAAGACAGCATAAAGAGCTCTTATCAGAGAGAGAAGAATCTCTGATATGCTTCTATTTCATTTTCCACTTGTGAGTGAGACCTATTGCTTATATTAGATAGGGTTCATTTTCTATGGTGGCAGCGCCGATTCCATTGCAGCAAAAGGAAGAGGTTCATTCCTCCAAGACCCTCCCCCGGAAATGGAGACCCGATCCGGAAGTGAGAGACAGCGTCGGGAGTGGTTCTTTCATCAGCCTGACGCCGCTGGAGGAAAAGCTGACACCCACCAAGTGACTGCAATCCATTGCGCACATACTCCCAAGTTCTTGTGAGTAGGATTCCGGTTTTAAACCGACCGGACCAGTTGCCTGCCATTGTTCCTATTTTTAAATTTTTAGTATTGTTATATTAAATTAGCTCTTTTATTCATTCAGCCTTGCTATATTTGCTTTTGTCTCATATTTGTTGTTTGTATTGTGTGTGTATCGTATGTCTATCTGAGTAGCAGTGTTGCACTATGATTTGTCTTTTTGCTTGTATTCCATATATCACGTGACATCTGGCCGTGGATTCATCTACATCCCTGGAAGTAGTAGAATTGAAGCCATTCACTGTACTTCAATCCAATTGGACTTTACAGAGACTGTCTTTTGGACATTTTAGGCACCGGTTTGTATTGTTTTTCTTGTGTTCCTACTGACTGTGTTTTGGGTCAGTAATTACCTGGCAGCCTTGCCTTATTATTATAAGGTTATCAAGTGTATTGTTAATTTTTTGCACTTTTTCAATTATTGTTTAGTTTTTAGCGCTATTTGCACCAACCTTTTTCTTTTTTCATTATCTTTCAGCTACACCATATTTTGTTATTTGATTTTTCCACATATTGCACAACGTGAACTACCAGCGCTCCCCTTACCAGGAAGAAGAACGATTACTATTTTGGACAAAGCGAATGGTCCGGAAAAGGGGTTTTGAGCAGCTTTTTCTTTATTATATATGCTGTAATAAGTCACTTTATATGTCACTATTTGGTGGGGGTGGTTTATTAAATTGATTATATTTAAACTTATTTTTAGATTATAATTATCACATTATATCTTGGGTGATTATGCACTTTGTGTGAGTACACAGATTTTTCACCTAATTTCACAGACGCGCCCGGTACACTTTTCTTTTTTTCTGTTATATAACACTGCAGCATTCAACAAGTTTAACACTTAGCTTGCTTGAGCAATTTGTCATCTGGCATATATACATACATCTTGCCTATTACTTAATGACAAACCAAGGACTTGTGATGCGTCTTTGTACTGTATATACATTACTCAGGTTGAAACAATGCCTGAGTTTATCACCATACAATGTGGAATTGTTGCTACTACTGTATAGTCACTGTAGCAACCTTTGAATTCCACATGATACGTATCACAATGGTGTGCTATGAAACCATTCACCAACATAAAGGGGGCTATGCACTAAGCAGTGATAAGTCGTTATAAGAGCGCAAATTGCTTTTAGAACGTGAAGTTCCGACGAGCGCTGTGCACTAAGCCGCGCAAATAGGCACTTTGCGCTCTAAAACGGACTTTTCCTTGAAATTTTTTCTAAGTCCAACTTTTATCGTACGATCAGCTGTTTGCGCTGAATCCTGCCCTTCTGTGGGATTCACTAAGCAACGCAAACTGATCGTACAATAAAGTTGCGCTGAATAAAGCTCACCAGCTAAAGGCTGGTGATAAAAAAGCAGGACTTAGAAAAAATTCTTTGTTTACCTTTTTGCAGGCGCAAAACCAATACAACAGGCCGGCGGGTGTCCCCAGCTGACCCCGCAGGGGTCCCCGAGGGAGGCCGAGGGTCGCGCGGGTGTCCCCGGCTGACCACGCGGCCGTCCCGGGTCCTCGCGGGAGTCCCAGGGTACCCGCGGGCCTGCGGTACCAATGTTGTGCCAACAAAAATACTAAACATTATTTCTAACTAAATACACCCCCCTAACACATACAGTACAATAATGTGCAAAATAACTATTATCCAGATATGGATAATAGATTATTTGCCCATTATTAAACACTGCATTAGCATTCCTAAATAAAGTCAATAAAAACAGTAGCCAGCTAATCCAATCAATACAAGCAATAGCAACATCAACAATTAATTAATTAAACCATTAACCAATTAAACCAATTAATTCCTAAACCAACTCAAAAGGAATAGTAACACTAACCAATCAAACCAATTAATTACTACAACATTAATGAATGTAACATTAAAAGACAAAGAAATACCTTCAAACAATCTCTGAAAGAACCATAAAACGCATTAGCCAACATAATACAACATTAACCACAAACGAACACCAATCGCAAACATTTTATTACATTAAGCAGGGAAAATACAAACAATTACATTCACCTAAGAAACTGACATTAAAAAAAACAACAGCAATACCAAGCCACAAATGCCCCCAAATATTGTCATAATAATGTATTAATCTGTACCCCAAAGTGGTACAGATTAATATCAGTCAATGTGCCTCCCCCAAAAAATCAAAAATCACATCCATTGAAAAAACCTGTAAAAAGAGACATTTACAAACATTGAATATATTACTTACCATTAGAAGCGGTGGCCTCCAACAGCATCCGATGCCATCCGCCATGAAGATCCAGCAAAGGTACCCAAATCTTCTTTTTTCTTTCTTTACTCACCGTCTTCTATCTTCATCTATAACCATTTCTCGTTCTTCTTTATCTTCTTTCTTCATCTGTCAATTCAAAATACCCCATGTTAAATCCAAGCCGATGCTGTCTCGTCGGCTTCTTGGGCTCAAATGAGGCGTCACGGCCTTAAATAGGGCTTGTGACGTCACATTTAGCCTCAAAATGGTGAACAGCCACCTGATTGGTTGTTCAAACCATGTTCCGACTTTTAATTATTTTTTTTGTACATGACGTCCCTTAAAGGGAATGATGCCAGCCAATCAGAATGGCTGTGCTTCATTTGCCTTTAAGATGACGTCACGAAATTCAAGATGGCCGGCGTCACATGGTATTTCAGCCAATCAAAGTGTGGAATTGTTTCCCACGATCTGATTGGCTGAAATACCATGTGACGCCGGCTTCGTGACGTCATCTTAAAGGCAAATAAAGCACAGCCATTCTGATTGGCTGGCATCATTCCCTTTAAGTGACGTGATGATGATGATGATGATGATGATGATGATGATGATGATGATGATGATGATGATGATGATGATAATTATGGTGTGGTGGTTATACTGTAGATGTTGTGGTAGTGGGCAGCTTAACAGCGACACACAACAAGCCACTGATAACATGCAGTTTCTCTGACCGACAATGGCGACTGTTGTGATTCAGTCACTCAATGTTCCTAAGATTAGTAGCAGTGGAGTTAACAATGCATTGATTCCCACAGATATTACACTCAAAGGGGCCTATTCTAGTAGATTCAATTTTATCATTGGAAAATCGGACGTGTTGGCATGTTAATATCTCAAGGTATGAAATGTGTGAAAAAATGGTATTCAGTAAGGTATATCGTACCTTTGATATCTGATTGGTTGATGTACCATTTCTTAGTAAAATTTGACATCACAGGCCTTATATAAGGCCCGTCATGTCTCATTTGACAGGAAGAAGATGGCGAGTTAACATCTCTTGGACCTGTGCAAGACCAGAAAGAAGATGAAAAGAAAGAAGATAAGAAGATCTACTCATCGGGGAGTCCTATTCAAGCAACTGAAGATCATGGACTTCTGCACATCATGCTGTTCTTCAAGATGAACACCATTGCTTCATGGGTCAACAGTTGTTGGTGCCGCAGTTGGATGTGGAGGATGAAATTCTTCATCCCGGCAAGGGTAAGAAACACATTGCTTGTATTTTTTTTAATTGTGTCTTTTTTTATGTTGCCCATTAATTGGATATCACCTGTGGTGTCCCGCAAGGCTCTGTTCTGGGGCCCCTACTCTTCTCAGTGTTCATTAATGATCTTCCCACAGCTTGTAAGGAAGCCTCAATACACATGTATGCAGATGACACAATCCTGTATGCACACAGCCATAGCCTCTCTGACCTTCAACACATACTTCAGTCTGACTTTTTGAGACTCAAAAACTGGATTTCCCAAAACAAACTGTTTTTAAACACTGACAAGACGGTAACAATGGTATTTGGGACCAAGACTAAATTTGTAAAGCTTCCAGTGACTGAGCTCCTGATTAGAACCAACGCTAAAACCACCCACAAACTAGTTTTAAATACCTGGGCTTATGGTTTGACTCCCACTTAACATTCGGGATGAACATTGATACCCTGACAACCAAGACCTATGCCAAACTAGGGGTACTTTACAGGAACAAATCCTCCCTAAGTCTCCTGGTCAGAAAGCGTATTGCACAGCAGATGCTAATGCCAATTATTGACTATGGAGACATAGTATATGGCTCGGCTCCTCAAACCCACCTTAGCAAACTTGACACCCTCTACAATTCAATTTGTCGTTTTGTTCTCCAATGCAACTACAACACACATCACTGCGAAATGCTCAAAGAACTAGATTGGTCATCACTAGAGTCTAGGCGCAAAGTTCACCTTTCCTGTCTCACCCTCAAATACTTTCTGGGCAAGCTACCCAGCTACCTGAACAAGCTCCTCACCCCTACCACATGCAGTAACTATCACCTGAGATCAGACTCCAAAAGACTATTCATGGTCCCAAGACTCAACAAAGTATCTGGACGTTCCTCCTTCTCCTTCCGTGCACCCCAAAACTGGAACAACCTACCAGAGACTCTCATATCCACCACCAGCTTAAGTTCTTTCAAATCTAAGGCTGTCTCACACTTTAATCTGGTCTGTAACTGTTTCATACGCTCATAATATATATTTTCTTTAACTGTGCATGCAATGTCTTGTATATAATGTATACCTTGTTCATTTATGTAACTGTATTTGTAACCATGTATTATTTTGTTTTACTCTGTGCCCAGGACATACTTGAAAACGAGAGGTAACTCTCAATGTATTACTTCCTGGTAAAATATTTTATAAATAAATAAATTATAAATAAATAATTAATTGCCATTATGGTTATCTGTGCCCATTGAGGGTATAGTTAATCACTGTGACAATCAATCAATCAATGGATTGTTTGACTACTTTTTGTTTTTATTTTATTGTAATGTATTATTTTTATTACCTTTCCCTGTTGAGGGCATAATTAAACTCAATGACAATCAATGGGTTTATTGACTACTACAGCTCAACCCTGTTATAACGCGATCCATTACAACGCGAATCCGCTTATAACGCGATGCAAGCGTGGTTCCCAATTTTATATTTATGAAGACTTTACAACACGATTATTGGTATCTTAAATACTTTATTGTACAATGCATACAATTGTACATTATTTCTAACGCGATCCACTTATAACGCGATGTGATTTTTTGGACCCCAAGCACAGCGTTATAAGGGGGTTGAGCTGTATTTATTTTAATGTATTGAAATATCATTATTATTTTCTTGTGTAATTTTTTTATTCATTTCAACAGAAAGGGGCAAAAGCGCTATTAGCCATATTTGGCTACTAGCACCTTTGCCCATTTGTATGTGTGGTGATGGGCCTGAATATTATCCCCTACTGACTACTAAACTTTCAAACAACTAAACCACACTATTGATGTCAGGATTATAGGTCTGTAATTCCCAGTTGTGATCTAGCACCCTTTTTATAAATATAGGCACTACGTCTGCTTTATGCCAATCATGTGATCCCGTGGAAATTAAGTCCTTGAATATTAAATGTACTGATTTGACTGGTACTGAACTTAACTCCTTAAGAACACTTGAATGTACAGTATGTCATTGGCACCAAATGCCTTATTTCTTCAACTCTATCAATCCGCCTATGAACTTCTTCCTTAGTTAACCAAATGTTCGTTAATATAGAAGTTGTGGCTTCCTCCAGCGGCACTACTATTGCAATTAATTTTTGCCTGGTAAATACAGAGGCAAAAAAATTGTTTAATACCTCTTAATTTTCCTTATCTCAAATAATTTGCCTGCCCATCTCACACTGAAAGGGTCCTTTATTTGTTTTTTTTTTTTTTTTTAATTAAAGTAGTCAAAGAACTTTTTAGGGTTGATCTTACTTTCTTTTGCAATAATTTTTTCATTATCCATTTTTGCTAATTTGATTGCCCTTTTTCAACTTTGTTACATTCCTTATAATTCTGATATGATACCTCCGCCCCTTATGACTTTAAGAATGTAAAGGGCTACCTCTTCTTTTGCTTTTCCTCCCCTGCCTGTTTACTTAACCACATTGGTTTAGACTCGTTTATTTTATATTTATTATACAAGGGTATAAACGGATGTGTTTTTACTAACAATGTTTTAAATAATGCCCATTTATCTCCACATTTTTCCGTGCAAAAACCTTATCCCAATTTATTCTTGTAGATTAGTCCTCAGTTTATTAAAATCTGCATTCCTAAAGTTTAAGGTCTTTGTTGAAACCAAGTACTGTAATATAATTTTTGATGATTTATTTCAAATGAGTCCATGTTATGATCATTGTTACACAAATGTTCTCGGACTGAATATTTCTTATTACTTTTACATTGTTTGATATTACCAAATCCAGTATTGTCCCTCACCTGGTGAATTCCTCAATAATTTGAGTCGTGTAATTGTCCTTAAGTACCACAAACAACCTGTTTCCTTTCATTGTTATGCTAATCTCATTGCCCTAATCTATGTATGGATAATTAAAATCACCCATAATGCAACATGACCTTGTTTTGATGCCTTCTCCATTTGCAAAAGTATTTTTGCTTCCTCAATCTCAAAGATATTTGGTGTTTTATAACACATTCCTTCAAACATTTTCTTTGTACTTTTACCTCCACTGCTAATTTCTATCCACAAGGTCTCTACAGCGTCCCTTATAAAAGGATTTAGATCCTGTTTAACTTAAAAACATACTTCAACTCCAATTTTTTTGATCCTTCAGAAAAAGGGAATAACCCTCTAAATAAACTGCCCAGTAATGAGTTTCAGTAATGCCTATGGTATCATACTTCTCCCTTGTAGCTATTAATTCAAGCTCACTACATTTATCTGTCAGACTTTTTGCATTAGCAAGCTTGCATTTAAGTTTTTTTTCAGTCTACTATTATCTTATCTGCTACTGCCTTTCAACTCCAATTGGATTCAGTCTTTAGATTTTTTCTAGTATTACCTGTATTTAATATGGGTGTTTCCCTGCTTACAAAAATCCCACTTGTCCCCAGTCAACCTCCATGACCCCTTGCTATTTCCCCATCGCCATCTATTCTATTTAGTTTGTTATCTTTTTCTTGTTATTGCCCCCTCAATCCCAGTTTAAAATGTCATCCAACCTTTTTAAAATCCCCCCCCCTAGTACAGAAGATACTTTTTCATTGAGGTGCAATCCACCCCTACTATAAAGATAAAAAAGGAGTCTCAGTGCTCATAAACCCAAACCCTCCTTCATACACCACTTTCTTATCCATGCATTCACCTCCCTAGTCTACGACTGTCTCCCTGGGGTAGCACATTGCACTGTTAGTATTTCAGAAAATACTACCTTGGAGGTCTTTGCCTTCAGCTTGTAGCCTAGATCCCTGAAATCATTTTTTAGGACCCACCATCTGTCTTGAAATGTATCATTGGTTCCAACGTGTACCAAGACCACTCTCTCAGTCGCAGGTTACACCACATGGGTGGGTAGTGGGGGTGGTTAAATCCTTAATTACCATAGTGATTATTAACCACTATGATTATTAAGGGGTTACTGGCCAGTAGCTAAAGTAGTAGTTTAATTTTACTGTTGGTGTCACAGAAGTGGTAGACGACCAGCAGGATGAGGATGATGCGGACAAAGACGGGCTTTATCCTGGCAGGGGTAAGTACAACTTTTATTTATGATAGGATTGCATGAAGGGTTTATTTTTAAAAGGCAAATGCGCTATTATCTAGATCTGGATATTAGGGCTTTACTGTATGTGTTGGGGGAGGGGGTGGTGTTCTTGGGGTAGATGTGGTGGGTAGTAGAGTGCCCATTTATTGCCAATGCGGCTATCTATGCCCCCATTGAGGGCATAGTTAATCACAGTGAAAATGTATGGAGAAAAAGTCTAGTGTATTTTTTTAATATTATTGTATTTTGTATTGTAATTGATTAATTGCACAGTCTTGTATATTTGAATGGGCAAAAGCGCTAATGGCCATATTTGGCTAATAACAATGTTGCCCATTCCTGTGTGGTGGTGGTGGTAGAGGGGGTGGGCAATGCACGTAGTTGCCTGGTGGTGGTTGTTAGGCCACGCGGGAGGGGTTAGCCCCTACATTACTGTTGAACTGCTAAGGTAATGAAGGGGGTTTACTCAACCAGCAACCCTCCCGGGAGGCCTAACCACCAACCGCGGGGCAACTACAAGGTTCACCCATCCCCTCTACTACCAACAAAGCAGTTCCTGCTATTTAACACCTTCACTACCTTAGCGGTTAGCCACACAGCTGTAATTTTTTATTACCTAGGATTGAATCCGGGGATCTATGAAGCTGAAAAGAATGCAGGTACACTGGCGACACACTTTATTCGAGCTTGGCTAGTCCCACGAATTCGGGTATACCCGGGTGTATTGAGGTTTGTGACTGTTTTCTGCCCGAGTGCATTGAGTTATTTTCCAAGCAGGGATTGAAGCATTTTATTCCCGCTGGCTGCAATACTGCACAGTATATATATATAAACTGCATTACAATTCATGAATTTATGCCATCTGGTAGACACGCGAAGCATTGCAGCCTATTAAATCCTAATCATTATCATTTAACAGATCAGCCGCCCATCAGCCAGGCATGAACCCAGGCTGGGAAGGCAAATGCAACGGGGCTTGTCAGAGGTTAGGAGCGGCGCATTCCAGGTATCTGCCAGGTACATACCGGGTATTTGCTCGAATAAAGTGTGTCGGTGCAGTAAGCTCCGGAGACCCCAGCTTCAATCCTATGTAGTAAAAATAAAAGAAACTCTGTCCTACGCAAATCACAATTTCGATCTCTCCACCCTTTAGGTGATGGTAACAAAATACGAGTGTTTAACATACGATTTTCATATCGGAGCTTTGTGAGTAGCAGTTACTCGCAAAAATAATGCAAATTTGGGCATATTTCCAGCTACCACATGGCTTGTAAAAACAAGAGTGATAACGTGCTGTAAAAATATGTTTTCAAGCAATTTTGCCATGTTATCAAAGCTTTGTGAATAGCTAAACATGCAAAATCGCTTGAAAGTGCACTTAATTAGCGATAAGTCACATATCAAAGTTTAGTTAATGGGCCCCTTAAAATCAGTCAGCGGATTACAGATTGTCAGTGTAAAAAAAAAATTGCAAAAGGCAAATCGCCATTTTTGAGACTGATCCATGGAAACACATGGAGCAAAGGAACTGGCTTATCCGAAGCCAGTAGGTATGCAAAACAAGGAATATGTATCATGTTGCCTTGTTTCAGTGATGCAACAAAGCTGGAACTGTTATCTCCCACCACAAGCTAAGTCTCAAGTACCCTTGGAGTTAGCCCCTACTTCTATAATTTTAATAACACATCAGAAGCTGTGTGCCCCTGTTCTTCAAAACTCTACATACATAAAGTAGTATCTGTATGGATCGTCTTGCTGCTGCTGCTGCTGCTGCTGCAGACACAGATTGTCTTTTGTTCACCCCCTTTCGTTGTTTAACAATACTAAAATACACCTAATGGGCATTAACAGCCAGCTAGTCTCCACCTTCATGATTACTACTCCACATGTCAATAGTGAGGTGTACCCTCCTTCCCAAAAATGGTAAGAAATCAGTCCGCTCACCTATATGTGTGAAAGGGTTAAATGTATTAGTGTTAGTATTGATCCATTAAGAAGCAAGGGAGGAGATAATATTTGTATACAGTAGAGATTAGAAAGATCCTCCTAAATATTGCACTCAGAGTGCTCTAGTATAGTATTTGACGAAAACAATGGTCCAACAGTTATCTACTGTATTGCTGTCGGATGGACATAGGATCAATTGATATGTTAAAAACAAAAATAATAAAATTGTATTCATCAAAAAATCAAGTGACTCAATGTGTGTTATTATTTACAGTTAAAAATATGTATATAAAAAGTAAAATATCCCGCAGTGGAGTGCGCGAGAGAGAATATACACTGGGTATATTAATATATATGTACAGATTGTGGAACTATTTCTTAGTCACAGTAGTCTGTATGTCCACTAGATGAACTCCCAGAGTTTCTGTACAAACATCAAAATAATAGGAATGGTGTATATATGCTATGTTTATTAATGGGAATAACCGAGAAGGATATAACTTGATAGACTTCCTATCTAACAAATATATGATCACTATGCTAACAGTCCTATGTACTCTCATATATTAGATGGTTATAGAGGTATCACACATATGTTTCCATGTTGTACATGTACTGTTCAGAGACACCCAGATAGTGTTAAGTTCTGTACAGCCTATGCCCTCATTTAGAATAAAGCAACTAGTGGTAAAGTATCCAAATTGTGGTATTTCAGTATCAGGATCTCTCACAGCCTAAATCCGCATATATAAAAGTTCATCAAAACAAATGGTCATGGAGGACCCAGCATATATCAGAAAAAACACCAGTATACGAGCCGTGTGTATGTAGGCTTAATGTCGCACTCCAGTGACATCATCTGCGTGACGTCCTACTTGTCGAGGCTCGTTTCGCGTGATGACCACACATTTTCAGGAGGGGAGGAGTCTAAACAACTGATCTCAATAGAAGGTCTTTATGCACGCAAAGAGGGAGGGGGGGGTAGCGGCATAGCTGTCCATCCACCAAAAGAAACGGCCAGCTAGTATAAGCCCAAGGCTGCTGCATATGTTGATGTAATTGCACAGTGTCATGCAAGGAAAGGGGCAGCATCACTGTCCATCCGTCCGTCCGTAAGTATACACAGACAGCTAATGTAAGTCACAGACCGCTAGAGATATTAATATATTTACATAATCTCATGCTCAAAAAGTGACCAATGGATCCAAATTATTCCCTCTACCCTGAAGAAAAGGTGTATATAAATAAAATAAGTGTACAAATGGAAATTGCGTATACATATAATTAACTAGTATTCATAGGATGTGCCAGATTGACATATGTCAAGGTATCTTTTATTGTATGTATAGGTGATATAATTATCTATAAAACAGTGAATGAATAGATGAGTATAAAAAAGGGGAGTATATTAAAATTGTGTGACAAAATTAGATTGATCTATTTAGTGATTTTCTGCTATTGTACCATGATGTCTACCATGGATTAATGGTGTTTTTAACTTCACATCAATTGGTGTTTATCCCCCATTCATTTTGCTGTGCTCCGCTTTTCTTCCTCGTGGAATCCTTTTGCTACAATAGGAACACAGGCAAGAGTCCCGGAAGTGCGCGTGCATGCAAGCGCCCGCACGTAGTGACGCCGCCACCATAAGCGTGGCTTTAGTCTCGGACCTGCTGCTGCTGTGGAATTGGCAGTAGTGGTACCAATGTGGCAACTCTAGTAATAGAATGGCAGTGACTGCTGAACTCTGTTGCCTTGGCTTCAGTCTGGCACACTAGGTGTATAGAATGAGAGTGAGAATGTGTATAAGACTAACCCTCCTTGCAACTAACTGAAACAGTATTGTTGTTATTAATATTATAATATTATATAATATTAATATACTGCTATATTGCCCTGCCACTTAGACCAGGCCGGCCACAGCCCAAGGAGTGAACTGGACACACACAGAGAGGGGTCAGTCCAGTCAGTCACAGGTTAATGGTTAAGCTAGATCTATTATTAAGTAAATAAAGTATCAATATTTGAGGAGGTGGAGGAGGAGGAGTGCACTCCCTATTTATATACAGTTTGAGTATTTCGATTCCGTTTGCAGGTTTGGATTCTCAGTGATGAGATAAAACCTTTTTGAGACTCATCCGCTGAATTCCATGACTAAAAGATAATGCCCAATCCATGGCAGAAGAGGATTCTGGTGACAATTTCACCTATCTCTACTCACAGGTTAACTTAGGCCTGTCAATATAGTTCTTATATAAATATTTTTAGGAAGTGTGGGGTGTGAGTCATTTAAATAAACTTTGTATATACCATTTGCATATCTCCAAGGTCTCCTATGGTGTGCGCCTCCATATGTTATTTGGAGGGAGGATTGAGGGTGTGTGTATGTGTGTATGTGTGTATGTGTGTGTGTGTGTGTGTGTATATGTGTATGTGTGTGTTTCAATTGTATGGTTTTACATATCAGGACATAATAGCAATCATCTGTTCCTTAGCAGGTCTTAAAATTAGGTAAATAAAACCTCAGATGAACAACAGCACATGACATATTACACCGTATCATGATTTATTTAACAAAAATAAAGCCAAAATAGAGAAACTGTGTGTGAAAAACTAAGTACCCGCTTTTTGCTTCCATAGAAATTAAGATGCTAAGTAGCAGACAGGTGCTGCTAATCAAATGCCCTTGATTAATTGATCATCAGCAAGTTTGACCACCTCTATAAAAGCCGAAGTTTTAGCAGTTTGCTGGTCCGGATCATTCAGGTGTGTGTTAATACAATGCCAAGGAGGAAAGACATCAGCAATGATCTTAGAGAAGCAATTGTTGCTGCCCATCAATCTGGGAAGGGTTATAAGGCCATTTCCAAACAATTTAAAGTCCATCATTCTAAAGTGAGAAAGATTATTCAAAAGTGGAAAACATTCAAGACAGTTGCCAATCTTCCCAGGAGTGGACGTCCCAGCAAATTCACCCCAAGGTCAGACCATGCAATGCTCAGAGCAATTGCAAAAAACCCAAGAGTTACATCTCAGACTCTACAGGCCTCAGTTACAGTAGCATGTTAAATGTTAAAGTTCATGACAGTACAATTTGAGAAAGACTGAACAAGTGTGGTTTGTTTGGAAGGGTTGCCAGGAGAAAGTCTCTTCTCTCTAAAAAGAACATGGCAGCACGGCTTATGTTTGCAAAGTTGCATCTGAACAAACCACAAGACTTCTGGAACAATGTCCTTTGGACAGACGAGACCAAAGTAGATATGTTTGGCCATAATGCACAGCACCACTTTTGGTGAAAACCAAACACAGCATATAAGCACAAACACCTCATACCAACTGTCAAGCACGGTGGTGGAGGGGTGATGATTTGGGTTTGTTTTGCAGCCACAAGACCTGGGAACCTTGCAGTCATTGAGTTGACCATGGACTCCTCTGTATACCAAAGTATTCTAGAGTCAAATGTGAGGCTATATATATATATATATATATATATATATATATATATACACACACACACATACACAGTAGTGCTTGGGACTCTACTAAAATATGTATTTCTCTCTCCCGCCCTTCACCAGTTTGAATTTTGACATTTTCACCCATATCTAAAGAACCACATACTGTACTAAAAACAGAAAAATTATATTTAATATAATATATACAAAGGAGACATTGTAATGAATTCTGCCATGCACTGGAGATAGATTAAGATCCTGTTCTAAACATGTAATCTGTGATACGTTATGTTAAAGCAAACGTCATTGTAAGAATCTTTTATGCCATTTACAGTTATTTTGACCTATATGTCCATTTCTACAGATTTGCGCCTGTACTGTCCGAAGTAGTTAATTTGTTCACTTTAAGGTAATAAAGAGAATGTTATAATATTAGGTTTTTAAACCGGACTTATAGCTGATCAATGATAATGTTGCCTTTCATGTTCATAGTCTAAATGAATACAAGGGATGTGTTGTACTGTTTGCAGGGTTCATAATAAACAATACTTAAACAGTTTTGCTTAAGCAAATACCTATCTTACATATTTATAACAGTCTTTCTTGATGCATAACATTGGTAAGTTTGGTGCCAAAAAACAACAAATGTATCAAACAAAATGAATACAATTAATACAAAAAACATACTTTGCAACAGCAAGAATTAGAAAACAAATAAGATTAGAATTGAAAAATATGATTGGATTATGAGTTAGCAACCAAGAACATATAAGAAAACAATTTTACATTTTAATAGTTGTGACAATCTTATATAATGTACCTGGTATTATACCTAAAAAAACAAAACAACAATCAATTTGGAGGGAAATTGATTAAAAAAGGAAATTATGATAGCCTGTTAATTTGCATTTATACAGTGATATTTCAATGCTATGAAACAAGTAGGTAAGTAATGTTATTGTATATTTCTAATGATGATTTATGATTCATAATTGGGTTAACAATATTTCAACTCAGCATGCGGAATTTCAAAAACAATATTATGAGCCGTTTCTCAATTTAAATGGTTGAATATTGCTCCATAGCTCTAATTGATATTAAGGAGATCAAGAAAGATACAGTTGCTTCCTATTGAGCAAATTACCATAACATTGCAACAAAGAAGGTATCATTTTTTATGACCAGCATCTGTATTTTTAGAAACACTGAGGTATAATATTAGCTTTAATATAATGCACCAAATGTGTACACTACTTTTATTACTGTGCTGGGATATCCCCAATAGAATCTGAAATTATTTATTTCAAAACAATTTATCACTATGGTTTTGTAAAACAAATGCAATCTTAGGTTCAATTTTCCTTTGTTCCCATCCAAGTTTTTACATTTTTCAAACAAATAGATGTAAACTGAACAGATCTGTTTACAAGATGGTAATCTTCTTGTATACATGTTCAGGAAGGTTGACAATGACTGTCATTAAAATCCAAAGGAAATGCACATTCTTTATATCAAAGCAAGCACACATTTGACTAAAGAATTGGTTTTTGTTCTTTCTATAGAATTTCTTAATCGGTTTTCTTTAGGTCATCTTTTATTGTGGACAAACACAAACATTTTGCCTCACATGGTGCACCAGAGTACTATTTCTATATCTCCTATTAGCATCTTTGGGCAATTATTGTCTCATACTGTATGTCCACTCTAAATGAAGGTCATTGTAAAAATACTAAATATGTATTTATTTTTAGTACTCTAACAATAGCAATGAAATCCTATTCCATTCATTAATAGACAAAATGATTTATGTTGAGCTGGGTATTTTTGCCCCATCTATGTAAAAGGAAATTTTTGCAGTACTGTATGTTATCTAATATATTTTTTGGCTTCACATATCACAGTTAAAATATGTTTCTCTCGCTAAAAATCATGTAATCAACAGATTATTTTATTAGTCATTATTTTATATTAATTCCAACCTCAATTAAAAAATGGAGTTTCTCTAGGAAACCCTTTTTTGCCTGTCGAAGGGAAGAGGTTAAATAACAACACTTTTTAAAACTATTGAAATTCCAATTATAGTTAATATATTTGAGACAGGTTTCACTGAAGAAAATTAATGTACAGTAATCATCACTATAACATTATAGACATAGTTTTGGCATGTGCTGTAGAGTAACTAGTACTAAACCTACTAGTTTCTCATAACTTCTCCAGTCACAATGACTTTCACTTGTATAAGTGCACACATTTTATATAGCATTTATTTATTGTACAAGTGGTTCTAATTTCACAATTAGCATACTGTACCCCGAGGAAATACGTCAATGTTCTTATTGCATCTGTAGTATAATTGTAGTAATCTCTCCAGTCGTATGGCGGCATTCCCTCAGGTCTCATGTCTGGTGGACCATTGTATAAAAAATTCGATATTTCAGCAGAACTCAGTCCAAGATCACTCAAATTGATATCAGCAATGGTGGCAAGTAATGGATTGTTCAACATATCCTTATATTAAAAAAAAAATGAAATCAATTATTTGCAGGGTATATATAGACATTACAAAAATTAAAATAAAACAGGGTATATATTTGCATTGTTAATGAAAGTATCTAAATAAATATATAAATTCAACCCAGCCTAATAAAGCTAAGGAAGACAATCTACTTTCATGACTTCTATTTATTAATGCACAAAATGAAAACAAATGTTTGCATCATTTCAGATATCTTACATTTGATTATGTTGCTTTGGTAAAAGCAGGGCAGTATATATTACCAAAGCTCTGTATCAAATAAGATATATCTTATAGCACAGATTTAAAGAGGTACAAAGAGTATGGTAGGCAAGTAGCAGGTTTTTTTTTTTTTTTTTTAATATTTTCACTGCACAGAAAACATGTGAGGATTTGATAAATAGAAGGTTGTCTACATTAATTTGTGCTTCATATCTGTATTGACAGCATGTAAGCATTTCCATATTTGCTTAGTTTAAAATCTACCTAAAATATTGTCAGTCCAGAGTTCAACAGATTTTTTTTTTTTTTTTTAAATGTCTCCATTATGGAACAATTAGTAATAAATGACCTTATTTCTGCAGGGTATATAGTTTAATTTTACTAGTTGCATTCAGTCCATATTTTTTTAAAGTATGCATATGTAGAAGAAAATAAGGTAATAAGAACAGGTAATTTAAATAAAATTAAAAGACAATGATATTTCTATATTTTAGTCAGGAACTAACTAGAATGAATACTGGCTTAAAGGAAGTTTTCTATATCACAGAACTGGAAACAACAAGGCATAGGTATGAGAAAATATTTTGTATTATATCATTTTGCACAGTAATAAACAATGACTGCTAGATAATAATGGATTGTCCCTGCAGCTATCAGAGGTTGAAGGCATAATAACGCGATCCAGGCTTTTGACTTATTATTAGGAAGAATTTCGTATTTTGTTACAGAGGAAATACTTGCTCCTGGCAAAATGTATAAAAAGTGCAGAAAAAAATGTAATAGAAGACTGACAATAAAAAGGTTACTCCCATTTAGAAGGCATTTTTATGTAAGTATTTTTGCTATTCCCTTTTCATTCAACGTCTTATTTTTCATAATACTTCAAGTTATTTCTTATGTATATATCATTATATAGATACATTAAATAATTAATTTCAATAAAATAATGCAAACTATTTAAATACAGTGGCGAGAAAAGCGTTGTGAACCCCAATGATAAATATAGAAATTCCATAGTTTTTCCATGATAACCATCTTGGGTCAAAACCAGTCTTCTTAAATATCCAATAGGGTTTATATTAACCAATTCAATGTCTTTTTTAAACAAAATGATGCTTGAATTAGACAAACAATGAGTAATTAAGAGTCATTGTATGTGCAAAAGTAAGTGAACCCTGGTTGTATCATATAAATTAAAGGGGATAATTAGAATCAGGTGTTTAAATAATTAGGCAGATCTTCAAGTGTGAGTTTGGGACGCCCCACCCTATATAAAGATCAGAAACTTTGTGAGTTTGGTCTTCACCATACAGGTGTGTGGAAAAATGCCATGACCAAAATAAATCTCTGAGGACCTAGAAAAAAAAGCAGTTATTGAAGCTCATCAGTTTAGAAAGGTTAGAAAACTATTTCTAAGGATTCGGGGCTCCACCAATCCACTGTCAGACAGATGGAGAAAGTTCAAAACCACAGTCAGTCTACCCAGGAGTAGTCATCCTACCAAAATCTTTCCAAGAACAAACCAGCAAATCATCCAGGAAATCACAAAGAACCCCAGAGTAACAAACCAGGATCTGCAGGCCACTCTCGCTTTGGCTAATTAGAGTTTTCCTGACTCAACTATCAGAAAAAGACTGAACAAGAATGATGTTCATGGAAGGATAGCCAGAAAGAAACCACTGCTATCTAAAAAGAACATTGTTGCCCCCTGAAATTCACCAAAGAGCACATACAGCCGCGGCCGCTTTTATTTTAACACATCTCGGTTATTTTCCGGTGACTTTTTCAGAATGCCACGCACTTGACCGCGATCATGCCGTATTCATGCCGGCCGTCACCCGCACTTGATCTGTTTAATGATAATGGTTCGGATTTCATTGGGTGCAATTCTTCGCGTATCCGCCAGGTGGCAGATATTCATGAATTGTAATGAATTCTAATGTGTACACTACAGTACTGTACTGTACATGTGCTTCAGTAATGTGTTGACTTGCAGGTGTTTAAAAAATACCACAGTGGTCCATTGTGAATTGACCTTGGTACTGAAGAAGTTACAATACTGTATCAATTTAGGCGTTTCATATTAAAAACTCAATGCACAGTGTCTAGTGTTCTATTGTCCAGAGAGTTCCGAGATTAGTGCAACGCCGCAGTACATGTGGAAAAAGCCTGACATAACTTACGCTTATTTAATATTGTCCGCAATTAATGCAGCAGATGATAAGATGGCCACAGTTGGCCAAATTAACCAATATTTTATCGAAAATTATGACTTTTACAAATTTTCCCCAGATGCTTGTGTGTGGAAGCGTGCAATAAGGAAAAAGTTATGTATCGATCCATGTTTTTTTCGTATTGATCCTGCACCCGGAGTTAGAGGAGGGTATTGGTGTGTTTCCCCAGATTTTTCCAGAGTCTTTGACCATGGAGACTTCAAAAGGTGAAAGGTCATGGTAAAACAAACTAGGAATCGTCAGTCCCAGGCAAGTAATGTACAAGCGCCAGCACCAGCTTCCAATAACGGTCCGACCATCAGTGAAAACCTGCTGATCGGCAACCCTTGCTGTCTGTCCCCGCCTGAGCAGGATTTCACGTACAAATACTAGCAAGCTTGCATGTACCAGAAAGATTTCCAGCTTCAGCTGTCAACTACAGGTGTAGCAGGCCCGCTGTCACCTGTCAACTACGGGTATAATCAAGAATACTGGACTGCTGGCAATGGCTCGGCACCAACCGATTGGCAAAGTCTATGGTGAGTACGGCGCCGTATTTTATTCTTTTTTTGAAATATCAATATCAATGCACAGTCAAGCGATTCTCTTGTAATCAATCGCTTTGCTTATGGTTATGTAGTTCTATTATTTTAGTCCCAATTCGCGAAAATGTAGTCCAGCAACATCATTGGCTGAGCAACTTGTACAGTAGATACTGAACAATTGGTGGACAGCTAGGCGCATGCGCATACTGTATGTCTCAATGGGAACTTGTTGAAACGTATATGCGTGTCATCACAGCTAGGCACATGCGTGTATGTGAACAAGAGACTCCCCCCGAGAAAATTATTGTTGGGACCGACTGACCGAGGGGACTGTGGGGACTGACTGTGGGAACTTCTTTAGGGGACTGACTAATTTGAACCAACCATTACAGTAATACTTTTATTTTTCCTCAGAAAAGAAACTTTGTCATCAGGCAGAGAATAGCAAATGGAGAGATTTCGATCAATAATGTCGCTTTTTGTAATGAAGCTTGCACATTGCTGAATGTGATTAAAAAAATTCACGTACCGGAGGCAACAATCTACAGTAGTGGCAGTGCCATTTTTATGGATTAGGATAGAATAACTGTGAGCTTTATAGAAAACCTGAAACAGTTCAGTATGCTGTTTTTTTCATACAGTATACAATACTTTTTTACATACTGTATTGTATAATAAACCCCAAAAATAAAAAGTATGCATTTATTCTGTGTATGGTGTAAGTAAAAACATTTATTAATACAATTGAAAAGAATCTACATTATTTGTCAAAACATTCACAGGTGTACGGTGTAAGTAAAAACATTTATTTATTAATACAATTGGAAGCAATCTACATTATTTGCCAAAACATTCACAGGTGTATGGTGTAAGTAAAAACATTTATTAATACAATTTTTTTTATTGGAGTACAGTATGTAAAAAATGAATCAACATTTGAACAGACGACCAATCGCATCAAATTCGATCCCCACCAGTCTGTCCTTCCAGGGACAATGCCTTGTATGCCGCAAAATGCCATTTATGGAGTCTCTCATGATTTTCATTAAATGATCTGTAATGGCATGATAGCGCCGCAATTCCTCCACCATAGTCTTTCTAAAATTTTCAGGAAGAGCCTTTTTGACGCAATTCCCTTCGTAGTTGACTTTGTGGGCCCACTGTAAGTACAACTCGTAGCTCACGTGGTGCTTGAAAATATACATGGCATGTTTCTGGGCTATACCACCACTTGCAAACCTATACTTCTCCCTGAGTGGCTGAGACAGGTCGCACAAGATGATGTCGGGCACCGTATCAATGCAAGTGTGTGTGTGTGTGGGATTCTGGGAGTGGGTGTGCTTCTGGGAGTGGGTGTGCTTGTGGCAGCGGGCGAGGGTAGGTGTTCTGGGAGGAGGCTTTCCTCCTTTCTTAGTCGCCTTGTCTGTGTTGTCTCCTGGCGTGGTCTTGACGGTGTTGTCATGTCATCCTCGTCAGTGGCATACATGAACACATATAGTTCTGATGGAGGGGGTGCGCTTGGTGATGGAAGGTTGAAGGTCCCATCCATCCCATTGAAGGTCCCATCCATCCCATCCATGCCACCCTCCTGCTCTTGTGGCCGACATACAGGGGCAGTGTAAGGGATCGGGGACACGCGCCTCTCAGCGGGTCCCGGTCACCTCGTCTCCCAGTGCGGTTGCTAGCTCCGGTCCCCCTCCACGTCGACTCCTTACCTCTGCTGCTAGAGCACCATGCCGCTCCTCCGTGGCGCACACCACATCCTCGCACACACGGCCGGGGAGCGCACCCGATCCTCTTGGCCATTCTCCCGTGTCGCTGGCTCCGCCCCCATCGGCTACAAGCGATTTCCACTACTCACCTGTCTGACTCCTACCCTGCACACCTGGACCTATCCCTGGGCTTGCTCAGACAGGCCTCCGCTCCAGCCCTTGCTACCATTGGCCCTCCTGCATTTATAACCCCAGTCTGCCCTCTCCTTCCTCACTCTGCATAGTTCTTCTGTGACTCCTGTTATGCAGTTGTCTATGCCAAGCTCTGTTCTCTGTTACAGCTCTTGTTCCTGTCCCTGCCCCTGTTGGATACCTTTGGATTTGATCTCGGCTCTTGTTTGACTACGTGTACCTCGCTACCCCTGGACTCGGCTTTGAACCTCCCTACACTGCTTTCTCCTGCCCCTGACCCTGACCTACTGTATGGCTCTTGGACATTAACCCTCGGACTTCTGGCACCCCGGACGCAGCAAGTATCTCGTTAACCCTTTCTCACCAGGCCCGGCAACGCATCTTACCACACTCCGGGCACGCCCTCACTGCTATGGGTGCGTGTTATACCCGTACCCACCTCAGTACTGGGGACTGGCCAGGTCTGCGGGCATACAGGCATTACATTATGCAGAGCCCAACAAATGCAGACCCCCCTGAAGTGGGCCAAGTTGGCACTATGGATCACTGGCAATTTTTAAGCGACCAGGTTACGGCTGTGGCGCAAGAACTTTCTAAACTCTCCCTGCGGGAATCTCCAGCTGCACCATCCCCTCCTGCCCCAGAACCTATGGGCAACTCTGAGCCACGTATTCCACCTCCCAACCAGTATGCCGGAGACCCCCTTACTTGCCGGGGATTCTTGAACCAATGTGACGTCCAGTTCGAGATGTCCCCATCTCGGTTTCCCTCAAGTCATTCTAAAGTGGCCTATGTTTATGCCCTGCTCACGGGCGACGCTCTCGCTTGGGCTTCTCCCCTCTGGGAACACAGATCTGACATAACACAAGACTACCCCAAATTCCGGCGAGAGTACCAGCAGGTCTTTGACACACCAGCGCATAGGGAGACTGCAGCTTCTTCCTTGTTTCATCTCTCCAAGGGTCGCAGGTCGGCTGCAAGATACACGGTGGAGTTCCGCACCATCGCTGCAGAGACTCAGTGGAATGATGAAGCTCTTGCCGCGGCATACTGGCAGGGTTTGTCCGAATCCCTCAAGGACGATCTCGCAGCACATGTTTGTCCCCCATCTCTAGAGGATCTCATTGCCCTCAGCATCCGGATGGACCAGTGCATTCAAGAGAGATGCCACGAGCGCCAGCGTCCCCGTTTAATGTCGCCCTTGCCTGTTTTTCCTAGGTCTCCTCCCTTGGCTCTTCCTGCGTTGGACGCTCCCGAACTGATGCAAATTGGTAGCCAACAGCTTTGGACCGCTGAGAGAACACACCGCCGAAATGAAGGTCTCTGCTACTACTGCGGTTCCCCGGAACACCAACTACGTCACTGTCGCCTGAAACCGGGAAACGAGAACGCCCAGTAAAGGTAGATGGGCTTTTACTGGGTTCCATTTCTCCTTGCCCCTCTTCCCCCAAAGAGCTACCAAAGAGAATCCTTCATCCCATAACTCTCGAGGGTCCCAATCTTCGGGTAGAGGTTGAAGCCTTCATCGACTCCGGGTCTGGTGGTAACTTCTTGAATCACGATTATGCCTGCAACAACCAAATCCCGTTAGTCAAGAAGAAGTCACCCATCGGCCTTGAGGCTATCGACGGTCGACCGCTCCAACCTGCCTTCATTATTTGGGAATCTGTTCCCCTCACCCTGACCACCGCGGATGGTCATACTGAAGTCATCATCTTCGATGTTTTCCACTCACCTACTGTCCAGGTCATTTTGGTATTGCCGTGGCTTCAGCTTCACAACCCGCGTGTTAATTGGACAGACGAACTATCGATCCAGTGGGCTCCTACCTTGAAGAAGACGGTCACTCCTCCCGTTACCGTGCTCGCAGGTCTCGACACTTCTTCACTTTCTCTCTCTACCCTGCCGGAGGTATACCATGACTTTTTGGATGTCTTTAACAAGACTCAGGCTGAAGTCCTACCACCTCATCGTTCGTACAACTGCCCCATCGAAATCATTCCTGGAACCAAACTCCCCAAGTCTAAGTCGTATCCCCTATCCGTGCCCGAGACCGAGGCTATGGCGACCTACATCCAGGAGAATTTAAGAAAGGGTTTATTCGGAATTCCAACTCCCTCGCCGGGGCAGGTTTCTTCTTCATGAAAAAGAAGGATGGCTCCCTAAGACCCTGTATCGACTTTCGTGGGCTTAACAAGATTACAGTTAAAAAACGGTACCCTCTTCCTCTAATTTATGGTCATAGTCATTATGAATACTTAGTGATGCCGTTCAGCCTCTGCAGTGCCCCAGACGTCTTCCAGGAATTTATGAATGACATCTTCCGGGACATTTTGGGTATTTTCGTCATAGTATACCTAGATGATCCTCTTTTTCTCCAAGAACCTGGAAGAGCACATTCGTCACACCAATGTGGTTCTCACTCGGCTTCGTGCAAATAGCCTCTACGCGAAGATGGAGAAATGTCTCTTCCACCAATCATCCACAGCCTTCCTTGGCTATATAATCTCCGATAAAGGTTTCACCATGGATCCTGAGAAATTGAAGGCTGTTCTGGATTGGCTGTTGCCGAATTCCCTAAAAGCCGTTCAGCGTTTCCTTGGGTTTTCTAACTACGAAAATTCATCCGTAATTTCACCACTATCGCTCTACCCATTACTGCTCTTACCAAAAAAGGGGCTGATCCAACAACATGGTCCTCTGAGGCCATCAAAGCCTTCGAGTTTCTCAAAAGAGCTTTATTTTCTGCCCCATCCTCCGGCACCCGGATACATCCCTTCCTTTCACCCTTGAGGTTGACGATTCTGATGTGGGAGCAGTAACAGTACTCTCACAAAGATCTTCTCCCCAAGAAAGACTCTATCCTTGTGGATTCTTTTCTAGGAAATTATCTTCGGCCGAGAGAAATTATGATGTCGGGAACCGTGAACTTTTGGCTATCAAGTTAGCCTTGCAAGAATGGAGACATCTCCTTGAGGGTACCAAAGAGCTAGTAGCTATTCCCACCGATCACAAATACTTATTCTACATTGAGGGGGCTCGTCGCCTGGGATCCCGCTAAGCACGTTAGATGGCTTATTGTTTTTAACAACCATTTTCTTAGCAATTATTAGATATACTGTATTGTATACATTTTATATAAATATCAGAGCCATAAGGCTCCTAGTTCCGGTGCTCAAAAGTCTCTCACCAGTTATACTGTAGATCAGAGGAACAATTATGCTGTAAACTGAACGGATTTTTTCTCTCTCAGTGAGAGTTACTCACGGTTTGGTGACCGGCTGATGAGTGGAGAAAATCGTGATAAGTGGTTGAATCAACAGACCCACCTGAGAAATACTTATCACGATTTTCTCCACTCATCAGCCGGTCACCAAGCCGTGAGTGATGAGATCATTTGTGATGAACCGTCAGATTTGATTGATTTATTTGTGAGACTTGAAAAACTTGTATCACAATACATTAGGTTATTCTGGGATATTACAACCCTAGAAAATTATCCACTTTTAAAGAGGATTCCTAGAGGTTTAAGGATGAAAAAAATGCCTACATTTGGTTTCAATGATATTGAATTTGAGTCTAATTGGAAACAGATACTATATGATTGTTCCACAAAATTTATGGAATTTATAATACAATCCAAGATTAAAGATAGAACAATCTTAAAATCAGGGATTAAATCTTTCAAACTCAAGTTAAACAAATTTGTATCAATGGAGCAATTTGCTCATAATGACAATGTGTTATCCAGTAACATTGAAACCATGGAGAAAGCCCTTATTAGGAAGAAACATGATAAGTTTAATAGAGATAAAAAAGATTATGAGAGAAATCAAATATATATGTGGCAGAGGAATATCGCAGCCAGGGATTTTAATAGGTCCAGAGGTTTTCAACATTCTACACCTCACAACACAGGAAAGAAATTCTTTCACAAACAAGACAAAATACCTCAAAAATCTATACTCAAAACTAATTATTCAGAAATATCTAGTTTTGATACAGATTCAGACACAGGTGATAGACCTACAGTATCTTTTCTAGAGTTTATTCACGTGAGAAAGATGAATCATCAGATACAGGACACTCTGATAGACAGTCTTATGTCACGTCCCGTGAAGGTACTGCTAGATCAATGTTTAATCCCCAATCAAAAAACAAGGAAAGACGAGACAGGGGAAGAAGAACAGGGCGGCGAAGCGGGCCAAACAAAAGGAAGAAATACTCTTGAATGTTTAACAAAATAATGTGATTAACATCTCTGATATGGAATTATCAAATGAACAATTAAGTTTACTAAATAAAGGTTTAAACTTTGCCCCACATAGAGATTTTGATTTGTTTGATACTATAATAGATTTACAAAAATGTACTCGTAAATTAACTCTCAAAAAGATGTTTTCAATCAAGAAAGACGAATCAGAGTACACTAATCTCAATTTAAATACACTTAGTACAGCTACTAATCTTCCCGGTCCATCTTTTAGAGATATTACATTTTCGAATGATATGGAATGCTTATTTCAAGAAAGCAGGACAGATCTTACTGATAGTGAACCGCCCTTTTTTGACCATATTGACTCTGGTCTAAGGAATAAATCAGTATTCATACCCAGTACCTCTCAAGGTCCTTTTATATCTACATTTGAGAAATTAGTTGAGAGAGACCTGCGCATTTTAGTGGAAGGATACTCTCTCACAATCTAATGTAGATAATTTAACGCCAGAAGAAAGGACTAATCTTAAGATCTTGAGGGATAATAAATCAATAGTCATAAAGAGTGCTGACAAGGGGGGTGCTATCATTGTCCAATCAGCTTCGAAATATAAATTGGAAACACTCAGACAATTGAGTGATCAAACTTTCTATATCAAATTGAACAGAGATCCCACTAAGTCCTTTCTGTCAGAATTAGAGGATCATTTAGATTTCGGCAAAACTACATATGTTTTGAATACTAAAGAATATCAATTTTTACATACGACACATCCTGTCATACCAGTGTTTCACCATCTCCCAAAGATCCATAAATCTCTTGACAACCCCCCGGGGCGACCCATTGTGTCAAGTATTGGATCTTTGGGAGATTGTCTGTCACGATATGTGGATACATATCTAAAACCGTTAGTCTTTGGGTTGCCCTCTTTTACGGCTCTACTTATGGCAATGGAAACAATTACATGGAAAAATAGTTATAGATGGGTCACTATGGATATCACTTCTTTGTACACAAATATCGATCACAGTCATGGGATTACAGCCACAAAATATTTTCTCAATTCGTCACATTTATCTATTGCACAGCGCACTTTTCTCACAGATTCCATATTATTTTTACTTACACACAATTACTTTTTATTTGATTCACAGTTTTATTTGCAGAAGAAGGTGATAGAAATGGGTACTTCGTTCGCCCCTTCTTATGCACATTTATTCATGGGTTTTTGGGAGCACGAGAACATTTATGGTAGCCCTAATCAATTTCGTCACCATATTCTTTTTTACAAACGTTTTGTAGACGATTTAATTTTTATTTGGGATGGTGATGAGCACACACTCAACACTTTCATTATATACTTAATATCAATGATATTAATTTACACTTCACTACAGTAACTAATACGGAATATATCAACTACTTAGATGTCACATTATCTGTTGACAGAGACAATCACATTCAAACGAATATTTATAGGAAAGCACACTCTAGGAATTCGTTTCTTAATGCCAAGAGTAGCCATCCCCAATCATTAATTAATGGAATTCCTAAATGACAATTCCTACGATACAAAAGATTGTGTTCAATAGAAAACACTTTTCTTGAGCAATCTCAAGATTTATATCGCAGATTTGAACAAAGAGGGTACCCCAAAAAAGTTATTACTTCAGCCTTTGAACAAGCTAAATACACTGATAGAAGGGACTTATTGAGTTACAACAAAACAGAATCCTCTGTTTATTACAAAATACAATAGACCATCAACACAAATTTCTAGGATTTAAAAAAAACATTGGAATACATTAAGATTGGATGAAGATCTTAAACCAATCTTGACAAGGGGACCACGCATAGTTTTTAAGAAAGCCAATACAATTGCATCATCAGTGTCTCCCACTTTGTTCAGCTCCACAGATGAATATAATAAAATTTGGGGTATTCCCAAGGGCTTTTTTTCCTGTGGCTACTGCAATTTTTGCAGATATGCAAAACCTTTAAAAATAAGAAAATCACAATCAAAAGAGAGTCATAAGATGCAAACTTTCATTAATTGTCACACTAGCTTTGTCGTATACACACGTTGGTGTGGGTGCGGCAAGTGCTATGTGGGTCGGACTATAGACCCCTAAAACTGAGGATTTCTGAACATGTCCGGCTCATCAAGAATCATGATACATCGCATCCTGTCTCTAGACATTTTTCTAATTGTGATAAAGGTGGTATCAATAATTTCCATTTTTCAGGTCTTGAACATGTTGTTTCACACACCAGAGGGGGGATAGACTCAATCTTCTCACTCGGAGAGAGATGTATTGAATCTTTTTCTTAGATACATTATATCCCAAAGGAATCAACATAGATTGGGAATGAAAACATTTTCTTATTTGAGTTTTTGATCCCCTCTGGTGGTTAGATTCATTATAGATTCATTATAGATGTGCGATATATACACCTTCATCATACACCTTCATCATGCACTTAGATAGGTTTTATATTCATCCATTATTTCCTTTTATTTACATCTGATTATATCAATATGTTATTGTGATTTACAGATTTGATACAATGTTTTCTCTGATGTCTTTAAATCCATATTTGCTAAGATACAAATCACACAAATTAGTACAATAAGTATACATTATATTTTGATTTAGAATGATTTATTATTAGATATCCTTAATTATTATTATTGTCCCATATTATATATCTTTATCATCAACAGATGAGATGTATACAAAAGCTTCAATTTAATATGCATTGTGATTTGTTATATTAATTATTACTGATTAGGTTTAAGAACATTTTGCTTAAACATACAGCATTTTGAATAACTTCAATATATTTATACAGATATATATATATATATATAATTCATGGCAGTCTATGTAGATAGACTGAGTTTTTGAATGTTTTTATTATTTTTGTATTATTTTTATTATTTTTTTCACTGTTTTTGTATAATACATATGTCTATAGGGAGATGTTCATCTCTTTATATTTTCACTTCAATGTTTTGCTTGTGTGTTTTTTGATTGATCACTTTCTTGTAGGCAACTCTCATTCATTTACATACCCACATCTGATAGAGATTGTAATCATTGATGTGATTGGTAGATATCTGAATGAGGGATTATTGAGATGCTATAAGAAGGTGATTCATTACTAACCTGTTACTCTTTGATAAAGCACCCTGCGTGTGAAACGCGTTAGAGTGACTGAATCAGTATTGTTTTTTTCCATGTTTTTATATAAATAAATGCTTCTGAATTTTTCACCCCACGTCTGACTCTGTGCACCGTTTTTTTCCTCCTTTGGGGAGTTATTGTATGCTTGTTTACATTTTACATTCTTATAATCAATTCTATTTCTACAGTATTTCAAAGTGATTTGCACCTCTTTCCTTAATTATCACTCACTTCATTATTACTCATTATGACTCACGCACTCACAACCCTCCATTTCAGTACAGAGTTTACTGTTTACTGTAAACAGCATGACACAAACACACATAAAGTACCAGTAATATTATATTATAATTGTTATCTTATCGCTGTATATTTATATAACTATATTACTGTATACTATATATATATTATTAGTTATATTGCTGTATATTTATATAACTACAGTATACAGTATTATATATATTTAGCCATACTGTAGGCCTGAGCATAAATGATGTACTGTACTTGTGGCCTACTGTAACATATTGTTGTTTTTCCTTTACACTGTAGGGAGACAACTCTTCTGGTTGACCAAATAAGTGAAGAGAATGATGAGAAGAGTGCCACAAGGGTCAAAGACACTCTGCAGAAAACTCACAATATAGCCGCATCTGAGACCAGCATCAAGAAGATGAGACGCAGAATTGGATGAAAATATGGACGTGTGAGGTTAGTACTGTAAAGTACAGGAGGTAAAAGTGTGGTTTAAAAAACTGTACTGTACCTATAAAATTATTCCTTGTCTTTACAGAGTGTACCCTATGATAAGGGATGTCAACAAGATCAAGAGAGTGGTCCAGGCACAGGCATGGATCGACAGTGGAGAAACTTTCCAGGATTGCATCTTTACTGATGAGTCTACTGTATCGCTGGAGAGATTTGCCATCTTTGCATTCCACTAAAAAGGACACATATCAATGAAGCCGCGTCCAAAACACCCAGTGAAGATGCATGTGTGGGGTGCCATCTCTAGGCGGTTACCAGGATGCATTGTCATCTTTGATGGTAAAATAATGCACAAAGATATGCCTTATGCACTGTACTGTACTACTGTAGTGTGCATTATTTTGAGCACTTTTCTTTTTTTGTTACAGGAATATCATGAACAAAGTTGTTTTTCAAGAGAAAATAGTGCCTGAGATTGTGGAATACATCTCACGTGAATTCCCAGATGGTCACCATTTCTACCAGGACAATGATCCAAAGCACACTGCGTCTTCTGTGCATATTCTTGCCTGCGGTATTAACTGGGTGAAGACGCCAGCGGAGTAAGTACGGTAACCGTGTCTCATTTTTCCCACTGTTTCCTGTGTATCTCTAACTAATTCTCCTTCTTTTCCCCCTCCAATGACAGATCGCCAGACTTCAATCCAATCGAAATGGTCTGGCATCAGCTGAAGGATCATATCCGAAAAGTTGTGAAACACTCAAAAAAGGATGAGTTGGTGAATGGCATACTGAGTTTTTGGAACAATGTACTCACCGTCGAACGATGTAATAAATATATCGACCATATTACGACTGTGTTGCCCATTGTGATACAGCGTAATGGGCATGCATCAGGAAGGTAGTGTGGTACAGTACTGTACTGTAGTATGGTAAGTACAGGCACACCAAGTACAGTATGATACAACTAAGTATGGCACAGATTGTTTTACAGTATACAGTATGCACTTAACCTGTTCCTGTTACAAAGTATTTTACAGTAGTTATACAGTAGTTATAATGTATAATGAGTTCCAGTATACAGTAGTTTGACAGTAGTACCTGCATAGTCCAATATGGAGTAGTTATACTGTACACAATGCCATTACAGTATATGCACTTAACTGCACTAATTGTTTCTTTCCTTTTCAGAGAGATCTGCACTAAAAAAGGACGGACGGGGAGAGGATGTATCATGTGTAAATTGTGTAAACTGTGTGTATAGTGTATCCACAGTCATGATTTACACAAAAAAACCTCTCTCAATGAACTACAGAATGCAATGAGGCCATGACAAAGAAGAGAAAGACTGAACATTTTTATTACTGTTTTCATTATTATAAATTTGCATTATTCAGGATTATTTGTATTTTTCATTCTTCCATGATTATCCACCGGCCTTTAATTTTCAACTGACAGAAGAACTACAGTACGTGTACAAAGAAGATACAGTACTATAAAAACTGAAATTTGTATTATTCATGATTATTTGTATTTTTTATTCCTGATAAAATTATTAGTTCTTTACATTCACGATAATCATAATCATTGAAACACCCCCCACCCCTTACGTTGTAAGGCTTGTGTGTGAAGTTGTGGGGGGGAGTGATTGAAGGGGCAAGAAGGGCTGATCAGATTAACATATTAAATACGGGAAGGGATTCTCACATTTGTGAGAGGTGCCGTTAAGAAGTTGAAACCCTTGAGCCTTGTGTGTGTGCAGGGGGGAGGGGGGAAGCTGTGTGGTGGATTACATGTAGTTCAAAGAAATATTTTCAACAGGTCATCATCATGTTTTGATCCCCACACCCCCAAATAAAAATCACAGTACTAGGCCACCCAACTCATAAAGAACGTACATGACTAGTGTAGAATTAAAAAGCAACAGTACTGATTGATTCTCAGAATATCAAGAATTGTTACAGTATGCAGGCACATGTCGAGAAATGAAAAAAAATAAGAAAGTCATGCACTCATGCGCAGGAATGTGGTGTGACGCTCAGGAAGATTCAAGCCAGAAAGCGATCCATTACAAATTAATGGTGTGGGAGAGGTGTAGATAAGAAGTTGAAATCCTTGAGTCTTGTGTGTGTGCGGGGGCGAGGGGGAGAGTGCTGTATGATGGATTATCAGTTCAAATAAATATTTCCAAATGTCATCATAATGTTTAATGTGCCGAAATGTGATACTGTAACACGCCTATGCGTTTCAACAATGCTCAAATGAGACATACAGTAGTGTACAGTACACGCATGCGCATTAAATAAACAGTATGAAAAGCAGTAAAAGTATTGATTACTAAATAATACATATACTGTAGAAATGTGATAATTTTATATTCGAAGACGCAACGTTATATTTTTGTAATACTGTATAAATCTTCAAATTTACAATTACTGTGCGCGCACACACAGACTTGCAGAAAATGTACGGCTGTACTATAAGTTGAATTGCTATTAGACTTTTAAAACAACAGCTCGCGCTCGCCCACCTGAGTTTTTAGACAGAGTGAAGTATTGCAGACAGCGCTAAAAATCAGAGCGCTAACATATCTCAAACCACTGCGGGAAAAAAATAAAACAGACCGCGTCTGGCCGCGGTTATCAGAGCGGCGCGGCTACGGCCGCCTTAGGATAAAGGCGGTCGCAGCTCTAGATGATAACAAAGACTTCTGGAACAATGTTCCCTGATAGATGAGCCAAAGGTAGAACTTGTTGACCAGGGAAAAGGGAGACCAAAAAGCGCACCAGCACAAACGGAGCAGGAAAAAACCAGAACAAAAAAATGATTAAAAGGGCACTTTAATGTGGCAAAAGACCCATCCAATGCATTTCGAACGTCGCAGCGTTCTTTTTCAAGGACCGCCCTACCAGGATGTGAGTATTTGCATATTTTTCAGGGGAACCTGCCAATGAGACATATGGTGAGTGGGTTGCACCACACACCACCTGTCTTCAGGAGGATAGTACCCATTATATGACACAATAGGTACTATATCAATTGTTAGTACCCTGGTACAGTGGTCTGGCTTATTATCATTTTGAGATATACCTGCATTTGAGCGCTTCAGCTATTTTCCATAGAACTTGTTGACCACAATGAGAAACATTATGTTTGTTGAAAACCAAACACCGCATTGGAACAGAAGAACTTCATTCCAACTGTCAAGCATGGTGGTGGGAGTGTGCTTGTTTGGGTTGCTTTGCTGCCTCAGTACCTGCACGACTTGCTTTCATTGACACAATCAGGAATTCTGCATTGTATCAGAAGATTCTTGTGGATAATGTCAGGCCATCCAACATGAGAATGTTGCTGTAGGACCTGAAGCGAGTTGTGCATGCAAAGAAGCCCTCAAATGTCACTGAATTGAAGAAGTTCTGCAAGGAGATATGATCCAAATTCCTCAAAACCGATGTGAGAGACTGACCAGCAGTTATAGGAAATGCTGAGTTGAAGTCATTGCTGCTCAAGTGGGTGCCACGAGGTACTGAATCTAAATGTTCACATACGGATATTGAATGTTGAATCATTTGCGGATAAATAGATATTAAAAAAGTATCATGTTTTTGTGTCATTTGTTTGAGCCGGTTATCTTTATCTATTATTAAGACTTATATTAAGATCGAATAACATATTAGGTTTGAAATATATGAAAATCCTAAAGGGTCACTAAAATAATTTCGCCACTGTATATAACATACATAACACAAGATGTAACTCAAATACCACAAAGCTTCCATATAATCCAATTGAAGAGTTATCACAAAAAATCCCAACTAATCATACAGTACCAGAGAGAACAATGAAACCTGCGACATATGTACTGTAGATGTACCATATTTTTTACAATGTAACTACATAATTTTACGTGAATACCAGCTCAGTCTGATCAGTCTCTGCAATATAAAGGCCTAGGCATTTAATTTTCCACTACTCTCCTCCCCAGGCACATCCTTATCTGTGTGTCTCTCTTCCACTATGCCCATTTTCTTTCCCCTCATTTTACTCATTGGCTAACCTGATACAGAAGACGGAATAGCGTCTGAAAATAATATTATGCACAGGGAACACTACCATGTGAAGAAAGAGGGGATCGGTGTGACATCCAAAACCACTTAAAAAAGCAGAATTAACCGGCCAAAAATTATTCAAATGAAAGAATATTTATTGGGCTACATAAAAATGTGTAACATCCACATGAAGAAAAGGCTCCTCTTCCCACATGTTTCATGCCGTTACTGGAGCATGCTCCCTGAGAAAGCGCCAGTGATGGCGTGAAATGCATGGGAGGAGGAGCCTGTTCTTCATATGTTACACATTTTTATGTAGCCTGTAACAGGGGACTTATCCCTGTTCAGTAATGTTCCTTTAATCTAGCAGTGTGGTAGTTAATTATTAAACACCAACTGCCTGATTAGATTGTTACAAAAAGCCTGCCTTTGAGCCAGGAAGTGGCTCTCTTTAGCCTGACTGAGAGCTGAACTTTGAAGACACCACAATGTCTTGAGTTCTGCCAGCCACACAGCAGAGCTGATTTCATGACACAGGGAAAACTACTGCACCTGAAGCTGAACCAGGAAGTGAGATTTTCCCTCCAAGAAACAGATAAGACTTTTATTCTTAAGAGACTGCTTATATCTGCTTATTTCATATTATATGTTTTGGGGCTGCGAGAACTGCTTGACTAAGGGAGATGTGAATTATTGCATAGTGTTTCACTAGAAATACTCCCAAGTGAATAGAAGCTTTGTTCCCCCCCTGTGTTTGGATGAATTTCCTGATGAAAAGGAAAAGGCACAATAAAGCCTTATTATAATTTAACATTATAAACGACTCCAAGTGTTTACCTCTGTGAACGTCCATCTACATTTGGTGTCCGAGGTGGGACAAGAGGTGTCTTTGTAGTTTAAAAGGACCGGAGATTTTTATGTGAAATTTTTTTTTATGCTTTTTGCCTACAAACAGTCTGAGAAAAAAAAAAAACCTCTCATGTAGCAGAGGCAGAGTTAAAGGGATACACACCACTGAAACTTACAAAAACCCAGAAGAGACTGCTGAAGTAGCTAAACCTTATTTTGCCTATCACAAAGTGTAATATGGTTATTGAAATAGGGGTCTTTGCCTTTCAGCCATAGTCAGGGTTCAAGAAGTGAGTCAGCCCTTCGAAAGGGATAGGTGTTTGTTGTTTTCAAAAGTTTCGCTGAAGCAGTGAATACAGATGGTGACCCACGAGTGGTACTGATTTTGCAGATAAAGGTTGCCACACCGCATAGGAATACCAGCTGTGAATGGAGTATATGCAGAAAAGTGTGAAAATTGATACAAAACTGTGCTGAAGCAGTGGAATTTTTAGCAAACAAATGCTGAGTGTAAAATTGCCCTATAAAGGAAAAAGGTTTTTCAAAGCCAATTGCTGAGTGTTTAGTCACCCTGCCGGGAATGAAAGAAATAGTCCACTGCAAAGAATGTTTTTTTTTCTGCAAGTAAAAAAGTATGCCTATTATCTTGGGAGCAAAACAGACACCCAAAGAGTGAAGTTTGAATGCCATAATACCCAAAGATGAGACTGAAAATTACTGAACTCAGGCAGAAAACCAAATTCTGTTGCTGAAGTGGAGGGATTGCACCCAGCAAGTAAATGGTGTAGAGCAAATAGACTTTTTTTTTACCTAGCCGCTGCACAACTTGTATACCTGATAAAAGAAACTGCATGCACAGTACTGCTGATATTGAAAAAAAAAAAAGAATTATCCAAGAAAGAAAAGTCTACAGAGATGCCTGTGAGAGCTACGACATCTACAAGCAAAATATGCCCATCTGTAGGACTACCACAATTGGGTGTTCTAGCAAATACAGTGGCAACAGCTGCAATAGCGCCTCCTGAGGTCAGGAAGAAAATTACACCTGATAGCCTAAAAATGGAGGACAAGATGCAGCGTTCCTGTAATGAACCCTACCCCACGGAAGAGTGGCCCTTCCAGTCCAATAAAGAGGAAGACATCTCTTACGGGGAACCCGAACTGAGTCACACCCACAAAACACCCAAAGAATGGTGGGGGTGTCTGAACTCGGCACGAACAGAAAAGACCGCTCCCTTTGATGACGAATATGATCAGCAGGAGACAGAGCGGGAGCAGTGGATCACCGAAAATTTCTGTCAGCTAAAGCAGCTGCAAGAAAAGCCTGGCGTATATAATGAAGCTGCTAAAACTTCAAATGAAGATGGAGACCCCAGTATCCCTGAAGGGACGGTGTCATCCAAATCAAAAAGGAAGAAAAAGAAAAGCAGTTCTTCACTTACCGTGGAAGGAACAGACACGTCCGCAGATCCTGTGGAGGAAAGGGGGACCGAGTTGCCCTGCAGCCTAGAGAAAATGGAGAATTCGTCCCACGGTTAACCGAATATCCAGAGGGCCCAAGGCAGAAGTCGTGTACCCCAAAGAAGTATCTGTCCGGTGCCAAGAATGAGGAACCCTCAACTAGTCATCCCAGGGAAGCGGAGCCGGAACCAGTGAGTGACGATCCCTTGACCAGCCCTGAAGACGCCCTGAAAATTGCCAGGCATGACTGTGATCTGCTCTGTGAAGAATTAGGAAGAGAGAGAAAAAATAATGCTGAGCTACAGAAGACTGTGCTGGCAATTTATTCTGCAGCCAAGACCGAATTGGAGGATCTCAAGACTGAGCTAGATACTGCAAAGGCTACTATCTCCGCCATGGATGAAAAGCAAAGCCAATCTGTTAAAATGGTGGCTACGCTAAAGCGGAAGTATGAGGAGGCACTGAAGCAGATGACAGTCTTCCAGCAAGAGGTTCACACTCTTCGTATAGATCTTGATGCCTCACTTCATGAGACCAACAGCTGCCGCACAGACTTGGAAGTTTCCAGAAAGGAACTACACAGTCTCACTGAGGAGCTGGACATTGCTAAAGAAACTATTGGTAATCTTGGTACAGTTCTCAAAGTCTCTCAGAAGGAGCTTCAGACCCTCAACCTAGAGAAGGAATTCTCACGCCAGGAGATTGTCATTCTCAAAGCAGATGTGCGTAAATGGAAGGAGGACTGCAAAGAAGCCCTGAAGAATACAGAGACTGAAAAAGGAGAAAGTTCAAGATTAAAAAGAGAAAACTTAAAACTGAAAGAAGAAAATTTTCAGTTAACAGAAGAAGTCAAGGAAAAGTTTGACGCAGAGCACTGACTGCAGAACCAACTGCAAGGTCTGCGTACACACCTCCAGTATGCCGAGGAGAAGCAGCAAACGCTACAGGAAGAAAAACTGCAGGCTGCTAAAGAGGTACAAGCGGTGCAGGAACGTCTGAATACCCAGTACGTCCCCACAGAGCAGTATGAGGAGCTAAAGGCCACGCTGCATGTCTTCAGAGCATCGTTGGAAGCGGAGCTTCGTACCAGGTGACTCTGTATGAGAGGGAGCGTGAGAAGGCACAGAAACTGGAGCAAGAGCTGGAGAGACAGAGAGACTGTTCCATTCCCTTGAGTCAGTACACCAAGGAGAAAACAGACGCAGCGGCAACCTTGACGACAAAAATTACAGAGCTCCAGAATATGAAGGAGACTCTGATACAGATTCCTCCAATACGGAAAAAGGTATTGGCTCTGCCCAAGCACTAGTATCCCACAGTAACTAATGCCCGTAAGAACAAGGGTACAGTGAGAGTTGGGGACTCCGCGCAACTTCAAAACAAAATTACGAAGTTTGAGCCACCAAAGAAAGCACTAGCCAAACCTACAGCTGCCCAACAGGCAACAAACAGAGGTAGGAGTGCAGAATCAAAGCCAGAAGAATCCTTAGCTGAAGAAGCTGAACTGGCGACTCCGTGGTGTGGAGAAGCTGCAGAAAGACCACTTCAAGAGCAGAAAACTCTAAGGGCTAGTCCTAAATGCTCTACAACTGTTGCCATACACTTTGTCTATAAAAAGAGGAGTGCCCGACGCAACAGAAATTTCAAGACCGCGCACGCGATAAAAAGACTTTACGTGGAAAAAGTCCTCCTCGAGCGATTGAAGAGTGCTGATCTCAAGCATCTTCGGGAGGAGACAAAAATAAACTGGAGAAAGGGCTCCAATCCCAGTGGGACAGAGGGTTCTCTTCCTCCATCCACTCTCATTCAAGTCACAGAGATATCTAGAATGAGAGTGGAAGGATGGGCTTTGGCCGTGGTAAGCCCGAGCTTCCCACAAACAGGGGAGGTATGTAACAGGGGACTTATCCCTGTTCAGTAATGTTCCTTTAATCTAGCAGTGTGGTAGTTAATTACTAAACACCACCTGCCTGATTAGATTGTTACAAAAAGCCTGCCTTTGAGACAGGAAGTGGCTCTCTTTAGCTCTGACTGTGAGCTGACCTTTGGAGACACCACAATGTCTTGAGTTCTGCCAGCCACACAGCAGAGCTGATTTCAAGACACAGGGAAAACTACTGCACCTGAAGCTGAACCAGGAAGTGAGATTTTCCCTCCAAGAAACAGATAAGACTTTTATTCTTAAGAGACTGCTTATATCTGCTTATTTCATGTTATATGTTTTGGGGCTGCGAGAACTGCTTGACTAAGGGAGATGTGAATTATTTCATAGTGTTTCACTAGAAATACTCCCAAGTGAATAGAAGCTTTGTTCCCCCCCCCCTGTGTTTGGATGAATTTCCTGATGAAAAGGAAAAGGTACAATAAAGCCTTATTATAATTTAACATTATAAACGACTCCAAGTGTGTACCTCTGTGAACGTCCGTCTACATAGCCCAATAAAGATTCTTTTATTTTAATCATTTTTGGCCGGTGAGTTCCGCGTTTTTCCGTGGTTTTGGATGTCACACCGATCCCCTCTTTCTTCACTGCTACTTTCTGGATTGGACAAGATGCCGACAGAGACGCAGGATCTTTATTGCTCTAGCGTGGCCAAGAGGATAAGGAGCATGGCAACATATTGTGAGTAAAAGTGTTAACTCCACGCCAATTTGTCATCCGTTTTGGGTTTATGTGTTTACCCCCAGCAGCTCAACTACTCGTGAGACTTTCTCTGACATTTCCCTGCTGATGCTTTCCCTTACGGAGACTCCCCATACACCTCTCTAACAGTGCCTATTACTCATGTACCGTGGCATAGTTACTGACCTTATATTACTAATACAGCGCTGTTCCTGGAACTTGCAGCCGGTTTGCTTTACATAACACTACCATGTGCCTGTTTGTGCCCCGGCAGTTATCAGTGCTTATTGTGTTAAAACAGAACATTTTAAATGCTGTATTATTACAGGAATCTTTTACAATAAATATACATACTCTTATTTGATTTACTAGCGAACTGTTGAGTAAGAATTGCCAAATTTGAGGTCCATAGATGTCCCAGGATTCTCCAAATTTCTTTATCATTTCCAGTTCTCTAAATGTCTGATTTGCCTGAAAAATAAATAAATAATCAAAAAAAATAAACGGACAATAAGTCAAAATAGAACACAGGATTAGAAATTATTTGGAGGACAGTAGGGATACAGTAGAACAGTAATATCTAAGAATACAATATAAATGCAACATTATTCATCATAGAATTTGAAGCTGTACTGCAGCCATTAATTAAAGTGATTTTTGAATACCTGAGTTATAATCAAGAGAAAGCTATGTCCCTATATACACTCCTTTTTAAGATTTCTCTCTCCAGGCGTGTGTGTGTTATTGTCAACTCATGATTGTCACATTTTCTCAGAATTTTAAAATATACAGTGGTTTGCATTGTATTCACCCCGTGCAAATAATTCACATTTTGTTGTCACCTGTGCGTACTCCACAACATTTTCACAGTAAACTTTACATGTAGAATCTACAAAAACTACTCCAAAAGGATAAAGTTAGAAAATGCAAAAAATGGTTAAAACTGGTTTACCTCACACTACTAGAGCTGCTACCAAGATTTGAAGAGGCTGTGGGAGCTAAACGTGCTGGGCCTTCACCAATACCCTATTTCCCATTCTTTTGAAGGTGCCTTAGACGTGTAAATATAGTTATTTTGGAGATTAATTTAGGAACTGTGGAATGTGAGTAATTTAAATATACTTTGCATATCCCATTAATATATTGCCCATGTACAGGTACTTCAGGTGTGCTCCTTTTGAGCACAAGGGTCTCTATGTGTTTTTGGAGGGAGGTTTGTATATACTGTACATACTGAATATATTGAATTTGAGACTAGCAAAAGAGGTCAAAAAAGCCAAGACAAACTGAAAATGCAGGGTTTTAGTATACAAACAAGGTGACTAAAATGGGAATACAATGATGAACAACAGTTAATGTCAATTTACTCAAAGTGTTTTTTTTAGTTAAAAAAAATAAGCAGCAAATAATTATAATTTCAAAAAGAAAAATGTGAAATCAGACTGCTCAAATTAGTTTTTTTTTTAAAAATTGCTACTGTGGTTCCTACTGAGCTAAACCATGTTATTTTTAGTTTGGCCCCCCCACATAGCATCCTCACTAGAGATGGGCAGATTTTTTCTACGGATTTGCGTCCGCAGCAGAGTGTCCGGTTTCTTTGTCCGCGGATAAATCTAAGAAAGGGCAATTTGCGTAGTGCCGACGGTTATTCTAACACAAATCAGTGGCAATCGCCAAAAAGACCCAGGCACATGCTGGGTACATGCTGGGTTGTGTTTTAGGCAAGTTTAAGGCATTTCTGCATTGACTAATGGCCCATCAGATTAACAGCGGGTGTCCCTGGCACACCCATTCAAATGGGACTGCCAGGGACTCCTGCTGTGTTAATCCGATGGGTCATTAGTCAATGCAGAAATGCCTTAAACTTGTCTTAAACTAGCCAGGTTACACCCAGCATGTAGCTAACTTGAGGGAAAGAGGGGGGGAGGGGGAAGGGAAGGAGAGTACCCTCGCAACTGCTAAACAGTAGGGTCTGTGGTGCTGCTATCTGGGGTAAACATGAACTAATACTAGGGGAGAGAAAGAACCCCAATGGAGAGCACTCAAACAGATGCACAATATAGAATAGATAGGGGAGGAGGTGTGTGCCGTGGTATGAGGAGTGAATGGGTTAAAAACAGTTTATTGGAGTCGTAACTCATCTAAAATAGGTGGGACGCTAAGTACCAGAGTATTTGGGACTCAAAATGAGCCAAAAAAGCGCAGCGAAAGTAAAATGTACCAGGTATCATGTGTAAAGTGTGGGCTACTCCCCTTGATGATATGTGCAGGGTAGAGCCAGATGTAATAAACACCCATTGGGGTCTGTAACTGGTAGTATCAAGTCACAGATACAGCCACCTGTCCCGGTCAAATGGCTCACATAAAGGTAATGGTGAGTGGTGTTATATATATCAATACCTAGGGTATATCAAGGTAGGTACACCAGGTAAGTATCCGCACTGGTATACAAATATAAGGACTGTTACTATCACCTGTGGTAGGGCAATCCAGGTGGATCAATCACTTCTGTATTCCCTAGGAGGTGCTGCTATAGAGAGGCATCATAACAGTATTAAAGAGCTAACACTCACTCAATATACTGTGCTCTAAAGCAGATACCCTGGGGGGGTCTGCTCAATACAGACCTGACAAATAGCAGCTGCTCTAGTGGGTAGAAAAAATAGTAGTACACACGTAGTGTCTACTTACACTTTGAACCAATAAAAACAACATGAGGAGCTGGTAGAATAAAAAAATAACAGGAACGTGGGACTGCTGTGTAGCTATGCACACATTTGCTAATGCTTAGTGTGCCAGATTTCACCACGATTTCTGCTCGAAAAGAACTAGTAGCAAGCTAAATGCTTATGTCTAACCCCCTGTGAGGGAGCTAGTACAGGACAGGACTCGCTCGGACACGAGCGTATGTCTCGCCCCCTTGACGTTATGACGTCACTGCCGACGTATGTTTCGCTTAGGCAAAAGCTTTCTCAAGGCTCTATATTGTGCATCTGTTTGAGTGCTCTCCATTGGGGTTCTTTCTCTCCCCTAGTACACCCAGCATGTACCCAGCATGTAACCGGGCTAGTTTAAGGCAAGCCTAAAAATACTCGTTGTCTCGTCTGTACAGCACTGTCTGAGAGTATATTCAATGTTCTGACGTCCTGGATATATGTAATCCAGAATAGTGTCTAATGGTTTAACAATGTATGCACTAATGCTCCCAAGTGAATGTCTGTTAGCGCAGAGAACACAGTGCATATATATTAACAGGGAGGCGGTACACAAAAGTTGGTAACATGCCGTGGGGTGAATAACCTGTAATGACACCAAATGAACAGCTGTTATCCCGGATCGAGTCTTACTGATGTCGGGTAGGTCAGCAGGTAAACAACCTCATGTTACCCTGAGGTAACCTGCCAATGCGTTCTTGTGCCTGATAGAAATATATTGTGTAATAAACGCTGTCAGAATTCTCGCAGTCAGTGAGTCATGCTGTGGATCCAAGCACTGCGTAAGTGATGATATCTGTTCAAATCGGCAATGATGAATTACTAGCCCTAAATGCGCCCTTAAACCATCATACTAATATTAATGTACAGGGGTATATAATAACATGCAAGCAGGTGCTGACAGAAGTGTTGTGGGCTAGTACCCAGATGGAAGCATGGGACTCCTGCGCATGCACCCGTGGTCAACTTATATATGTAACCAGAATTAATACACATGCTAAAATAGCCAACTCAACTTTTGTGTTCAGAATGTACTTCAAATTACTTAATATTTACCCTTACTCAGTTGCAATCATACAGTATCTGTTGACTAATACGCTGCTAATGGTCCATGTTTATTAAGAAAAACTCTGCACTTGACATGCAAAAATCTGTTCTAGCAAAATGTGTCCGAAAATGCACTTTACTCTCCCCAAAGCGTGCCACAGTTCAATCAGAGCCAAAAGCATTACTTTTTAAGTGTTGCTTAGTATATATAAAAGTACAGTGCTTGACTTACAGAAAAAGAATATTACAAGAACATACAGTTCTAATAAATGCAGATAGTTTCATCAAAATAAAAGATAAACAAAGAATCAAACTTTCATTGTTGCCTAAGATTGATCAGATCTTTTTGCAAAGGGTCTCGAGTAAAAATTGAGATTTCACGTGCTCCAGCATGGATACTCCCTTAGTTTAATAATAATTTTCTATTCACACATGCTAACTGTTAGGCCCAAACTTTCTGCATTGAAACCCACATAAAAACCACCCCTTTTCATCAATCAGCCACTGGGTTGACATTTTTACGATTTAAAAAAACCCTTTTCTGGTGACTTTTAAAAACTTGACTTAATATATAAAAGGTTTCATAACTTGATTTCTATGATACTTAGAAACGCACCATCTCCACTGTTGCATCTGTTTACTTAACATACATGCTTGCATCTTTGACAGCCTAACGTCTATTGTCGCAGAAGAAACATATCGGTGTTTCGCACCTTAATCATGAAATATTTGGCATAATTTGATTAGTCTAATCGCAACAGTCATAAATATATTTTTACTATAGAATACTAAGTGCGCAAATTGATACAATTTAAACCAAAAAATAGTAACAGTTGCTGCCTGAAGTTAAGCTACACACAATAGCATATATATATAGGGGGAAAAGGGGAAACAACGGCGCAAATACTGCTAACTATACAATACATTTTAAGCATAAATAGACTGGGGGTATAAATTCGGATTGCTGATGACTCTGAAATGAAGAGAAACAAAATATAGTGAAGTACGTTTAGTAAAAATATATGCGCAAAAGTAGATCGCTACTTACAAAGTAGCAGATGTAAACAAGCATATAGGATATTATAATCCTCTCCGTCCTGCTGCCTGGAGTTGTGATGTATCTGTCCTCCACGTGGAACGCCGAAATCCACCGTGCCGGTTCTCCTCTGGCTGCAGCTTTTCTCCTTGACTTCCTGGTTTTTCCTCCGATCTCGCGAGACTAGGCCGCTGACGTCACTCAGCCGAGATTTCGGCTGAAGTTCGAGTATACTGTCCAGGAATGATCAGGGGATTCTGCTGGCATGTAGATATTAAATAGGGGAGCTGAAAGTTTGTCTTGGAGCTTCCTCCCTACACGTTTCGTCCTGGAACTAGGACTTCCCCAGATGAAGTCCTAGTTCCAGGATGAAACGCATAGGGAGGAGGCTCTAAGACAAACTTTCAGCTCCCCTATTTAATATCTAAATGCCAGCAGAATCCCCTGATCATTCGTGGACAGTATACTTGGACTTCGGCCGAAATCTCGGCTGAGTGACGTCAGAGGGCTAGTCTTGCGAGATCGGAGGAACAACCAAGAAGTCAAGGAGAAAAGCTGCAGCCAGAGGAGAACCGGCACGGTGGATTCCGGCGTTCCACGTGGAGGACAGATACATCACAACTCCAGGCAGCAGGACGGAGAGGATTATAATATCCTATATGCTTGTTTACATCTGCTACTTTGTAAGTAGCGATCTACTTTTGCGCATATATTTTTACTAAACGTACTTCACTATATTTTGTTTTCGCTTCATTTCATTTCAGAGTAACCAGCAATCCGAATTTATACCCCCAGTCTATTTATGCTTAAAATGTATTGTATAGTTAGCAGTATTTGAGTCATTGTTTCCCCTTTTTCCCCATAAATATATTTGCTGTTCTTGAAAATTGCTGTCAGGTCCACATTATCTGCAATATAACTCTCAAACTAATTGGTGACCTGCTTGTCACCTCTTTCTGTGATTCACAGGGGATATTTCAAGAATGTAAGGTTTTCATTCCGGATGACAGCCCATAATCTGGGTAGTGTCTACAGCTTTCATGTCTATGTATATATATTTCACTTTTAGTGGGTTATGCGTGATAACCCCCAGGTTAAGTCCCCTTTCTAGCAACACAGAAATAGGAAGGGTCTTGATCTGTCATAAAAACAATTCTTGTATTTTTTGTAGTCAGGCTGTAACCAACATTAACCCCTGAAGTAAAAGAGTGATTAAAATATCCAACATCTTCTGCCATATACATTACAGTTCCATTTGGGAATTAAATATGGCCACTACTTCTTGCAAGTCCCATGAGTAAATAGGTAGCCAGCAGCAACTTTTTGGAACTTCTTTTGGTTGACATGTTGGAGTTTACATGAGGGAACACTGCAACCTTAAAGTTTATGTATCTTGAGTCCCCAGAAATAAAAGTTCAGCTCTGGAGGAACACAGTTCCAATTATGTTAAATACAATTTTGTCAGAGCTGCTACTTTAAGCATTTACAAATAAAACGGGCTACAGCATTTTAATTAAAACCAAAGTGAGTGGTGACTATACTCATAGTTACATAGTTACATAGTAGATGAGGTTGAAAAAAGACGTACGCCCATCAAGTTTAACCTATGCTAAATTTAGACAATAGATACTTATCCTATATCTATACTTACTTATTGATCCAGAGGAAGGCAAACACAAACCCCAGTGTCATATCATCCAATGATATCTCATAAGGGGAAAAATAAATTCCTTCCTGACTCCAAGAATTGGCAATTGGATTAATCCCTGGATCAACATCCTTCCCATGTATACTTATTTGATATATACCTGTATACCTTTCCTATCTAAAAACATGTCCAACCTTTTTTTGAACAAATCTATTGTATCTGCCATCACAGTCTCCATGGGTACTGAATTCCACATTTTAACTGCCCTTACTGTAAAGAACCCTTTCCTTTGTTGCTGGTGAAATCTCCTTTCCTCCAACCTTAAGGGATGGCCCGAATCCTTTGTACTGCCCGTGAGATGAATAGTTCTTTGAAAGCTCCTTGTCTTGTCCCAGAATATATTTTTTTATAGTTATCATATCCCCTCTCAGACGCCTCTTTTCTAATGTAAATAAATCTAATTTAGCAAATTTTCTTCATAAGTTTGATTGTCCATCCCCTTTATTAATTTGGTGTCTCTTCTCTGCACTCTCTCTAGTTCCAAAATGTATTTTCTTAGGATTGGTGTCCAAAATTGTACTCCATATTCAAGTTGTGGTCTTACTAATGCTTTGTAGATGGGCATAATTATGTTTACTTCCCTTCCATCCATTGCCCGTTTGATGTAAGATAAGATCTTGTTTGCCTTTTGCAGCTACTGCATGACATTGGGCACTAAGCCTGCTAAGCCTGCTGTCTACAAGCACTCCTAAATCCTTCTCCATCAAGGATTTCCCCAATTTATCCCCATTTAATTTGTAATTCGCCTTTTTATTCTTGCATCCCAAATGCATAACCTTACATTTATCTGTATTAAACCTCATTTGCCATTTACCTGCCCATGTTTCCAGTCTCTCCAAGTCCTTCTGAAGAGAAATTACATCCTGCTCTGATTCTATTACCTTACACAATTTAGTATCATCAGCAAAGATGGAGACTTTGCTCTCGATGCCAACCTGAAGGTCTTTAATAAATAAGTTAAAAAGCAGGGGTCCCAGTACCAATCCCTGAGGTACTCCACTCATGACTTTAGCCCAACCTGAAAAAGTTCCATTTATGACAACCCTCTGTTGTCTGTCCTTTAACCAGTTTTTAATCCAGGTGCATATATTATTACTGAGTCCAAATTTCTTTATTTTGTTCACCAACCTCTTGTTTGAAACCGTATCAAAAGCCTTTGCAAAATCTAAGTAGACCACATCAACTGCATTACCCTGGTCTAAATTCCTACTTACCTACCCAAAAGTCATTGATGTTTTAATGGATTTAAGGCAGGGATGTGAATAGCAATCTGGGTCTGTATGTGTGCCTTGAGAATGCAAAAGAATGCACATAAAGTTTTAGTGTTTATAGAATAAAAAGAATTTGACACACTGAGCATGAGACAAATAAATAAAATAGTACTTCAACCTTGTTCAATGCCAAAATAATAACAATTAGGAAAAATTTACATACTTTCATTAACAATTGTAAGTACAGAAAGGAAACCACTAAGTTTAAGGTTATGTAATATGGCAGACAGATCCAAGAGGATATCAATTGTTAAAGGCAAGTGAAAATACTGAGTGCAATGGCATTTTCAAATGCCTGACTGCAGTAAAAAATAATAATTTATGAGTTGTTAAATAGTGAATGAGCTAAGAATTAACTATTGTATGCATTCGAGTTTTAGACAAGAAGGGAAGAAAAGGCTGATACTGCAGTTGGGCCCAAAATTAGAATGAAGACATTTACTTAATATTTTAACAGCAAAAATACACTCAAATGAACATTGCTCTTTCAAGTAAGTATATCTTGGGATAAAAAATAGATGGAAAATGCAATTAAAATATATGTTTAGTATAAAAAGTGATAAGGAAATTTCCATTGGTGCTAAAAAAGGAAATAGGAATCAAATTAAGATAGCAGATACACTGTACTTGTATTTAGAGATGGGCAAACATGTTCTGCTTATTTGGGTTCACCTCAGATCTACCGGTTACTTTGGTCCGTAGATTTCTGCGGATCAGTCCCAAAAAGGTCAATCGGCCATTTTAGATTTTTTTTTTTTTTGAAAGCCAAAGAGCAATCCAAAATGTGTTGCCGGATTGTTTAAAATCCGCACTCTGATCAATCTGAGGAGAAAGAGCACGAGCGAGAGAACTTTCAATGTAGTAGTGTCTCCAGTTGTATATATATCCTCTCAAATGTCCCACCAATAAATAGGGAAAAATGATTGTGCTTAAAAGGGAGCACACCTGAGGTACAAGGCTGGGAGATATGCTAATAGTTATTAATTGTATATTTAAATGAGTTCCATCCCACACTTCCTAAAAGGATTCCCATACAAACTTTATAGAGGTAAGCCTAAAAAACCAAACTAATGACTTGAGTGTGTACAACTCAACAGGCCTAGAACCTACGACCACTACTTTTCTAGCAGTGTGAGCTAACCAGCTGATGGCTAACAGTGCACACTGTCTACTTTTAGAATACATCCAAGGGATATCTATTTTGTTTAATGTAATCTTGAAAGGAATTAAAGTACAAAGTAATAATATGAATGGTGGGCGGTGAGTTACTGAAGCCAGGCAATATTAAATGTAGCACTGTTATCCCCACCCTATGGGAGATGTGGCAGCTACAGAGTATGGGTGTGGTGCTTTTATCTGCCGCTCACAGGAGGTCTGAACCTCCGCTGCTGGGAGCCCGGGGTATAACAAATCCATCCGGTGATAGCGCCTCCACCTGTGAGGGATCCTGACAGTGCCAGATAACCCCTTCACAGGACCCAATACAATAAGTACACACAGCTTATATAATAACAGGTTTACTTACATGCCATTGCTAGGTACATATAACTCAGGCCTCACACAGGAATCCTGGCACCCTATTGGCTGCTGTGTGCCACCTGATCCTGCAGCCCCAGTGGCTGCTGGGGGTTGTAGTCCCCCTGCGGAGCTATTCACTTAATGGTCGCCACTTGCGCTGCTCACTGCACAAGCGACACCTCTTCAAATGGCCCTCGGCAGTTGGGACCCCTTCTGCGCATGTGCTAAACTTATTGCACCTGTGCGAGCACACCAACATGGTGGTGCCCTGTAATGGGAGCCGCCGCGGACCTCCAGCGACCCGGTCGCCTCTCCTGAATTCCCGCAATGCCCCCGCATGCGCCAGATTCTCTGGCTTACCTCCCCTTCCTCTTCCCAGCCTCCGCTGCCAGTCGCAGCCGCAGCAGGAGGTGAAAGGAGAAGGGGACCCAGGGGGGACCTGGCTACATAAATAAAACACAGGTTTTCTGACACACACACACAAGTAAGAACAAAGTGAAGCTCAGCAAACAAAGCAGATGCTGGTTACATGAGTTTGTTGTACTGTAATTCTAATCTTTAGAGGATAAAGACAGTGGGACATATTTACTATGCACTGTTCTGCCCTAAGGCACATTCTGTGCTGGAATGCATTACAGCCTATTCAAATAAATGGACTGTAAGGTGTCTTCCTATGCCAAAGGTTGTCTCATGGAATAATACTGCTTATTAGATTTGCTTATCTGTCCCAGAAGATGGCAAAGTGCTTTGTACAGGTATGAACACTCAATGAGAAGTAGAGCTCAACACTAAGTATACCATGGCAGTGATGCTAGCCATCAGCTGATTTTGTTCACACTGCTTGAGCTGTTGTCCTGATTAACAGTGGTTGTGTGGGTTCAACTTCTGACCCTTTTGGGTCCGACATCATACACCATTCCTCAAAGGTGCTTTAAACTTGCTATTGACCATTGACCATTGTGCCAAAGCACGGAGACATATTGTCAAAAAACTTTTTTAAATACAAAGCGGAGGAACGGAGTCCAATATGCACAGTTTTTTCAGAGGAACGAAATGTGCCTGCTTGGAGAAGCGGTCAACCATAATATAAATTACCATCATGCCCCAGGAGGGGGGAAGCTCCACAATGAAATCCATGGGCAAGTGTGACCATGGGTGGGATTGAACGGGAAGGGGATGAAGTAACTCGCATGGTAGAGAGTATGGCACCTTGGTTTGTGCACATACAATGATGGTCGTGACAAAGTCCTTGACATTGTTCCTGATCTCTGGCTACCAGATGGTCTGCTCAAGAAACTCAGCCATTTTGTTAATATCTGGGTGACCCATAAATCTGGATTGATGACCCCATTGCAGGACTTGTAGATGAAGAGGAAAGGGACAAAGAGCCAACAAGGAGGACCAGAGAGACCAGCGGGGAGCTCAGACTGGGCTTTACTAATGTGGTCCATGCCAGTGGGATTGATTGCAGCGACAATCCTGAAGGGGGGATATTGAGAACCTTGTCAGTCTCCAGCAAATCTGCAGAGGCAAAGTGGCGGGAAAGGGCATCAGCTTTAACATTCTTGGATCCTGGTCTAAAAGAAAGAATAATGTTGAAGTGGGTGAAAATAGAGCCCATCTTGCTTGGTGGGTGTTCAGCCTACAGGCCGCACCGAGGTACTCCAGTTAATGTTTGTCCATTAGTATGGTCACAGGAACTGAAGTTTATTGGAGGTCGTGTCTTCCTTCCTCCAGTGCCATATTCACCGTCAAGAGCTCCAGATTCCCAACATCATAATTACGCTCTACTTCAGAGAATTTCTTAGAGAAGAAGCAACAAGGATCAGACGTGACTGGAAATCCATGCTCTGTGAAAGTACTGCACTGGCAACAATATCGGAAGCATCAACCTCGAGGATGAATGGACGGAGAGGGTCTGGGTGAATGAGAATAGGAGCTGTGGAGAAAAGTCTCTTTAATTTGAGAAAGGCAACTTGTGCCTCCAGAGACCAAGAAACATGCGCTGACCCCTTTTTGGTCATGACCATTATAGGCCTGACTATTTTTTAGAAATCCCGGATAGAACGACTGTAATAGTTTGCGAATCCAAGGAACCTTTGGATGGGTTTAAGTCCCTTGGGCAGAGGCTAATCAAAGTGGCAGATACCCTGGCTGGATCCATCTGTAAATCTTGAGTGGATATGATGCGCCGAAGTGCAGCAGGACTAGATTTCTCAAATTCGCATTTTTCCAGCTTGGCAAACAGCTGATTCTCATGAAGGCATTGAAGCCTCATATTTACTTGCTCATGATGTTGATCCAAGGTTTTAGAAAAAAATTAGGATGTCGTCAAGATAGATGACAATACAAGTACCCAGCATATCTATGAAGATCTCTTTGACAAAAAATTGGAAAACTGCGGGGGCATTACATAGCCAAAAAGGGCATGACGAGATACTCATGCAGGTGGATCCTCAGGTTTGTTCGTTTCTGCCTGCCGCTTCCCATGGTTGAGCCCAAGTTGTAACATGCAGTGCAGGTGCGGAGGCTTAATGGTCCATTGGATTAACACAGTGGGGGTCACTGCGTCTGAATTGTACTCACGCTGTATGATTCCTACCAGGCGGCACCTGTCTGTAAGAGACATGCACTAAGAGTGAGACTGAATCAGTCACTCACTCTGTACGTCTTTATTTTGATAACACAGTATTGAACCAGGGGGTCTCCAGTGGTGAATAGCATTAATTTCAGCCTCAGGGACATCCCAAATTAGAGGCCCCAAGGGTGCCAATATCGCCTTCATGTTTATATTCTTCCGTGTCACGGTCCACATGATCGGGAGATTTTAAAAAAGCAGGGGGATACCGACACCCCATACCAGGGCCTGTAACTCAGGAACCCCTTTTATTTGGTGATTGTTTTTTATTTGTAGCTTACCCAGGCAAGGACTGGGACACCCCCTAACGCCTTGATAAAGCATGTTCACACGCAAAACGCACACGTCGGCGGCAACAAGCACACTAACGTGCATGCACAGCGTACTCTCAGCAAATGCTTACATGCAATATGACTCGCTAGCGCTTCCCTGTCACTGCACGAAGACTCTGCACAATAGCCTCCAGGCAAGCCGAGCACCAGGCAAGGGATGTTTTAGCACAACAGCAGAGAGGCTTCGTTGTAGATATTCACTTACCTTTTGGTTATGTGGCATTCAGGGTTCTGAGGATCACTACCATACTGTAGAGGGCGTTCTACTTATGCAGCGTTCACCGTTGCACTGACACCAGTGCCCCACGATTACAGTTAAGACTCGTCAAAATAGCCTCCAGGCAAGCCGAGCAAAGACAAGTGGTGTTCTTTTTACCACTTTTACCTCTGTATTATAGCCACATCAAGACATCAGGATTTCTTTATTCATTCATTTGTTTCAATGTAACTTTAACATACTTGTTACTATTTGTCTTTTTTACCCCATTCAAGTACAGAACCTAATTCTGTTTACCCACAATGATTCATTTCTTACACAAGAGTTACATGGTGATAGCTAGTGTATACCATACCTACCTATCTTTATCTATTGATTATCTATCATTTTATACATCTACTCAGGTCTAAAAAGACTATTTATGTTTACTCCACAGAAGCTCAAATATACTTCACTTAGGGTGATGCTGTATGTCATTGAACTATATTGATGTGTTGATACTGTTGAGGTTAAACCAGCTCACTATAGGGCATTGACCTAGTGTAACCCTATAACAATTATATTAGCAACAGGGTTGTTTACCTGAATTACTGACTAGGGTATGACTCACAATAAGATTTGTTTGTAATACAAATGACTCGTCTCTGTTTTATACATCAGGATACAAAATATATGTTATAGGTGATATGTTCTATCATTATACAAGTACATATATCAAGTTACTTTATACCTATTTTATGTCTAATATATAATACCTTTCATTTGGAGTTGCTACAAACATAGTTATCATTTCTTGATTTAACTACAGTTTATACTTTATATTTGATTGACTTTATATATCAGGACAGTAATGGAAGGTGTTCATACATCCTAAACCCCAATACATACTAAAGGGGCATCTATTTTGCACTATTGGTCACTGCACCAGAGGCTTTAAAATATTTATAAATAAAAGCAATCCTGAATTAAAATCCTAACACCCACAACACGTGTTGAAGGATATAGGGCCTCATGCAATAAGCACCGATAAGGCTTTTATCGGCATTTTCCCGCCAAAATTGGATTTGAGAATCAGTAAGCGCCGATAAGTGCTCAAAATCGGCAGTTTTTCTTGCCGATAAAAGTTTATCGGCACGCGGCTGCCGATCACCCACTTATCGGCACTTTTCGGCACTTTTTGAAATCGGCTGTATTCAAGTATCCCTGATCAGCTTATCGGTGCTGATCGGCACTCAGAAATGGAGATTTCATCGGCAATTGGTCCCGCCAACTAAAGTTGGCAAGTTGGAGGGGAGAAGGATCGGCAAGGTTGCCGGGATGGCACTTAGAAAAAAAACCTCATCTCTACATCAATGGAGTCAATGGAGCGGGTACTTTTAACATTATAGGACTGTTTACGTTCTATTGCTCATAATAAAAATGTGCTTGGCATTACAGTGTCGAGGTCATTCACTTCATCGTGTCAGCGCTTACGTTTATTATTGGCAGAACATTGTACTTTTATATGTTATGATGATTTGCGTGTCACATTAGACTTAATGTTATGATGTGTCAATGGAAAATCCTATACTCAACTCTTAAAGGAACAGGTCACATAATATGAAACATGTTACTTAAGTGTGCTTCAATTTATTATATGATGTAACAGATTTCACACATCTAACAGATCCAGCGTATAGTAATGTTGCTATACATTATACAATGCTTGTAATGTGTAACGCATGATCAAACGTAAATGTAGCTGTTTGTTTTCATGTTTACATGTACTTTGTGACCTCCCTCTTTTGATGTCGTTCGCAATTGGACACTCAATAACATTGCATGTTTACATTGTACACGATGCATTAGAATCACTTCATGCTAACTTATACACACATCTATAATAGTTACTCATTTTTACACGATTGAAACTGAATCAATAGCAACTATCCTGATGGCATTAAATTATGCATATGCACATCACATTTAGTTCATGTGAACAGGTGACAATAACATGCCAAATTACACATGTTGCAACTTAGTTTCTAAACGTCAATGTCATGGTTGTATCCTAATTAGATGACTGAGTGTTGCGTTCTGTAGTGGTACATGCATTACACATTCCAGAAATACTTGCCAATAAATGGTTGTACAAAGCTTAACGTTACATCATTCTCAAATATCATGATTGCCTGGTGAACACATATAAATAATCATTTGAATTGCTACTGGATACACATTGGGAGTGAACAACTTGGATATGTTAATGTAACACCTTGCACTTCAGCAAGTCACCTGACAACATCATCAAATAGGTATTTAAAGGAGGGCAATTACCTGCGCATTCACAGCTACAGACCTGAAAATGATGCAAATGTTTATGAGACGGGGGAAGATTCTATTGGACGAGAGGCTTGCTGATGGAGAGGATGTCACAGGCCAAGGAAGGGACAGGGACAGAGGCAGGGACAGTGGCAGGGACCGGGACAGGCTCGCAGACAGGAGAGGGAGAGGTCGAAGGAACGGGAGAGGGCAAGGAGATGAGAGGAGAATAGAGAGGAGACAAGTTGTGCCTCGCCCTCGTTTGTACAGGGAGAGAACCCTGTTAGATGGGATGAGTGAGGAGGAGATTGTAAGTCACTATCGTTTGAGTTCAGCAGCAATCTTAGCTCTTCATGAAGAGATACAGGGAGATTTAGATTTTGTGACAGCCAGAGGTAATGCAGTCCCTGGGCTTGTTAAAATGCTGTGCTCATTACATTATCTTGCTTCCGCGTCATTCCAGACAACTGTGGGCATAGTGGGTGGAGTCTTGCAATCTACATTCTCGCGGGCCTTTGCCCAGTTTCTATGTGCACTGAATAGACGCGCTAGGAATTATATTCATTTTCCTACAGAGCACACAGTGTGGCTGGAAGTCAGGAATGGCTTTTATACCATAGCCGGGATACCATGTGTTATGGGTGCAATCGATTGCACCCATGTTGCTTTGATCCCGCCTAATCAGAGTGAGCATGCTTACCGCAACCGTAAACACTACCATTCCCTGAATGTACAGGTGGTATGCGATGCCACAATGAAGATTATGCATGTGGTAGCCAAATTCCCTGGTTCCAGTTACGATTCCTCTATCCTGAGAAGGGTAGAACAGGATAGAGATAATCCTCAGAGGTGCCTCAGAGCTAAAAGCAAAAAGTTACTGCCAATGAAGTGTGCATATGTGCGAGATAAAGATATCCAAACAAGCAACTAGCCCAGCTTAGGGCATCAATTGTTGCTGTTAACTCACGGTTTGTGGGGGAGCGATGGCGCGGGAATCCGGTTGTCTGCAGCTCGGGAATACTCGTTGCACCGCCAACCCCACTATGACTGAAAGTCAGGTGGGGCGGTCACCTGACCGGCGGTGTTTCCCCGTTGATCGGTGGAAGCTGCGTCGTAAGCTCCACGCCGGCTGAGCTCCTGATGTGTTCAGTGAAGCCGCCGTCTCCGGCGTGTGGGCGGCGTTTTCAAAAGCAGTCAGCTGATGTGCGCGTCTCCCCCCCGTGTAGGCAGTAACTCGGCGTGCAATCCTGCATAGGTGACAAGCATGGTTCTCCAGCAGTCGCGGGAGATGAAGCGGAGCACAGCCACGAAAATAGCAGAGTACAGCGTAGATGGTGAATTCAAAAGTTTATTCAACAAACAGCTGATGGATCATCTGACGCGTTTCAGCCCTAGGGCCTTTGTCGTGGCTGTGCTCCGCTTCATCTCCCGCGACTGCTGGAGAACCGTGCTCTATCCTGAGAAACTCATCAGTCTTCCATGCTTTCGAAGAAGGCTATTTTGGACCTTGTTGGCTGGTGGGCGAGTACATATTATGATGTGTTAACAAACAACTCTTGGTTTTCTAGGAAATGTTGTATGTAATAATGTTAACACAAATTGTTTCATATTTGTGCACGATGGATTATAGGTGACTCAGGATACGGAATTAGGCCGTGGCTGTTGACCCCTGTGGCAAATCCTCAATGTGGAGCAGAGGAGAGGTACAATGTTGCCCATATATTTACGCGATCCGTCATAGAGAGGACATTTGGGCTTCTCAAGACAAGATTTAGGTGTCTCGATAGAACTGGTGGGGCACTTCAATGTAAGCCTGCTAAAGTGTCTGATATTATAATTGCATGTTGCATGTTGCATTTTGCACAATGTGGCACTCCGCAATAATGTACAAACAGACATACGTCAGGGCTTGGAGGAGGAGCATCCTGTCAATTTACCAGCTGACACTGACCAAACAGCCAGTGGTGTTGAGACACGTCTGAATGTCATAAACACATTTTTTTTCATGTAAGCAAATACATATATGTTCATAGTACTACATAGATGTATTCATTCTTTGTTATGATAAATACATTTGTCCAAATACCATTCACTTAGGAAACAGATGAATATGGTTCGCACACCTTTCTCTTCTCTGCTGTGTGGACAATTGCATGTGGCACCGGTATGTCATTCATCAACAGGCTGTATTATACTTCTTACCACTAAAAGGTGTTGTGTGTACGTCAGGAAATAATGTGTACTAAATCTATATTTTCTGTACATGCTTTTTTTGGTTAGGCATACACAATAAACCTACTATGTCGATAGCCAATAGCTAGTGCAGTATGGTTACATACAATTTTGCTTTTGGAGTGTGACATGTGAGTCACAATGATGTGTTTTCAGATCATATTTGACGTATAATAGATGTTGTTTCATATCACATACAAAATTGTCAATTCTGTGTGTTACGTACCTTAATGAACATGTCATGACAATGATTTATATTCATTCATGTTTTCTTTTTCAAGGTATATCACTTCAATGACTGCTCATGGTATGTATTTCAATTCACATCTGTCATAAGATGTGCAAACCTCGATACAGGTATAGTTACAGTATGTATAAACAGAACGTAATGAAAAATATGTGACAATTGAAACATGTCGTTTCTGTATTGTGTCCGTGCTTTTATCTACACTTGGTGGTTATTGTGCAGTGTGTTTTAAAATCATTAGGGACATTACATAACATGTAATTTAGCAAACGTAACAACATCCATTCATGGAATATAGGGGTGGGGGGAGATAAGGGCATAAACCCTGCTCAACTATTGATTATGGGAGGAGAACATCCATTGATGCACATGAGCGATGTTAACACTCAATGCATATTTATATGAAAAGACCCCAATGTTTTAAACTTCATTAACATTGCAATGTATGTGATTAGTTGTTGTATCACTTCATCTTCATGTTGATTACTACATTGTCACATGTGTATGTATAAGTGAAAGATGTGTGTTGATTTGACGTACATCTGACATTTGTCAAAATGTTAACACCATTCCAAAGTATAGTTCTTTGGATTCTCAACTTTTCCTAATTCATTCAACACAATGACAATGCAGTTAATATAATTTTCATTTCATTCACGTTAGTTATTCATAATGATCATGATCCTTTATAACTAATGAAGTGGACATTTGCATACGCACACATTTCAGCAACAGTGTGTGTGTGTTGTAGTTTTTGTGCGATGCATGTATTTCTACCAGAAATAATATAAACCAACATAATAATGTTGCTTTTATCATCGGCCTCACTTAGCTATGTATGTGTTGAACGTTTACTAATAACACTAGACTATAGTTAGTCGTGTGAATAAAATGTACACACAAATGTTCATGGTTTCATGATCTTTAACTAACATTCATTAGCTCATGCATGTTAGGTAACCACTACAACTTAGGTGATAATATAAAATGCACACGACTAAACAGTTTCTATCACCTCACTATTGTTATTGTGTACGTTCAGATACAATGTCTACGAGTTGTTATGTAGCATTTACATTCTTTGAAAAGTCACACGTGAGATTATAATATATAGTAGATTAATGTGTTTGCTGAGTGATAATGTTGGTTGCATATATCACATGGCAATACATATAATGTTAGTAGAAAAGAACAAAAAAACAATATAAGTTCAAACTTCAGTGCTTAGCAACATCATTATGTTAATTAAGTGCATAGTAAATATTTGCATAATAGGATAATATTATGTAGTGATTGTTAATCTGCGCACCAATCATTGAAAGCATTGTTACATATTTATTATAATAGTTGTTCGCTTGTCGTCACAATCATCTAATATAACAATTGGCTCATCTGAAATCATACATTGGTCCCATGTATTCATCCACGACATCTGTGAAATACAGCAAACACATGATGTTCAAAGATGGCACATTTATATATGTCTCAGCTTGACAACGCTTAACACATCTCTATATGATTGTGGGTATTCACGCATAAGTAACGTATATGTTTAAACTGCAAGGATAAAACTACAGATACAGAACTGTCTCATTTTTCTAATGGTGTTGCTGGCATTGCTACTGATATGTTTTTTCGGGTGTGTATATATAATAATGTGCGCGCACAACGTCTGTTGCGCGCGCATGTCACGAATGTGTGAACTAAGTCTTAGCGCATGCGCAAAACGATGTGTACGCTGTACGTTCAATACATGTCCCTCCATGGTGCTGCTAGCAGTATGCATATCATGGCTGGAAGTTATGATATAGAAGCGAAACAAATTCACTTCTACACACGTACATATCTAAACTTTGTAAACGGACGTGTGCCCACGGAAAAAACGGACGATCAGCCAATGAGCGAACAAAATACGTGTGACGTCATGTTAAGGCACCGTGAAATGCACGCAAACACCCCTCCCACTGAATGAACATTGGCCTCCAGCCCTGTGCACGCACCGCCCCACCGACGCGCGCGCATGACACACTGCACTGACCGTAACAATAAGCTACGGGCACAGCCAATACGGTTTCACGCGTGCACATCAGTTGGGGGTGGGGCTTGCATCGGTAACCTTTTTAAGGATGCCTTGGGACATAACCACGGTCCCACGTCATATGTGGGCGACACTTTGTTTTTATATGTTGAATGCTAAACAATGAGGTGTGTGTTACAGTTAGTGTAACATGTTGAAATGATACTTTAAAAGCGATAATAATCTAGGATTTAGGACTCCGTCACCAATGTATACTAATGGTTCGTCATGTAGTATATTGTTATAGGAAATAATGTCTTTGTGCACGCTACATGTAAGCCTGTCTGCAATGTTAAGCTGTATCCACTTATTTGGCTAACAAATGGTGTATATTATTAATGTAGACATATATAATTTGAGTAAAGGCATAACGAAATTTGTATTTACCATTCTTGTAGAAGTCAAAATTGATGTGGCTGCAACTGCTCGCTCCAGGAAGGCACAACAGTATCATCCATGGTTTAGGTAAGCAGGAAAAAAAAAACTTGGAGCACAACTATACAAGAACGAGAACTGGAGGCAAATGAAAAAATAACAAATTATTTATTGGGACATAGCTAATTAAAAAGAGAAACCTCTAACGCGTTTCTCGCATGGTGCACTTTATATATAGAGTGCTAAACTAAAGCCATTGATGTGTGTAAGTAGGCCTTGTTGTAATCATATTGAAAGTTAAATACAGCTCATTGAATTAGGGGCTGAATCATAGTGATACCATCATTTTAGGAAGTGTCCTAACATTTGTATCTCATTAACAGAAGGCCTGTTTGCTGACAACAGTGTCAGATATATATAAATATATATATATATATATATATATATATATATATATAGATAGATAGATAGATAGATAGATAGATAGATAGATATGTATACACACACAGTGTGTGTGTGTGTGTGTGTGTGTGTGTGTGTGTGTGTGTGTGTGTGTGTGTGTGTGTGTGTGTGTGTGTGTGTGTGTGTGTGTGTGTGTATATATATATATTAACTGATACATATATATATTGTGACAGAAACCAGGGGTTGGTAATAAACTCCATATACAGGGCTCCCAGGATACTGAACAGTTTCTGTCCTGTCTAAGCTGAACAGGGCAGCCTCGTGGTACAGGCACTCCATTCCACAGTTTGTCTGCTGCCTGTTTTCTGTCACCTGTCATGCTGATTAGAGTTCAGGTATATAAGACCTGTTTCCTGTTTCCTCTGGGCCCCGCCCAAGAGCCTGGAAGGCTGCTGAACTGCAGAGGGGTGAGAAAGCCTCTTTCCCAAATCGCTTCATTCATTCTGTTAGTTTGTCTAAAGACTGCAAAGGTACTTATTTTGTTGGTGGAAGTGGACAAGCCACTTCCAACTCTGAGTCAGGGACATCTAAGTTTAAGTTATCGCTCTCAGACGAGCAGCTTTTTGTTTGGCTTTGTTTTCTGTTTAAACTGTGGCAGTCTCAGTGCCTGGGACTGAATAAACCAGGCATAGCCTGTTTAAAGGAACAGTACGTGACGTCTCATCATTTAACCTACCCTAAAAGACCGTGTTCTAACAGTCCCGGACAGACGGCGGAGCCCCGGAGTAAGCCGTTTGTCACAATATATATATATATATATATATATATATATATATATATATATATATATATATATATATATATATATATATATATATATATATATATATATATATATATGATAAAAAATCACTGGCACTCCAATAGAAATTCAATAATGAATAGGTGCATGTCCCATCTAAATAATAAAAGTATACATTACCGCATAGCAGCAAAAAGGGACAGAGCACTCAGGTGAATGAAAATAAATGTATTAAATACAGCACATAACTCCAACGTTTCGATCCCACAGGGGGATCTTCCTCAGGGTGGTGCAACAGACACAGGACAGTGAGTGACTTATATACCCCAACACCCAAGTGACATAAACATCTCCACATCATCAGAAAGCATCATCATTGGGCGACAAAACAGCTGTGCATAATACAATTTAATTAGATCATGCTCCAACTCCATGTCTGTACTCCTATTGGGGAGTCCAAGTCACATGATCAAACCCAAGCTGTCAGTGTCATTGCATGTAAACAAACTGATGCTGCTTCAGCAGGCCCGGTTTTCAAGGCAACAACATGTGTGCTCAACTCTTTAAAGGCAGCAGACACCAGTGGTTGTCATGTGTACTGCACGTGTACAGATACACCACTGCAAATGTGTATGTGCTGTAGCAGTGATGAATTTACTTCTAAACAGCACCTAAGAATAACAGATACTGGCATGCGTATATCAGTAGAATCCTATGACAGATGGAACCCGCTGTAATCCCAGTCGGGTAACCCATAATAAACCTGTCGGCGTCACATGCTGCATGAATATACATAGGTTGCTAGTTAACCCCTAATATACCAGTACTGCTAAAGGCACAAAGTGCGATCAAATAAAGGAACATACTGTCTGTAGAAATACATAAATATACAATATACGGACCTGCAAAAATGTGGAATAAAGAACACCCAATACACAGTGAGGGTAAAGTGAAGAGAACCGGGAGGGGAAAATAAAATCAATGGAAGAAGCTGAACGACAAGAATATACAAGCTGTAGTAAAATATACTGTATAATAAATGCCTTTTAAACTAATCATTTTGAACTACGCTGATCCATGTATACATACAGTTGATGTTGAACAGTAATAATTACAAAAAATTACAAAAAATTACAAAAAACAACCCAAGTTCATGTCCTCATTCAGGCCTTTGGGGGCCATAGAATCCAGTCTGTGAATCATCCTCGCCTCAAGCTGGAGCAAAAGCCTGTGTCTATTTCCTCCCCTGGTTGGAGTATGGGCTTGTACAACGGGCATACAATGAAAGGTGGCTAAGCTGTGCTGTTTAAGCTTAAAGTGCCTTGCCACTGGTAACAGCTTAAGATCATCAGAATTGGTGGGGTCAGCAAGGGCCTTGCGTATTGTGGAACGATGCATTGCTATTCGTTCCTTAAGCATACGCGATGTCTTGCCCACGTAAACAAGCCCACAGGCGCATTTGATAATGTAGACTACAAATTTTGAGTCACAATTGAGAAAATCCACAATTTTAATTGGATAACCTTTATGCGGATGCATAAAAGTGTTGCCCAGCATTAAATACTGGCAATTTACACAACCTCTACACTTGTGCACCCCCGGAGCTTTTGTTAGCCAGGTCGTTTTCGCTGCATATTTATCCACTGGGTCCGCCTTTATGAGGTAATCCCCCACATTCCGGCCCCGCCGATAGCAAAAGAGGGGTGTGGACTCAAAATGTTTTCCGATACGTTTATCAATCGCCAAAATGTGCCAGTTTTGCTTTATACTGCGTTGTATCTGGCTTGAGGCAGTACTATATGTTGTTACTATGTGAAACCGATCATTTTTAATGGTTGTCACCGTAGGTTTCAGTAGATCACCCCTTGTTGGTAAACGTGCTTTGGCTAATGCTTGATCAATTTCTGTCCGATCGTAGCCCCTCTCTCTGAAGCGATCTGCCATTTTCTGTAAAGCTGCTTCAACATGCGTAGGATCGCTTGTAATTCTCTGTACCCGGAGCATTTGTGAAAAGGGGAGTCCCCTCTTGAGAGGGGGAGGGTGATGACTCTGAGCGTCTAAGAGAGTATTCTTATCTGTGTCCTTTGTATGTATTCTAGTACACAATACATTATTTTCCTTGTATACCACGGTATCCAGGAACACTATATTAGTGGCACTGTACTGGTACGTGAAGCGTATGTTTGATGGTATGAGATTCACATAATGAATAAATTCCAACAGATCATGTTCGCCCCCACCCCACAGGAGGAACACATCATCGATGAATCTAGCATAATATAAAATAGACTCAGCGTGTGGAGAATCATGTAGAAGGTGTGTCTGCTCATATGTGTCCATATAGATATTCGCATAAGATGGGGCCATATTAGACCCCATAGCAGTTCCCATGAGTTGGAGATAGTACGTCCGTTCGAATCTGAAGTAATTCTTATGTAATATAAGATCTTTGAGAGTCATAAGGAACTCTGATGGAGGACCATCTCCTCGGCCGGTACTGTGTAGATGGCTCCTGACAGCTTCCATCCCCTCCTGGTGGGGGATGTTAGTGTACAAGCTTGACACGTCAAGTGTCACAAGCAGGACATCTGTTAAATCCAATGTTAGTGCTGACAGTTTAGTTATGAAGTCCGTAGTATCTTTAATAGATGATGACATCTGTAGGACCATAGGCTGTAGGTGAAAATCAACTAACTGTGACAGTGGGTGGCATAGTGATGACCGCGCCGAGATTATTGGTCTACCCGGCAGTGCTATGAGAGATTTATGTACCTTAGGCAAGGTGTAGAGTACAGGCATAATCGGAAAGTCAGTGGTCAAGAATTTAGCCACATCCTCTGAGATCCAGCCATTTTTTAGTCCCATTGTGATAATTGAATACACCTCACGCTTATATATCGCTGTAGGATCTGCGGTTAGCTTTTTTATAATGGTCCTGGTGGGCGAGTTGACCCAGAATCTCATTGCGGTAATAGGAGTATGGCATTATTACAATGCCTCCCCCTTTGTCCGCAGGCTTGATGATAATTTCCCTTCTGTTGTTAAGGGATCTTAATGCCAGACGCTCACTCTTGGTGAGATTGTGATAGCTAATCTGAAGGTTCATAACTCGTGGTTTAGTATTTGATTCAACCAGTCCCATGAAGGTGGAAATGCTATGATTAGTAATCTGCGGATCAAAAACACTTCTGGGTCTGAATTTCTTAGTATCCGAATAGACGCTCAATCCTCTGCCAGTGGTAGCAGACTCATCTCTCTTGCAGAAAAAGTCTTTCAATTTCAGCTGACGGTGCATCCTGTATAGGTCTACTTCCCAGTCAAAGGGCTGTTGTGCGTTAGTGGGAACAAAAGAGAGCTCTTTATGGAGTACCGCCACCTCTGCCGGGGTGAGGGTATAGTCCGATAAATTAAAGATTACCGATTCTGTGATCTTCCCCTCGCCCCTTTTGTCTTCGACTCTCATGGTAGAGACCTTTGATTTCCAACCGCCCCTCCGGATTGGTCCCCGGCGTCTGAATCTGGTAACGGTGGTTTCTTGCCGAGATTCTGTGGTTTTGCTAAAAAAGGTTCAGTAGTGGTGTTGTCCTGGGTGTCAGATAGGTCCATGTCACTGGTATTATATCTTGACCCTCCAAAAGCTGCCTTTCTGGATTTGGAATAGTATCTCCTTTGCCCTGGTCTACCCTGAGTGCTGTCACTAAGCCCCAAAAGCCATTTATACACTTTGCGTTCTTTATAATCAGATTTGACCTGCTTCAACTTATCCCGTTTGTATTTGATAAGGTTGGCCCTGTGTAGGTCAACTGCGGTCTGGAGTTTGTCAGTCCAATTAGTTGAAGAGTCTGATTCCAGAATGTGTCCGTGTTTGTCCTTGATGTCAGCAATGTCCTGTTTAATTTTCGTTATTTCCTTCGTGGACTGTTCAATAACCAGCAGGGTCAGGTCAAAGGAGCATTTATTTAAAATGGCCACCCACTTCTTACAGAATTCCGGATCCGTGCGTCCAATCGTAGGTTGGTTTTTTATCCGAAAACCACGGGGAAGGAGTTTCTCCTTGTGGTAATGAGATAGCGTTACAGCATGAAGGTAGAAATCCACTTCTCTCTTCTTTAAACGTATTAGATCATTATAAACATCAGAGGGTTTCTCCGGTCCAAAAACAGCATCAACTGATTCTGTATAGCGTATTTTGGCTACATCTGCACCCGTGTAGCCTAATGTTTCAGAAAGGTCAGCAAATATGTCAGCTGCGTCAGCAAATTCTGCCATATCCAACAGTCCTGAACCTCAAAGTAGTGGTATATAATCAATAATGAAAAAGCAGCTGATTAGCCGTAATGTACACACTATGGGTGCACAGTGCATAAATAGAATATGTGATAAAAAATCACTGGCACTCCAATAGAAATTCAATAATGAATAGGTGCATGTCCCATATAAATAATAAAAGTATACATTACCGCATAGCAGCAAAAAGGGAGACAGCACTCAGGTGAATGAAAATAAATGTATTAAATACAGCACATAACTCCAACGTTTCGATCCCACAGGGGGATCTTCCTCAGGGTGGTGCAACAGACACAGGACAGTGAGTGACTTATATACCCCAACACCCAAGTGACATAAACATCTCCACATCATCAGAAAGCATCATCATTGGGCGACAAAACAGCTGTGCATAATACAATTTAATTAGATCATGCTCCAACTCCATGTCTGTACTCCTATTGGGGAATCCAAGTCACATGATCAAACCCAAGCTGTCAGTGTCATTGCATGTAAAAAACTGATGCTGCATCAGCAGGCCCAGGCCTTTAAAGAGTTGAGCACACATGTTGTTGCCTTGAAAACCGGGCCTGCTGATGCAGCATCAGTTGGTTTACATTCAATGACACTGACAGCTTGGGTTTGATCATGTGACTTGGATTCCCCAATAGGAGTACAGACATGGAGTTGGAGCATGATCTAATTAAATTGTATTATGCACAGCTGTTTTGTCGCCCAATGATGATGCTTTCTGATGATGTGGAGATGTTTATGTCACTTGGGTGTTGGGGTATATAAGTCATTCACTGTCCTGTGTCTGTTGGACCACCCTGAGGAAGATCCCCCTGTGGGATCAAAACGTTGGAGTTATGTGCTGTATTTAATACATTTATTTTCATTCACCTGAGTGCTGTCTCCCTTTTTGCTGCTATGCGGTAATGTATACTTTTATTATTTATATGGGACATGCACCTATTCATTATTGAATTTCTATTGGAGTGCCAGTGATTTTTTATCACATATTCTATTTATGCACTGTGCACCCATAGTGTGTACATTACGGCTTATCAGCTGCTTTTTCATTATTGATTATATACCACTACTTTGAGGCTCAGGACTGTTAGATATGGAAGAATTTGCTGACGCAGCTGACATATTTGCTGACCTTTCTGAAACATTAGGCTACACGGATGCAGATGTAGCCAAAATACGCTATACAGAATCAGTTGATGCTGTTTTTGGACCGGAGAAACCCTCTGATGTTTATAATGATCTAATACGTTTAAAGAAGAGAGAAGTGGATTTCTACCTTCATGCTGTAACGCTATCTCATTACCACAAGGAGAAACTCCTTCCCCGTGGTTTTCGGATAAAAAACCAACCTACGATTGGATGCACGGATCTGGAATTCTGTAAGAAGTGGGTGGCCATTTTAAATAAATGCTCCTTTGACCTGACCCTGCTGGTTATTGAACAGTCCACGAAGGAAATAACGAAAATTAAACAGGACATTGCTGACATCAAGGACAAACACGGACACATTCTGGAATCAGACTCTTCAACTAATTGGACTGACAAACTCCAGACCGCAGTTGACCTACACAGGGCCAACCTTATCAAATACAAACGGGATAAGTTGAAGCAGGTCAAATCTGATTATAAAGAACGCAAAGTGTATAAATGGCTTTTGGGGCTTAGTGACAGCACTCAGGGTAGACCAGGGCAAAGGAGATACTATTCCAAATCCAGAAAGGCAGCTTTTGGAGGGTCAAGATATACTACCAGTGACACGGACCTATCTGACACCCAGGACAACACCACTACTGAACCTTTTTTAGCAAAACCACAGAATCTCGGCAAGAAACCGCCGTTACCAGATTCAGACGCCGGGGACCAATCCGGAGGGGCGGTTGGAAATCAAAGGTCTCTACCATGAGAGTCGAAGACGAAAGGGGCGAGGGGAAGAACACAGAATCGGTAATCTTTAATTTATCGGACTATACCCTCACCCCGGCAGAGGTGGCGGTACTCCATAAAGAGCTCTCTTTTGTTCCCACTAACGCACAACAGCCCTTTGACTGGGAAGTAGACCTATACAGGATGCACCGTCAGCTGAAATTGAAAGACTTTTTCTGCAAGAGAGATGAGTCTGCTACCACTGGCAGAGGATTGAGCGTCTATTCGGATACTAAGAAATTCAGACCCAGAAGTGTTTTTGATCCCAGATTACTAATCATAGCATTTCCACCTTCATGGGACTGGTTGAATCAAATACTAAACCACGAGTTATGAACCTTCAGATTAGCTATCACAATCTCACCAAGAGTGAGCGTCTGGCATTAAGATCCCTTAACAACAGAAGGGAAATTATCATCAAGCCTGCGGACAAAGGGGGAGGCATTGTAATAATGCCATACTCCTATTACCGCAATGAGATTCTGGGTCAACTCGCCCACCAGGACCATTATAAAAAAGCTAACCGCAGATCCTACAGCGGTATATAAGCGTGAGGTGTATTCAATTATCACAATGGGACTAAATAATGGCTGGATCTCAGAGGATATGGCTAAATTCTTGACCACTGACTTTCCGATTATGCCTGTACTCTACACCTTGCCTAAGGTACATAAATCTCTCATAGCACCGCCGGGTAGACCAATAATCTCGGCGCGGTCATCACTATGCCACCCACTGTCACAGTTTGTTGATTTTCACCTACAGCCTATGGTCCTACAGATGTCATCATATATTAAAGATACTACGGACTTCATAACTAAACTGTCAGCACTAACATTGGATTTAACAGATGTCCTGCTTGTGACACTTGACGTGTCAAGCTTGTACACTAACATCCCCCACCAGGAGGGGATGGAAGCTGTCAGGAGCCATCTACACAGTACCGGCCGAGGAGATGGTCCTCCATCAGAGTTCCTTATGACTCTCAAAGATCTTATATTACATAAGAATTACTTCAGATTCGAACGGACGTACTATCTCCAACTCATGGGAACTGCTATGGGGTCTAATATGGCCCCATCTTATGCGAATATCTATATGGACACATATGAGCAGACACACCTTCTACATGATTCTCCACACGCTGAGTCTATTTTATATAATGCTAGATTCATCGATGATGTGTTCCTCCTGTGGAGTGGGGGCGAACATGATCTGTTGGAATTTATTCATTATGTGAATCTCATACCATCAAACATACGCTTCACGTACCAGTACAGTGCCACTAATATAGTGTTCCTGGATACCGTGGTATACAAGGAAAATAATGTATTGTGTACTAGAATACATACAAAGGACACAGATAAGAATACTCTCTTAGACGCTCAGAGTCATCACCCTCCCCCTCTCAAGAGGGGACTCCCCTTTTCACAAATGCTCCGGGTACAGAGAATTACAAGCGATCCTACGCATGTTGAAGCAGCTTTACAGAAAATGGCAGATCGCTTCAGAGAGAGGGGCTACGATCGGACAGAAATTGATCAAGCATTAGCCAAAGCACGTTTACCAACAAGGGGTGATCTACTGAAACCTACGGTGACAACCATTGAAAATGATCGGTTTCACATAGTAACAACATATAGTACTGCCTCAAGCCAGATACAACGCAGTATAAAGCAAAACTGGCACATTTTGGCGAATGATAAACGTATCGGAAAACATTTTGAGTCCCCACCCCTCTTTTGCTATCGGCGGGGCCGGAATGTGGGGGATTACCTCATAAAGGCGGACCCAGTGGATAAATATGCAGCGAAAACGACCTGGCTAACAAAAGCTCCGGGGGTGCACAAGTGTAGAGGTTGTGTAAATTGCCAGTATTTAATGCTGGGCAACACTTTTATGCATCCGCATAAAGGTTATCCAATTAAAATTGTGGATTTTCTCAATTGTGACTCAAAATTTGTAGTCTACATTATCAAATGCGCCTGTGGGCTTGTTTACGTGGGCAAGACATCGCGTATGCTTAAGGAACGAATAGCAATGCATCGTTCCACAATACGCAAGGCCCTTGCTGACCCCACCAATTCTGATGATCTTAAGCTGTTACCAGTGGCAAGGCACTTTAAGCTTAAACAGCACAGCTTAGCCACCTTTCATTGTATGCCCGTTGTACAAGCCCATACTCCAACCAGGGGAGGAAATAGACACAGGCTTTTGCTCCAGCTTGAGGCGAGGATGATTCACAGACTGGATTCTATGGCCCCCAAAGGCCTGACTGAGGACATGAACTTGGGTTGTTTTTTGTAATTTTTTGTAATTATTACTGTTCAACATCAACTGTATGTATACATGGATCAGCGTAGTTCAAAATGATTAGTTTAAAAGGCATTTATTATACAGTATATTTTACTACAGCTTGTATATTCTTGTCGTTCAGCTTCTTCCATTGATTTTATTTTCCCCTCCCGGTTCTCTTCACTTTACCCTCACTGTGTATTGGGTGTTCTTTATTCCACATTTTTGCAGGTCCGTATATTGTATATTTATGTAGTTCTACAGACAGTATGTTCCTTTATTTGATCGCACTTTGTGCCTTTAGCAGTACTGGTATACTAGGGGTTAACTAGCAACCTATGTATGCAGCATGTGACGCCGACAGGTTTATTATGGGTTACCCGACTGGGATTACAGCGGGTTCCATCTGTCATAGGATTCTACTGATATACGCATGCCAGTATCTGTTATTCTTAGGTGCATTTTAGAAGTAAATTCATCACTGCTACAGCACATACACATTTGCAGTGGTGTATCTGTACACGTGCAGTACACATGACAACCACTGGTGTCTGCTGCCTTTAAAGAGTTGAGCACACATGTTGTTGCCTTGAAAACCGGGCCTGCTGATGCAGCATCAGTTTGTTTACATGCAATGACACTGACAGCTTGGGTTTGATCATGTGACTTGGATTCCCCAATAGGAGTACAGACATGGAGTTGGAGTATGATCTAATTAAATTGTATTATGCACAGCTATTTTGTCGCCCAATGATGATGCTTTCTGATGATGTGGAGATGTTTATGTCACTTGGGTGTTTGGGTATATAAGTCACTCACTGTCCTGTGTCTGTTGCACCACCCTGAGGAAGATCCCCCTGTGGGATCGAAACGTTGGAGTTATGTGCTGTATTTAATACATTTATTTTCATTCACCTGAGTGCTGTCTCCCTTTTTGCTGCTATGCGGTAATGTATACTTTTATTATTTATATGGGACATGCACCTATTCATTATTGAATTTCTATTGGAGTGCCAGTGATTTTTTATCATATATATATATATATATATATATATATATGTATCAGTTAATATATATATATACACACACACACACACACACACACACACACACACACACACACACACACACACACACACACACACACACACACACACACACAGAGACACACACACACACACACACACACACACTGTGTGTGTATACATATATCCATAGAGATACAGAGATAATAAAGACATATTCATACACACGTACAGATCTGTTATTGTAATCATATATGATCACATGCCAACATTATGAACTATGAAAGAAAATTAAGGTAAGTAATATGTTAGAGTTAAGACACAATATCCAAATGTATGCTGTTATATGGGTAGTTGCTTAAAGTTGTATGTCAATAATATTAGCATGAAATGACTATCTACATTACCAAACAAACCCACATACATCTCATCTTGAACAAGAGCTAAGTGAATGTCAGCTAATAGAATGTCTATAAACATGGCAAGTGTGTAATAATATTGTACCACCCTGTTCGGAACGATCTCACCCGTTACTTCCTCCTCCACGACGTCAACGCGATAACGTCGTGCAGGAGGAAGTAAAGGGTGAGATCGTTCCGAGCAGGGTGGTAACTGCTGGCTGCATATTGTATTAGCTATACAGGGCGCAGCAAATTATATGCTGTCTGGATCTGCCCTGCTGTTCACTTCGAATATATCTTGGAGTATTTTGACCCCATGGTCTGCCTAACGGCATAGCACAGCCTGCACTGTACTACTCTCCACCCTGAGTTAAAGAGACAGGATAGATATTTGTATTCTGACACTAATTGACTGATTTTGTCTCACTCACTACGATCTACCTACATGTTTAGGGATTTATTTGTAGATCAATTTGGAATTATCCATGGTCATCCCTAGATTGGTTGTCACCCGTTACATTTATGTTTTAATTGTTTTTATGAGAGTTTAGAGTATGTGTTATATATTATGTGTCACTTTGGTTAATCAATAAATTATTTATTATTTTTGCCATCTGGCTTTTAGTGACAATTGCCCTCCCAAAGTGCTGGGAGCGATTGCTTACCTGTACCTCACAGCTAATTAAATTACTCATATAATGGGTATTCAAACCCTGCTTAATATTCCTAGCTTTGTGTGCAGCTAATGAGGATCTTTTCAGGAGGATTCTCTGTCTCCTTACGTGTGTTTATGTCTAGTAGTAATTGTTGCCCTAACTGTTTTTCGTGTCTCATTTGTAGGTGTCCGTTCCTGATTTTGAACAGATGTAAGCGGTGGGATGTTGAGAGGGAAATGCACAGAACTTGCACCTACTGTACCGGTATCATCCAGAACTGGGGAATGAAGAACTGATGACTCTGGAGAAAAAGTAGCAGCATGTAAAGATCCATCCTCAGATGGGGTAAAGTGGAATTGTTGTTCTCTTGCAGTAATTCGCAACTGATTTGCTTGGCTTAGATTCACAACTATTGCTTGTAATGTCCTGTTTACATTTTGGATTTCTTTAGGAACTTGGATGATGACTCTTTCAATTTTTTGACATTTGTGATATTGACCTTTCCTGCAGTGATATCATCCTTTCAAGCACTGACATCATTTCTGAATGGCGACGATTTTCTTCACCCAAGATTCTTTCTCAGAAGCTGCAATAGCTGAGTAGGTGTCACGAGCAGGAGGACTTGAATGCTGGGTTAATCCAGGAGTGGGAACATCTTCATGGTCACTTGAGTGAATTTGTCCTTGAGTGGCAACATCTGGTTCTACAAATAAAGAAAGACATTATGAACTGCCATGGAACTTTCACTTTTTTTTCAATATAATGATAGTTCTTCTCATAGTGTAACACATAACATGTTTCCATAATTTTTAATTTGTGTCAAATTAAAAGTTTATGCTTGAAGTAACAATGATGTTTCGACTCAGTGTGAAAGAAGAATGAATGAAAGTTTGTTGTAACCTCACAACTCCTAGCTGATAGTTTAAAACACGCACAATACATGTTGTCAGGAAACACTACATCTTCTGTGACAATAACTGATGTGGAGTTAATTACATGTGAAAGGCATTTATTTAGCATGGCAAATTAACATCTACAAATGTACACATTAGATGTGCTGCACCTCATACACTCACCTTCCATGCTTGATGATGAGCTGGATGAGCCAGGTGATGAGACATGTTCAGTGTCAAGTGACACATGAGCTTCAGGAGCAACTATATAGAAGAATAACATACGAATTTTATTGACATATGTACATAATTAACATTAAGTTTGTGTAGTGGGAGTATTTATGGCTAAATATCAGCATCACATAACGAAATGACAATGATGTTTCTGGCAAGCTGTACATTATCCATCTTAACATCAATGTACATGTGAAACTAATTGGCACATTTATTGTAAAAACCATACAACATACAATGTTCATGCAGGAATGCGTTGTAAAATTAAGTGTTCTGTTGTACATACACTGCATATGTTGTGTAGTAATCTAACAATAATAATGTACATCACTACCATGACAGCAAAGTTGACTCTGCTTATAATTCAGTACCTAATTGTGCAAATGTGAATGAATATTTTTAGTGATCTGTCTGAACATTTAAGAGAAGCAGGTGTAGCGCTCAATGTGGCTGACACTCATCAACACATGCAGTGTGTAGCTCACATATGGTACTGGTGTGGTAATGTGGTGTATCTATAAGGTAAAAAGAAGATATGAGTGAACAAATGACTAACGTACGTTTTCATATATAGTGGCCTGGTGGGTTAAAGTCTTCAGAGAATTACCATTTCAAATGAATGTGATGAACTTCTGTTCACCTTGTCAGCTTCTATCAACTGTAGTCCCTCCCCCAAGACGTGACAGCACCCTGACCTTTTATTTGTTTCTACCACCTGTAAGCCGGCCCACAAGACTTGACCGTAACATGACCCTGTGATCTGGCTCGCTGCCCAACCCCACCCCTGTGTTCTCCTCTATGCTGTGATTACATATTAATTGCAACTGGTTTCACACACCGGTACATGAGCGAAATAAAAATCTGAACTGAGCTACATATGAACACAATTAAATACCATATGGTACATGTTCCTATTTATGCTCTCAGTATACTACATGAAGCGAAAAAAAGAGCTTTAATTAAACATAACGAAATGGGTTTGTGCAAATTATGAATGTTCGCCTTTGAATGGACAATCTTCCATGCAAGACTTGATGAGGCAGTAATGGCCTGTTTATAGGTGTAACATAGATTATCACTAACATATATATATATATATATATATATATATATATATATATATATATATATATATATATATAAAATATGTATATATGTATAGAATGCAAACAAACAACCGAGCACTTACCTTTAGAACATTAGGTCAGGGTGGAGGGTGCAATACAATACCTAATCCAAACCAATAAATGTGGTCTTTCACAGTGGAATCCGTAAATCCTAGTGAGTCCCTCTGCTCAACCCCAGAAAGGGGTATCCAAACCCTTAAAGTACATGGAAACAAAAAAAAATAGGGGGAGCAAAGGGTTAGGGGGAAACACACCTTCAACAACAGTATTGGAGTAACCAGATTATAATAACTGGTCAATAACCTTCAAAATGGACGTGGAGTAAAATAATGATAATTAAATACTCACACGGCCCTGTGTGAGTAAAGGTGCATAGGGGTATCTTGCAGCTGAAACTTCTTGTTATCCCAGGTTGGTTAGATTGGGAATGGAGGGAGAAATAAAAATGGTAATAACCATATACTACTTACACGGCCATGTGTAAGCCCAATCGTTGAAAGATTTCTGTAGGGTACCTCTGGTAGACCCATTCGAGATAATTCCAGGGGTACAGTGCACACATCTGCTGGCAGGCAAGATGTTGAGTGGGGGTTCCCCTTCACTATCCTCATGTTTTCAGTCTCCTTCCCTCTCCGGTTCAGCAAGCGGGGGTGGGTAAGGTGAGATATCAGCAGGGGGTCAGTGCTGGTCTTTAAAATAATGTAGGTTTATTGAACATTAAAATACAAAAATGACACTCACATGAAAATAACAATACCCCGGTGCGCTCCGTTGCTGTGCTGGCATCTCACTCCTCCACTATTTAATCAAGTTAATAAAATAAATTGAATCCTAATGATATGTTAATTCTGGTGTAATCACCTTCAATGATTACTTAAAATTCTGTGTTATAAAATATATTAAAATTTCCACATAGACTAATTTCTTAAAGAGACCCTAAAACTCCTAAGGTATTAAACATAACAAAACTAAATTTAATCTACTTTTAAAATATACTTTTCTTTTAGATACATAATCCAAACTCGTTACAGAATTTAATACATTACAATGTATCCAAAATATATATATCACTGGTACTTTGTTACTGAGACTTAATTCCACTAAAATCCCTATACAAAAAGTTAAAATATTAACAAAATGACACTAAAAACTAAAAACCATATATATGGACATAGAAACAGATATAGTCAAAAATACGATTGGTAATCAATTGGTGGTTATCCACGTATCTAGGATAAAAAAGAATGGGGTGGTGAAGTCAAAAACAGTATAAAATATTTTCTAATTTTTTTTTTAAAGAACCCCTTAATTATTTATTTCAAGCGAATCTTATACATAAGAGAAAAAGTCAAAAAGAGGGGTGTGTGTGTATATATTGTTCCACTCTCATTCACACAAACGCAGCAATGTCCAAATCGACATTCAGACCATTGGGGGTTAGGGTTTTTAACTGGTAAATCCAAAACGTCTCCCTTTGGCGGAGACGCTTGAGTCTGTCCCCTCCCCTACAACTCTCTGCAACCATTTCTATTCCCCTATAGGTCAGTCCTGAGGGGTCACCCCATGCACTAAACTAAAGTGCAATGGTACGCTATGGGTTGCCATTTTCCTCCTGATATTGCCTATGTGTTCCAGTATGCGGACCTTTAGACTTCTCGAGGTCCGGCCCACATACTGGAGACCACACGGGCATTCCAGCAAATAAACGACGAAAGTGGTCTTGCATTTAATAAGTTGTTTTGTTTTAAAAGATTTCTTTGTTATGGTCGAAGTGAAATTTGTTTTCTCTCGTGATGCATGCTTACATGCCTTACAATTGAAGCAGTTGTAGAAGCCTACTGGTTTGGGCAACCAGTTGGTACATAACTCCACAACCTCCCTCCTATACACACTCGGAACTAATTGCATTTTGATGTTATTAGCCCGTTTAAAGATCCCCCGTGGGGCTTCTGGTAGGTAGTCCCTCAATACTACATCCTTACGCAAAATGTGCCAATGCTTCTTCAAGATGTTGCAGATCTTATTGGCTTCACTGTTATAACATGTGATGAAGGGTACTATGAATTCCTTATTATCTACTTTGGGTTTCAGCTTCAACAGTTCCTCCCTCGGTAGTTCTAATGTTTTTATTAAGGCCTTCTCAATAACCTCCAGTTCATAATCTCTCTCCTCAAACTTTCTTTTTAAAATGTTAGCTTGTTCCCTGAACACCTCCACATCCGTGCAGTTCCGCCTGATTCGGCGTAATTGGCCATAGGGTATGTTCCTTAACCATTTTGGATGGTGGCAGCTGTTATTTAGAATAAAATTTTTCGCATCAACCTCTTTAAAAAATGTCTTTGTTTTGATTTGGTTATTCTCTATATAAATTGTCAAATCGAGAAAGTTGATGCTTGTGGAACTAATCTCAGATGTAAAAGTTAGATTTACCCGATTTTTATTGATATGGCTCAAAAAAAGGGTCAAATCCTCCTTACTCCCATGCCATATAAAGATCACATCATCGATGTATCTTTTCCATAGGACTAGGTTTGCTCCAAAGGGGTTACCCGACCAGATGTTTTTCTCTTCCCAGTGTGCCATAAAGATATTTGCGTAACTGGGAGCAAACCTAGTCCCCATGGCGGTGCCACATTTTTGTAGGAACATGGAGCCATCAAACCAAAAGAGGATGTGCTTCAGAACAAACTCTATCCCATCCATCAGAAATGTTTTTTGCTCATGTGGGATCGAAGGATCTCCTTCCAAAGCATCCCTCACTGCCTCACAGCCATCTTCGTGTCTAATTGAGGTATAGAGTGAGGTCACGTCACACGTTACCAATAAAAACTCTTCCTGCCACGAATCCCAGATAAAACTCCTAAAACCTGTAGGGTGTCTCTTAGATATGATCTGGCATTAGTGGCATATTTTTGGAGATAAAGGTCCACATACTCTGAAAAGTTTTGTGTTAATAACCCAATACCAGAGATGATTGGTCCCCCCAGGGGTCTAAGGCGGTCCTTATGAATCTTGGGTAAGAAGTAAAACACTGCTTTCACTGGTTGAGATTTCAGCAGGTATAGGTATTCCTTCTCACCCAAGATTCCCACATTCTTAGCCTCAATCAGAATATTTAACAACTCTTCCTGAAATGTTTTTGAAGGGACTTGCTCTAATTTCTCATACGTTATTTCATCGTTCAAAATACGTTGTGCTTCTGTGTGGTAGTAACGCGTATCCATTACTACCACCCCTCCTCCCTTATCGGCTGGTTTTCTAGTGATACTTCTGTCTTCCGCCAATGTTTTTAGAGCTTCCCTCTCAATTCTTTTTTAAATTGTCGTGCTGCCTATTTTTCTTATTTGCCAGTTTCTCAAAGTCGTCCATGACAAGTTGGTTGAAGACTTCCAGAAACTGTCCTTTACAATGGCTAGGATAGAAATGTGACCTATTTTTTAGATTCGAATGGACAAATTTGTCAGGTATAATTGAACATCATCTACTTCTGGGTTAGTGTCTAAATCCTGACCTGTTTTTTGTGTTACTACGTTTTTATTTAGAAAAAACGCTTGACAGTTAGTTGGCGTAGGTACACTGGCGACACACTTTATTCGAGCTCGGCTAGTCCCACGAATTCGGGTATACCCGGGTGTATTGAGGTTTGTGACTGTTTTCTGCCCGAGTGCATTGAGTTATTTTCCGGCAGGGATTGAAGCATTTTATTCCCGTTGGCTGCAATACTGCACAGTACATATATATATACTGCATTACAATTCATGAATTTATGCCATCTGGTAGACACGCGAAGCATTGCAGCCTATTAAATCCTAATCATTATCATTTAACAGATCAGCCGCCCATCAGCCAGGCATGAACCCAGGCTGGGAAGGCAAATGCAACGGGGCTTGTCAGAGGTGAGGAGCGGCGCATTCCAGGTATCTGCCAGGTACATACCGGGTATTTGCTCGAATAAAGTGTGTCGGTGCAGTATTTCTGCGCATCCACAAACAGATCGAAGCCGCTTGGGCCCCTAGATGGTGCAAAGTTTAATCCCTTCGCCAAAACTTTCTCCTGTGCTTCATTAAGAACTTTCGAGCTGAGGTTAAAAATGCTACTTAGCGCATTATCCTTTTGCTTCCTGCATTTTCTTCCTCCCCTTTTCCCTCTCTGCTTCTTTTTCTTCCTTTCCCCTCCACTGATCCTGATATCCCGGGATCGTCTAGAATAGAGAACTTGTTCTGCGTTATGATTGGTGATTTAAATGTCTGGTCTAAAAAAGAAGGGACTATACGTTCTTCTCGGCCCCACATCAATCTTACTAGCGGATCGATTATTTTCTGGGATCCACAAATGTCCTCCAGGCGTCCTCCCATTCCAACATAGGGCCGATTACGTGGTCTGACCATGCCCCGATAGATTTGACCCTATCTCTCCCGTTCGTGAAGCACACCTCTTTTAATTGGAAACTAAACGATTCCTTACTAAACGACCCACAATTGGAAGAAACTATTCGGCACAAACTGACCACATTCTTTGAACTAAACAAAGGGTCAGTTTCTGCAGCGTCAACACTGTGTGAAGCCCACAAAGCAATAATCAGAGGCGACCTAATCTCATTGGCATCCTACAAGAAAAAATCTAAACTAAAAACACAAAAGGCGCTAACTGATAAAATAATTACCCTCGAACAACAACACAAAAAAACCCCCTCCAAAAAACTACTCAGAACACTTGACAAAACAAGAACTGAGCGAAAACAATCACAATTGGAAGAAGTGGAGAGAACGCTTAAATGGACCAATCAGAGGTTCTATGATAGGGGTAATAAGGCCGACAAACTCCTAGCATTAAAACTTCGGGGCATAAAAACAAAGGCTCAGATCACAAAAATCCGCACTAAAGGAGGCCACACCACTTATGTAGAAAAAGAAATTGCCCAAGAATTCGCAAATTACTATACGAAGCTCTACAACCTCCACCCCCCCAACCAAGACCCATCAGATGTAGATTTTACCTCGCGATTTTTGGCGAGATGCAACCTACCATCTCTCACTGACGAGGAACTCAAAGCCTTGAATGGCAAAATCACCCAGGAGGAACTGGCGCAAGCCATAAGCACCCTGAAGATAGCCAAAACGAAGACATTTTTTAAAGAGGTTGATGCAAACAATTTTATTCTAAATAACAGCTGCCACCATCCAAAATGGTTAAGGAACATACCCTAGGGCCAATTACGCCGAATCAGGCGGAACTGCATGGATGTGGAGGTGTTCAGGGAACAAGCTAACATTTTAAAAAGAAAGTTTGAGGAGAGAGATTATGAACTGGAGGTTATTGAGAAGGCCTTAATAAAAACATTAGAACTACCGAGGGAGGAACTGTTGAAGCCGAAACCCAAAGTAGATAATAAGGAATTCATAGTACCCTTCATCACACGTTATAACAGTGAAGCCAATAAAATCTGCAACATCTTGAAGAAGCATTGGCAAATTTTGCGTAAGGATGTAGTATTGAGGGACCACCTACCAGAAGCCCCATGGGTGATCTTTAAACGGGCTAATAACATCAAAATGCAATTAGTTCCGAGTGTGTATAGGAGTGAGGTTGTGGAGCTAGGTACCAACTGGTTGCCCAAACCAGTAGGCTTCTACAACTGCTTCAATTGTAAGGCATGTAAGCATGCATCACGAGGGAAAACAAATTTCACTTCGACCATAACAAAGAAATCTTTTTAAACAAAACAACTTATTAATTGCAAGACCACTTTCGTCGTTTATTTGCTGGAATGCCCGTGTGGTCTCCAGTATGTGGGCCGGACCTCGAGATTTCTAAAGGTCCGCATACTGGAACACATAGGCAATATCAGGAGCAAAATGGCAACCCATAGCGTACCATTGCACTTTAGTTTAGTGCATGGGGGTGACCCCTCAGGACTGACCTATAGGGGAATAGAAATGGTTGCAGAGAGTTGGAGGGGAGGGGACAGACTCAAGCGTCTCCGCCAAAGGGAGACGTTTTGGATTTACCAGTTAAAAACCCTAACCCCCAATGGTCTGAATGTCGATTTGGACATTGCTGCGTTTGTGTGAATGAGAGTGGAACAATATATACACACACACCCCCCTCTTTTTGACTTTTTCTCTGATGTATAAGATTCGCTTGAAATAAATAATTAAGGGGTTCTTTAAAAAAAAATTAGAAAATATTTTATACTGTTTTTGACTTCACCTCCCCATTCTTTTTTTATCCTAGATACGTGGATAACCACCAATTGATTACCAATTGTATTTTTGACTATATCTGTTTCTATGTCCATATATATGGTTTTTAGTTTTTAGTGTCATTTTGTTAATATTTTAACTTTTTGTATAGGGATTTTAGTGGAATTAAGTCTCAGTTACAAAGTACCAGTGATATATATTTTTTGGATACATTGTAATGTATTAAATTCTGTAACGAGTTTGGATTATGTATCTAAAAGAAAAGTATATTTTAAAAGTAGATTAAATTTAGTTTTGTTATGTTTAATACCTTAGGAGTTTTAGGGTCTCTTTAAGAAATTAGTCTATGTGGAAATTTTAATATATTTTATAACACAGAATTTTAAGTAATCATTGAAAGTGATTACACCAGAATTAACATATCATTAGGATTCAATTTATTTTATTAACTTGATTAAATAGTGGAGGAGTGAGATTTTATTTGAAACGTTCACTATGAGTCAAAGCAGCCCCTCTGTATACCAGATAGGCAGTATAAGTGTCACAGTGAGTTTAGTACATTGAGCATGGTAGTATATAATTAATCATTACCAATTATTACCAATAAACATTATCATGGGTCTATATAAGTTATGGAGACCCTTGCAACCGCACATTTTGAGCCTGAGGAAGCCGTTTTTCACGGCGAAACGCGTTGCTCTAATTCGACACACCATTTTGGACATTTGAGGCTTCCGTAGTTAGTGGAAGCAAGTTGCAGTCACAGCCGCGCCATAAGTTCCCATCTCTTCTGACTCCGGATGCGGAAGACAGTGCAGCTGAGAGGCGGCTTGCCAGCACAGCAACGGGAGCGCACCAGGGTTTTGTTATTTTCATGTGAGTGTCATTTTTGTATTTTAATGTTCAATAAACCTACATTATTTTAAAGACCAGCACTGACCCCCTGCTGTTATCTCACCTTACCCACTCCCGCTTGCTGAACAGGGGAGGGAAGGAGACTGAAAACATGAGGATAGTGAAGGGGAACCTCCACTCAACATCCTGCCTGCCAGCAGATGTGTGCACTGTACCCCTGGAATTATCTCGAACGGGTCTACCAGAGATACCCTACAGAAACCTTTCAACGATTGGGCTCACACATGGCCGTGTAAGTAGTATATGGTTATTACCATTTTTATTTCTCCCTCCATTCCCAATCTAACCAACCATCTGGGATAACAAGAAGTTTCAGCTGCAAGATACCCATATGCACCTTTACTCATACAGGGCCGTGTGAGTATTTAATTATCATTATTTTACTCCACGTCCATTTTGAAGGTTATTGACCAGTTATTATAATCTGGTTACTCCAATACTGTTGTTGAAGGTGTGTTTCCCCCTAACCCTTTGCTCCCCCTATTTTCTTTTGTTTCCATGTATATATGTATCGACACATACATGAAAAAGTGAATTAGGCATTTGTGTGCACAGACACAGTATAACGAAGTTATACATTACTGTGACAAACAATGAGTGCAGATGTGCTTTGTGGTTATGCATGTTAACCCATTGTTTGTACAAAGATTCACCCATACATTCTGCTTTCAACTTTAGGGCAAACATGTTGAATGCTTTGTAAGGTAGAAGGTTGCAGTGTGTGTTATTTGGAAGATCATTACACATAATCCCCTCATGCAGGTCAAGTTGTGTATGTTTACTCATAATGATGTCATCCACGATAGCTGAGCCAATACATGTTTCCAAATACAAACATTGAGATATATATCTATATATATATATAAATATATATAAAGCAACTCTAAATATTACTGTATGCTCATTTGCATGTCTTAGACAGGTCTGCAACCCTGTATTTCCCCATTATCATCCAGCATACAGCGCTTCCACTGCAGCAAGGGATTCTGGGAAATTACATGCAATGCCACCTTTTGCCACCATATATATTAAATTTAACTTTTTGTAGGACAACTAGATATAAAGATAGATAGATAGAGACATATATATATATAGATATATATGTAGGTATGCTTATATTGGGAAGAAAGTATAAGTTGCAGCGGAAATATAGATAAGAACTGTAACCTACGACACGCCTAGTACAGTAACATTTGTCACCTGGTGGAAATGGAGCAGAATAAATTCCGATATCTCTGTCCCTGGGCAAACCCTCCACGACGACAGGAAGAAATTTTTCCCGCATCTGCTCCTCCAATGGTGTTAAGATTAGAGATTGTGCTGGTGGCCCACCTCCAGTGCCAGAAGCATGCATCCGTTGTGCTTGTATTTTTTTCTTTAAGTTTGCCCTGATATCATCGAATCTCTTACGACAATTCGCCCGGTCCCTGACATGATTCCCACATGCAGACACAGCCAAGGTTATTTGATCCCACATTTCTTTTTTTCATGCTGAACTTGTCCGCCCTTGAAATACATACAAAATATATGACGTTAATTATTATTATAAAAACGATCAGTTTCCTAAACTACTACCTGTTCCAAGAGATTCCAAACATGCTGGTTTAGGTGTAATATGTGTACCACATGAGCATTTACGTGTAAACATACAAATGTAAGGAAGCTTGCATGAATATTGTATGAACTTTGGCAACATTTTTTGACTGATTGTTATGGTCGTTCTAAAGCATGAAGGAATATGTGTGTAACAATTAAGTTTAATTGATAGATATAATAGAATAATATTTTGATATTAAGACATCTCACATGACCTAGGATAACATGTCTTTGAAGAATAAATGCAAAGATAAACTTACCTAGTAAATGCCCATACAGACAGTCATAGTGCTCAAGAATCCCTGTGACAAGAACTCTGTTTTCCTCTTCATTGAACCGAGGATTACGTGGCCGCTCAAGATGTTTCTTCCAAATACGTGCAGGCCCAGAGCTTGGCTGCTGCTGACTGGACTCTCCTTCTTCCAATGGAAGAGACTCCAAAAGCGGGCCACCAGCAACCACCCCACCACCAGACACCCCAGCAGCACTAGCAACAGAGCCACCACCAGCACTCGCACTCACAGCAACACCACTCACACTCCCAGCAACACCAGTCGCACTCGCAGCAACAGCACTCCCCTGAATCCTATGTTCACTCAGACGCGTACTCACACGACTACCAGTATCACTCACACCAGCATCACTGTTCCCACGCCTTGCGGCCATACCTCTAGCACTCACAAAGAACAGAAAAGAAATTTAAAGACAATCGAATTGAACACTTACAAAGTGAAAACAAGACAAAGATGTAAACAAAACAACACAGGACAAACCTCTCACAATACACCACAACTGTCTCAGTCAATATGAAATATGTAAATCGGCCAGCTCTGTGTGTCTCTCTCTCTCTCCTAACAACACAGAGAATGAATCAAAATACACACTGCCTTTAATTGGGCCGCTCAATCCAAAACATGCTTGCTTCGTCAGATTCAGCAAGACGTTTCATTGGGGAACCTAACACCACCTCGCAATGCACACCGATACACCTGTGTGTGATCGGCAATTCATCGGCAGAGTGGGAGCAAACGTTTTCGGCTTGATTCGGAAGGGATTCGGCACTTATTGCATACAGAGAGGGAAAATCGGCAGAATCATGCCGATAAGGTACCCTTGGCAATTGCACTTTTTCGGCGCTTACTGCATAGAGCCCATAGTTCTGCGTCGTTGTTTCACTATGTATATATTTTAATGATTAATTTAATAAAGTAATTTTTTAATAATGTCATAATACACCCACTAAGGGGAGATAGTGCCCATAACTGGGTTTATTTTTCTTTATACTGTATATTGAAAAGACTTTGCACTAAGAAAAAACATGAAAATTCAGATATAGAATGTTTAAAGATTGAAAAGGAGAAGCAATGAACTTCAGTGCCGGCCTAAAGTTTGATAAGGGGAGTTGGATTTTAGTGCAGAAATACAAACATTACTCGATTTAAAAAGTTTTTTGATATTTAAAATGATAAAATGAAGGATTCTGAGCCTACAATTCTGGAATATGACAGAAATAAGGTACATACTGCAGATGTTTTTTTCAAACTGCTGGATGAATAAGAGAATGTGGGGATCTGTCCTGTACTTCTGTGTGCAGAGTGGCAGACTGAAATTGTATCAGACACTGGGGCAGCGCATGAGGGAGCTCCGCTTGGCCACAGAGTTAACCGGTGCAGGGGGCTGTTGGTTACTTACCTCACCTGCATCTCCGGTCTGGGGCCTGCTCACCTCGGCTGCTCCTGCGTGCCACCGTCAGAAGGAAATCAGGAAACAATGGCGGATTTCGGCGCAACTGCGCATGTCTGACTCAGAGAGGCTGCTGGGATACTTCTAAAAACTTTATTGGTCGAACACACAAGGGCTAACACCGCATTCTCCCCCTCAACGCGTTTCACCCTTAGGAATAGGGCTTCGTCTTGGAGTGGGGAGAAGCGGAAGCTGCCTGCTTAAATACAAACAAGCCCGCGAAAACGGGGACATATACATTAAAACATTAACCCCTCCAATGTTTATGCCTGTTACATATGTTGTCAATCAAGTGACCAGTACTAAATACTTAGATTCATTATTAAACTTATGACAATGTAATAGCATTTTTATAAAGAATATGCTGTTTAGACTCAGGTCAATCATTGGAGATATATAAAAATAAGTAAAAGGTTGCTGCAAGCACTGCTAGTGCCTGGTTTAAGTCCCATAGATTGCAGTAACAGCTTGTACTCTTTCATTGTGTTTATGTATAAGGTTATACTTGAACACATATATTGTAAGTATTTACTATGTAAATTATTAAGCTGATTACACATCATACACTGGGCTCCAACCAGGTGCTTGAATAGAGGTGGGGAAAGAGAAGGGAGGGAAGGAAAAAAGGGGGGGGGAGAGAAACTACAATAAGGAAAAAGGGGGGAAGGAAAAGGGGGGGGGGGAGGGGGGGGGGAATGTCAGTGAGAAATAGTCACAGAGGATAGCCTATTGAACTGTATGCCCTCACTCTAGGGGCATTACATCTTAATAATCATTAAATAAAATTAAAGAAAACAACGTAGATCCCAATCAATGTTGAGTCCGTTGGGCTGCAGAGAATTGAGTGTATGTATCCAGTGTGCCTCTCTCTGATGTAAAATCCTTAATCTATCCCCTCCTCGAGGTGGTAGCACAATGTGTTCAATGGCACAGCATTTGAAATTCTCCACAGAGCCCAACGGACATACATTGAAATGCAATGGTACCGGGTGTGTAGTATCGTGTTTTTTAATTAGCCTAAGATGTTCCATAATGCGGATTTTTAGGACTCTACTAGTTAGTCCTACATATTGTTTATTACAACCGCATTTTAAGAGGTAAATCACGAAATTTGTCTGGCATGAGATAAAGGTTTTGATGGGAAATCTACGTGTTTCATCATGGTTTGAGAAATGCTTGGTCTTAATCATATTTGGACATATTTTACAATGCCCACATTTGAACGAGCCAGTAAGTTTTGGAAACTGCACCATTTGGAAGCTATCCTGTGTTAGAGACACATAGATTCTACATACACACAATCCAAGGGCAACACCAGCATGGACACTGTACCTATACTTGATACAGAAGTTTTATTTAGTTGCTGCAACACTGCCAATCGCACTTATAGAGCAGAGGCTATTTTTAGCAACACCCCTGAATTTTTATGTGAGGACACTGCGGACCTCAAGTTACATTTCATTAAATTGGAGAAATGTTTACTCCAAAGACAGAGAATTTGGTGGGAAATAACGACCATGGAAAATTACATTCGTGTAAAACGCATTCCAAGAGGCTTACGTCACAACAAAACCCCTTCCTTTGGTTTTACCAATGTAGAATTTGAACAACAATGGTGCTTGATTCTTGAGGACTGTTCATTCAAATTAATGGACCTAATTATTAGACACAAATCCCAAGAATATAAAATAGTGTCCAAACAAATTTTGGAATTACAAGAAAAAATGAAAGCATTTTCAACAATGGATAATTTCAAGGAGCTAGATAGTAAAACAGCTAGCAAACTTAATAAACAAGAGAAAACCATTATGCTCAACAAACAGTCAAAATTTGAGCGTGATAAGGCGGACTATGATTTGCACCAGATTTACATGTGGCAGAAGTTACCATCCAGAACCAAAGGCAAGCCCAAATATAAGAAATCAAATAAAGAAGGAGGGGGCAAATCAATCCTAAAGGGAAACAAAGTTAATGAATCTTCCTCACATGCTGTATCCTTTTCATTTTCTGAGAGTGACATCAACCCCTCGTCAGGGGACGAGACGGCAGGAACTAGCGAGATGACTCACACAAATAGACCGGCCACACAGAAGTCCTCAAAAAACGGGGAAGGACGAGAAGAGGCAGGAGAAAGAACGTACATTGGGATGCCATCCAAGAGACTAAAAACTTAACAATGGAGAACAGTAATGTTATCAATATCTCAAAACACGAACTGACACAATCAGAATTATCCATGTTGCATCTTGGACTTTCTTTTGCACCGAGTACCCAATTTAACTTGTTTTCCACTATGGTAGACGTATTTAAGTTTACACGCAAATTAACCTTGAAACGCTTCTTTTTTTCCAGGAATCAAAATCCCAATACATTGTTACCCATATTTGACATTAACCCTGTTGTTCCAATTTCCCTAGGTTTTGAAGACCAGTGCAGGGAGCAGGACCTTATGGATCTCTTCAATGAGAATAATACACTAGATGACCCGGTAGATTTTCTGGGCAGTACCAACTCTGGGTTTAAAAAGAGATCCCTGTTCTATCCCTCATTTATGAGGGGGCAGTACATCGATATCTTCCAGAAAGCCATTGAAAGAGATCTATCGCTCCTGGCCAAAGGTATAGGAACCAGGGGACTTCAGCAAGACAATCTAACAGGGGAACAAAGAGCAGCTTTAAAATCACTAACTAATAATGACTCTATTCTTGTCAGAAAGGCGGATAAAGGTGGCGCTACTGTGGTGCTTGACAGAGAATACTATGTAGCAGAGGCACAGCGACAATTGAGTGACCCCGACACCTACCGTACCCTTGGCAGGGACCCCACCATCCAATTCAGCAGAGAGTTCTTGGACCTCATGGATGAAGGTGAGATGCTACACGTTCTCTCACCAAATGAGCGGGACTTCCTCACCACTCCAGATCCCATCACTCCTATTTTTCATCACTTACCCAAAATTCACAAGACACTGGTTGCACCCCCGGGTAGACCCATTATTTCTAGTATAGGTTCACTGGGTGAACACCTTTCACAATACATAGATCACTTTTTACAGCCACTTGTTCACTCACTACCGTCCCACATCATAGACACCAAACACATTTTATCATTACTTACTCCCATTACCTGGCACACACATTACATCTGGGTTACCCTAGATGTAACTTCCCTATACAACATTATCAAGCACGAACATGGCCTCATTGCCACAGAATTTTTTCTGCACAATCACTCCACCTTGTCCCCAGCACATATAGCCTTTCTTTTAGACAGCATCAAATTTTCACTCACGCACAATTTTTTTCTTTTTGACCACCAGTTTTATCTCCAAACACGTGGGACAGCTATGGGGACGTCTTTTGCCCCCTCCTACGCCAACCTATTCATGGGTTGGTGGGAGATGTCCCACGTGTTTGGAGATTCGAATCCATTTAGACATCATGTAGCGTTCTACAAGCGCTACATTGATGATCTCATTTTGATCTGGAGTGGTGGGGAGGAAGAGCTTTTGAAGTTTTTTGAGTATCTGGCTGATAATACGTTGAATTTGAGTTTCACTCATGCATACGACAAATTCCAAATTAAATTTTTGGATTTAAATTTGTATGTTGATTTGGAGAATAATATCCAATCTGACATCTATAGAAAAGAAAATGCCAGAAACTCACTGCTTCATGCTAAAAGCTGTCATGCGCGCCCTCTGGTCAGAGGTATTCCGAAGGGACAGTTCCTGCGGTTACGCAGGAACTGCTCCACTTTGGGATCCTTTGAACAGAGGGCGTGCGAGATGAGGGAGCGATTCCTGTCAAGGGGGTATGACGCTAAGGACCTTGATCTGGCGTATCAAAATGCCCTAGACACTGATAGAGAACAACTCATAAATATGAATGTTCGTCAACAACCACAGGGTACACGAGTGGAAGACACGGGATCCCCTTTCTTTATAACTAATTATAGTGAGCAGGCCAATTGCATTAAAGCCATTATACACAAACACTGGACCACTCTGTCTTTAGACCCCCTTTTGGGTAAATTGGTTAGTATGGGCCCCAAAATAGTGTTTCGTAAGGCAGCTACACTAGGGAACCTTTTGTCGCCCAGCATGTTAAAGCCAACCAACCGCAACAGAACTAGTATGTCTATGTTTCCAAAACTTACTGGCTCGTTCAAATGTGGGCATTGTAAAATATGTCCAAATATGATTAAGACCAAGCATTTCTCAAACCATGATGAAACACGTAGATTTCCCATCAAAACCTTTATCTCATGCCAGACAAATTTCATGATTTACCTCTTAAAATGCGGTTGTAATAAACAATATGTAGGACTAACTAGTAGAGTCCTAAAAATCCGCATTATGGAACATCTTAGGCTAATTAAAAAACACGATACTACACACCCGGTACCATTGCATTTCAATGTATGTCCGTTGGGCTCTGTGGAGAATTTCAAATGCTGTGCCATTGAACACATTGTGCTACCACCTCGAGGAGGGGATAGATTAAGGATTTTACATCAGAGAGAGGCACACTGGATACATACACTCAATTCTCTGCAGCCCAACGGACTCAACATTGATTGGGATCTACGTTGTTTTCTTTAATTTTATTTAATGATTATTAAGATGTAATGCCCCTAGAGTGAGGGCATACAGTTCAATAGGCTATCCTCTGTGACTATTTCTCACTGACTTTTCCTCCCCCCTCCCCCCTCCCCCCCCCCCCTTTTCCTTCCCCCCTTTTTCCTTATTGTAGTTTCTCTCCCCCCGCCCCCTTTTTTCCTTCCCTCCCTTCTCTTTCCCCACCTCTATTCAAGCACCTGGTTGGAGCCCAGTGTATGATGTGTAATCAGCTTAATAATTTACATAGTAAATACTTACAATATATGTGTTCAAGTATAACCTTATACATAAACACAATGAAAGAGTACAAGCTGTTACTGCAATCTATGGGACTTAAACCAGGCACTAGCAGTGCTTGCAGCAACCTTTTACTTATTTTTATATATCTCCAATGATTGACCTGAGTCTAAACAGCATATTCTTTATAAAAATGCTATTACATTGTCATAAGTTTAATAATGAATCTAAGTATTTAGTACTGGTCACTTGATTGACAACATATGTAACAGGCATAAACATTGGAGGGGTTAATGTTTTAATGTATATGTCCCCGTTTTCGCGGGCTTTTTTGTATTTAAGCAGGCAGCTTCCGCTTCTCCCCACTCCAAGACGAAGCCCTATTCCTAAGGGTGAAACGCGTTGAGGGGGAGAATGCGGTGTTAGCCCTTGTGTGTTCGACCAATAAAGTTTTTTGAAGTATCCCAGCAGCCTCTCTGAGTCAGACATGCGCAGTTGCGCCGAAATCCGCCTATGTTTCCTGCTGGATGAATAAGGATACTTTCTTTTTCCTTATTATGATTAACTTCAGCCTAAAAGCTAAAAGGATTTAGTCAATCTACCAGGTTGGCATATTGTTTAATCTACAGCCTCTTTCTAGAGGATAAATTCTATTCAGGAAAGATCAAATAACAAAGAAAAATCATTCATTCAGTTTAAATCTACTCCCAATAAGTCCATTTTAAAATCTAATATGGAAAATAGCTGAAGCGCTCAAATGCAGGTATATCTCAAAATGATAATAAGCCAGACCACTGTACCAGGGTACTAACAATTGATATAGTACCTATTGTGTCATATAATGGGTACTATCCTCCTGAAGACAGGTGGTGTGTGGTGCAACCCACTCACCATCAGTCTCATTGGCAGGTTCCCCTGAAAAATATGCAAATACTCACATCCTGGTAGGGCAGGCAGGCAGGCAGGCTGTGCAGCTACTCAATGCAATACAGGGAAAAGGGAGACCAAAAAGCGCACCAGCACAAACGGAGCAGGAAGAAACCAGGACAAAAAAATGATTAAAAGGGCACTTTAATGTGGCAAAAGACCCATCCAATGCATTTCGAACGTCGCAGTGTTCTTTTTCAAGGATCCTTGAAAAAGAACGCTGCGACGTTCGAAATGCATTGGATGGGTCTTTTGCCACATTAAAGTGCCCTTTTAATCATTTTTTTGTCCTGGTTTCTTCCTGCTCCGTTTGTGCTGGTGCGCTTTTTGGTCTCCCTTTTCCCTGCATTTTAAAATCTAAGAATGCGGATTATCAGAGTGGCGAATCTGATGTTTCAGATGCAGAAACTGCCTCTACCTCTCATTCTGTATCTTTTGTCAATACATTTGAGAATGATGATCATCGTGGTCGTGGAGCTCCATCTAGGGGGCGAGGGAGGGGTGGACGCACCTTTTGGGGTCAACCACCTAGGTCTGATTCTGGTCAGGACCAGTCCCAGGATGCTTTTTCTTATCAAAATGTTAATCAACAGAGACAGCAACAGCAACAACCAAAATCTTTCACTTTATTTCAAAAGGACACAAGAGAATCAGAAGAGGGAAGAGGGGGGGGGGGGGAGGAGGAGGGGGCTACAGGTCCGCCTCCAAAAGGAAGAAGTTTTGAATGATATATCTAATGTTATAAATATTTCAGGAACTGCTCTCTCTCCTATGGAGTTGTCACTACTGGATAAAGGCCTAAAATTTTCACCTTCAATGAACTTTAATTTGTTTGAAACCACTATTGATGTGTATAAGTTTGTTCGGAAATTATCCTTGAAAAAGTTTTTTGACAATTTTATTCCAAATGTTACTAGGTCGACCGGAGATGAGGATTTAGATGGGGGGCCACCACACGCTACCGAGAGTGATGTCCCCTCATCCGACTATGTTCCTCCGGTATCTATTGCTTTACATACATTTAATGATTTTTGTACCCTGCAAGATATGAATGATCTTTTATCTGAACAGACAGTTGACGATGTTAATATTCCTACATTTTCTGAATGGAATTCTGGCCTAAAAAGGAGCTCTGTGTTCTACCCCACTCATGTCAAGGGTCAATTTCTGACTATGTTTGAAAATCTGGTTATAAGGGACCTTCGTCTTCTAGCTCAGGGATTTTCCCTATCCTATATAGATCATGACAATTTGAATCAAAGTGAACGTTTAGCTTTAAAATCTTTGAAAAATAATTCTGCATTGGTCATTAAGAGTGCGGACAAGGGGGGTGCGGTGGTGGTGCAGGGCAGAGACGGTTACATCAGGGAGGCATTACGCCAACTGGATGATGGCCGGTCCTATCGTGTACTATCCGCCGACCCCACACCGCAATTCTTGGAGTTCCTTGTAGAACTGGTTGACTCAGGTGTTATTATGGAAGTTCTGTCGAAGGACGAGGTTAAATTCATTATTCCATCTCATCCCATTATTCCTATCTTCCACCATCTCCCAAAGATCCACAAGACATTGGTCGACCCTCCAGGTCGTCCCATTGTCTCTAGTATTGGATCTTTGGGAGATGGTCTGTCAAGATATGTTAATGGTTTTCTTCAGCCATTTGTTAGGAAATTGCCCTCATTTATACGGGACTCTGGTGATCTTGATCAGATCAAAAATGTTAAATGGGGTAATGATTACCTGTGGGTAACACTTGATGTTACCTCTCTGTATTCTGTTATACAACATGACCATGGTTTGGCAGCTGTTCGCCAATTTACTGAGATACCAGAAATATCAATTTTTCAATCGGCTTTTATTTTGGACGCTATACACTTTTTACTCACGCACAACTTTTTCACATTTAATGGTAAGTTTTATTTGCAACTTATTGGCACTGCTATGGGTACAAGTTTTGCTCCTTCTTTTGCGAACTTATTTATGGGATGGTGGGAAGCACTTTTTATTTATTCGAGCACCAATTTATTTCGTCACAATATTGTTTTTTATAAAAGATTTGTGGACGACCTAATTATTATTTGGAGGGGGGATGTCACTACACTTCACACTTTTGTATCTTATCTTAATAATAATCTTTATAATCTAAGATTTACATTAAATTTTCATTTCCATCACATTGAATTTCTGGATCTACAATTATTTGTAGACATAGACAAAAAAATCCAAACGGATGTTTATAGGAAGCAAAATGCCAGGAACACCTTTCTTAGGGCGGACAGCTGCCACCCATCCCATGTCATAAAGGCCATACAGGTAAGTGGTTTCCTTTCTCAGTCTGAGGAACTTACAAGGAGATTTTTGGAAAGGGGATACCCCAAATCACATTTAGCAATTGCATTTGAAAATGCATTACATACAGAGAGAGCATCATTGTTGCCCACACATCCAATTGGAGATTCTCGCCTTGCTAACAATGTTAAGACAATTGGTATTTAACAGGACTCACATGGACTGACAGAATTAAAAAACAAATGTCCTCTTTTTATTTCACAATTTAGTAAACAAAGTGGAAAAGTAAACTCTATAATTTCAAAACATTGGAATGTCTTATCCATGGACCCTGTCCTTAAAAAATATGTGGATTCTGGTCCTACTTTTGTATATCGTAGAGCGAGAACAATTGGATCTCATGTTTCACCAAGTGAACTCAAATGTTCTGGTCTCAAAAAACCTTTTATCACTAGGGGTTCCTTCAAATGTGGCTCTTGTAGTGCATGTAAACACATGAAGCCTGCCAAAAGTTTTTTCCAGTTTGCCTTGCCACCGCCACATGGTGTGAATATATTACCAAATAAGGAATTTAAGATTAACAGTTTTATAAATCGTAAAAGTCAATTTGTGATTTATCTAATAACATGTGGTTGTGGCAAGAGGTATGTGGGGAGGATGACTAGAGCCCTTAAGGTCAGGATGTTAGAGCACTTAAGGCTCATAAAATTGAGAGACACTAATCATCCAGTCTCAAAACATTTCACTGAATGTGGTCAGGGAGGAATTAATAATTTTTCCTTTTTGGGGATTGAATCAGTTATTTCTAAATCTAGAGGAGGTGATCATATCAACCTTCTGGACCGTAGGGAGGCGTATTGGATCTTCACTCTACAAACGCGCTTCCCTATGGGCTTGAACATTGACTGGCAACTAACACATTTTTTGTAAACATTTTTGTGATAGACGTATTATGGTGTAATTAGTTGGTAATACAGATTAAATAAGACAATTGTCATTATATTGGACATTATATTCTTATCATTATAACCTTTGAACCTATGCCTTATCATGCAAATATTATGCCAATATGTAAGCTTAAATTGTTCTTTGATGTGTCTTGTGGATAATACTTCATATTTTATAATGGTTGTATTTCTCTGGTTCCTATGATTTAGGTACACAATCTGTGTTATGCAGTATATATGTGTAATATGTCTTTAAATTTACTTTTCTTGCACTTTTTTTAATCATGTCTAGAGGTTTTTATTTTTACCTTTTTTTCTGTATATAACTTAGTTGCAACACAGCTAGTTTTTTAGTCCACCTTGTTCATGTTTTTTCTTGATATAATAGTACCCTTTATTAAGCATTAGTTTAGTTTAATATAGCTTTATTTCGTTTAAATATGCTTGTCCAGTTAGTAGCAATGTATTTTGTTCTGCTGGAATGGTCAATAAAGCTTTGTTATTGTGTTCCTATGTTTGCCCACATCCAAGATGGCCACACTGCCTTTGGTACTTCCTTTTGCCCTTAGATCAGCACTGAGTCGCTCTGTTATGACGTCATCAGGTTCCGATTTTTGGCGCGAAATGGCCCACAGGTAAGAGGGTATATAATGAATGTTATCACATTGTGTTTTATCCTTGAAAAAGAACGCTGTGACGTTCGAAATGCATTGGATGGGTCTTTTGTCACATTAAAGTGCCCTTTTAATCATTTTTTGTCCTGGGTTCTTCCTGCTCCTTTTGTGCTGGTGCGCTTTTTGGTCTCCCTTTTCCCTGTATTGCATTGAGTAGCTGCACAGCCTGCCTGCCTGCCCTACCAGGATGTGAGTACTTGTATATTTTTCAGGGGAACCTGCCAATGAGACTGATGGTGAGTGGGTTGCACCACACACCACCTGTCTTCAGGAGGATAGTACCCATTATATGACACAATAGGTACTATATCAATTGTTAGTACCCTGATACAGTGGTCTGGCTTATTATCATTTTGAGATATACCTGCATTTGAGCGCTTCAGCTATTTTCCCTACAGCCTCTTTCTGTCAGCCACTCTCAAAGTATGTGGACTATTTCTAGCATATATCAGTCATTAAAATGTCATCACTCATTAAGGATTCATAAATTGTTTTATCTAAATGACAAAGGTGGAACATTAAAGCAAAAATAATGCATTCTTTTAATGATGTCTACAGTAGCTTATGCACCAACATTGCACACTTGGATGGTATTGAGCCATTAGGGCTTGAGGAACCACATGTTTTAAAGACCATATCATATGCAAAACAAAAAAAGGGGAACAGCAATGTGTTTAAAGTTAGCACCATTGTATACATAGATTTATATGCACAAATATGAAGCTAGACACATCCATCAATCTGAATATGCTAAAGATATTTATAAATACTTCTGATTTATTTATTATACAATATATCTTTGATTTGGACTAGCACAGAGGAAAGATTAATGATTTTTTTTATTACCACAGTTCAGTGTATTAAAAAATTTCTCCCCACATCATGGAACGGACACTAGATATCCCTTTATGATGTTCACATTAGGGTAGTTGATATTAGAATTTACATAACCGTTTTTCATAAAACTTACCGACAGGATACATCTATATTGAATTTTTAAATCTGGACTTATTCTCATAGTAAGAGCTTAAAAAAAAGATGAACACTGATGATTTAAATATCATTTATATTGTAAGAAGAATGAAAATAGACTAATTTTTTTCCTACTATACAAATGCTAGTCATTTAATTGGGTATACAGTTAAAAACACATTGTCATGTCATAACAAATGCTATTCTGAGTACTACATTTAGATATTGACCAATTGAAAAATATGTTCAACTACATAGGGTGCTGATAAACCTAATCGTTACATTTTGTTTATTTTTGTATCCCCCAAACCAAATTGCTACAGATGTGGTAATTATTTAGTTTGTAACAATAGCAATAATTAATCTTTACACATCCCCACTATGGTAAGAAGATAAAAGGTAAAATAAAGAATCAGCTGTTTGTCAACACATTATACAGTGCCCCATGTGGATTGCTCTATGTAAGGAAGACAAGTAGAGAATTAAAAACAAGATTCATAGAGCATAAGAGTACCATAAAATAAGTAACAGAGTAGGCCATGTTGATACAACATGATGGGGATTGATCAGGTTGTTAAATCATGGGGAGAATTTGATAATGGAACCATTCTTAAGAAAGGAAGCAGAATGGATTCACACATTACGTACTGTAGCACCAAATGTATTGAATGATATGCTCAGTTTGAGATGATTTTGTACTAAAGATAGTATTGTTACAAAATCATTTTCTCCTTTTATTTCAAGATTTTCTTTTAGATTGCATGTTGAGATTGCAAATTCCAGCCAGGGTAGATGTGTGCAATGTTATTATTGTATGCCCATCTAATATGAAGGTACATTATTTATAGATATATTGGAATTTTCTTCCAATCTTATGGCTTGTCTGGTCCAAAGGCTTCATGTAGTGTGCTACAGTATAGTGATATATATTTTTTTCTCAGCGCTGTTTGAACCTTATTCAGTTCAATTTGAGTTTAAGCTCTCAGCTCTTGTTGAAGACAAATTACTCCTTACTTCCTCAATCACCAAAATGGACATCTTATTAATAATATTACACAATTTTATACAGAAATGTATGTTTGTGTATAAATATTCAGTATTTTTGAGCCTAGCAGCATAGTCCTGAAGCTAGTTCCATCCTGGACTGTAACATATAGGCTCTGCAGACTCATGTAATTTTTTATGGCTGAATAAATAATATTCATTGACACGTCTGCTGTCATTCTCTGTTTTTATGCTTAAACTTCTGGGGATTGAATCCAGGAAATGTCCATACAACATTGGCGCAACTGATGTAACTTGAATATTTTGATATTTAGTTGAAGTGTTTGTATACTGTAATATGCAGAAAGGCAAATGTTCATTTTTAGTACTGTGAGAAATCTTACTGTATGATGAGTGTGTAAAAGTGTACGGATTCTGCTAGATCTGTGCTGGGTTTTCACTGCGATCCGGATATCTGTCTCTCTTGCCCTTTCTGCTCTCTGTGGCCATTTTGGGTACTGGCAGTCTGCTTTATAAGGCTGCAGTTACCATAGGGAGTCGTCGAGCAAAGTTATTTGTGTTTGCAGCTCCTGTCGGTCTTTGCAGTTACGCCTTACCTCCTGCATGTTTTGAATTCCTGTTTCTGACCCGGGACCGTGACCACAACCTCGCTGCCTTCTGCCTGCCATGACCTCCACTTGCCTTCTCGACTTTGCAACTCTGCCGCCAGACCTGACCCCTGATCCCATACCGACTATGGATACTCTTACAGGACTCTGTCCATGGGTTGTGGTCTGTTTATTTGTATCCCTACCTCAACCTTGCGGGTCCGCCTCCTGATTTGAGATGAGCACCATCACAAAAGGCTACATTGCTTAATGTGCATATTTTTCCCCAGTTTCCCGCCAAAAATGCCAACCCCTATTCAGTAAGGGGCGAAAAAGTGGCGAGAATAAAAAAAAACGCTAGGTTTTTTGGCGTTTTTTTCCCCCGCCATTGGCGAGGCGAGAAGGCACTTTTTGCCTAAATAGACATGTTTTCTGCCACGCTGTATCCTAGTAGTGGCGAGTAGCTTTGCGCCGCTATTCGCCACTGTAGAATGGAGTTGTTATGCCGAATCAGCCACGCCAAAAAAAGTTGGGAAGTTGATGGTGAGAGGCTGCTGATGAGCGGCGGATCGGCACTTAGAAAAAATTCTGGCCTTTTTCCTGGCTGGGATTGATGCCGGGGGTCTCTTGAGCTGATACCATTAATACCAGCACCGGAGCCCCCCGGCATGCATCCGAGACAGGAAAAATGCATTTAAAGGCCACTTCATTACTTTAGCTGCTAACCGCTAAGGCAATGAAGGGGTTAAGCCGCCGTGCCAGGTTTATTGTGGCTAGCGGGGGTGGGTGAAGGGGGTATTTGGCCTTTGTTGCTTGTTTAGGGATTGCGGGGGGGTTGCGGGTGCACTTAACCCCTTCACGATCGTAGCGGTTAATACCGCTAAGGTCATGAAGGGGTTAAGCCCACCCGCAAGCCCTAAACAACCACCGTTGGGGCTAATACCCCCTTCACCCACCTCCGCTACCCACAATAAAAAAAAAACACACACAACAGCCCCACACTAAATAAATAAATCTATCTAAATATATCTAAATATATATCTAAATATATATCTAAATATATATCTAAATATCTATCTATATATATATATATATATATATATATATATATATATATATATATATATATATATATATATATATCTATCTATACATATCTAAATATATATATATACATATCTAAATATATATATATACATATCTAAATATATATATATACATATCTAAATATATATATACATATCTAAATATATATATACATATCTAAATATATATATACATATCTAAATATATATATATACATATATAAATATATATATAAATCTAAATATATAAATATATATCTAAATATATATATATATAAATCTAAATATATAAATATATATCTAAATATATATATACATATCTAAATATATATATATACACATATCTAAATATATATATATACATATCTAAATATATATATACATATCTAAATATATATAAACATATCTAAATATATATATATACATATCTAAATATATATATACATATCTAAATATATATATATATATATCTAAATATATAAATATATATCTAAATATATAAATATATATCTAAATATATAAATATATATCTAAATATATAAATATATATATATATATATATCTAAATATAAATATATCTATATCTATATCTATATATATATATATATACCTCCAACAAACCCTATACCCCCCTAACGTACACATACATGCACATCAATGATACTATAGGCCGGCGGGGGCCCTCGGGTGCTACCCGCAGGCCTGCAGTACCAATTATGTGCCCCTCCCCAAATTAATGTCAAAACATATACATACAGATAAATAAATAACCCCCCCCCCCTTAACACATACAGTATAGTAATGGGCACAATGACTATTATCCACAAATGGATAATAGTGAATGTGCCCATTTTAAATACATAAAGGACAATAAATACATTAAATACATATTGCACTCACCCATGTCCGGCTGCCACGATGAAGGCCATCCTCATCTTCATCCTATTCATGCCCCCTCCGATGCTGCAAAACAGACACAAGAATAAAAACATCCAATGTAATGTCCCATAACCCCTTAATCACCATAGCGGTTATTAACCGCTACAGTCATTAAGGGGTTAACCCACCCTCACCCACCATTCGGGAGGCCTACATACCCTCCCACACTAACCCCCCACCCCGTGAGGCCTAACTACCCTCACCCACTACCCACAAGGGAGGCCTACCCACATACCCTTGGTGCCAATACCCCCTCCCCCCACCCCCAGTACCCACAATAAAAACAATACACAGCCCCACATTAAACATCATTCTATTTATTAAATACATTACCCACCCCCTGTGCCCCCCCCCCATAAATACATGATTTATCCTTTTACATACAGGGTTCATACCCCAGCCTCACGCGAGTCCCCGGCGGGCTGGCGGGTCACCTGACAGACCTATAGGGTACCAGCAACTTTTTTCACACAGGTTCTGGAGGCCTGTTGGTGGGTCCCGCCAAGCACCATGGCCCCCAGGTGGTCTCCTTGGGTAACCGTGGGCCACAATTGGTTCCCCACTGTAGGCCCGCGGATGTCTGGGAGCCCCAGGTCACACCCACAGGTGTCTGCGGGGCCTCGGGTGGTTATCACAGGGGTCTGGGGAACTCATGAGTGCTCACTATGGGTCCGCGGTGCCCCCACAGAGGCTTGGGGGAGAACGGATGTGACATCATTGAAAGCCTGTACATGGTACTAGAGCCAATCAGAGTAAGGATAGACTTCCCATGCTCTGATTGGCTACCGTACCATGTGAGGCCGGCCATGTTTCTTTTCATGACGTCATCTTAAAGGCAATTATAGCAAAGCCATTCTGATTGGCTGTGCTTTCATTGCCTTTAAGTGACGTCATCATTTTTTTTTGTTTCTCGGCCAAAACACATGGTTTTCACGGCCCAATCAGGGCCGTGGGAACCATGATGAAAATGTGACGTCATAGGCCTTTAAAAGCCTATGTCGTCTCATTTTGAAGGCAGATGCCGAGGAGGAAGGACCTCCTACAGAAGAAGAAGGCCAGGGCATGGCCGTAGAAGACATGAAGACCCCGGAAGAGAGCGGAACATACAAGAAAGGAGAATACAGATGAAGATGGATTACAAATAGAAGACCCGTGGATTGTTTTGGATTTTTATTTTAATGTTTATTATTTTATGTTTTTTTATTTTATGGGTTCCTGTGCGTGGTGGTTTTGTTCGAGAGTAAGCTGTTCAACGGTAGTCGGTGAGTGGGTCAAGTAATGGTAAGTGAACTAAAGAAATGTATTTTATTTAACTTGTTCTTATTTTAAAGCTTTTTTACATGTGTATTTATTTATTTTTGGTATATAATTTCTAGACACTGTATGTATGTATGTATGTATATATGTATGTATGTATGTCTAGATTGATATAAACATACAGGGTAAGAAATGATGTTGTTTTAAACGCTTGATTTGCTGTTTTTTAAAAATATTTTGGCTATGCTGCTATGCATAAATATGTGTCATGTATTTTAAAATTAGATAGATGTAATTTTTGCTACTGTATGGTGTACTTTAGGTCAGGGTGAAGCTTGCTTTTGTATATTTTATTTTTTGGTGTCCTTCTATTTTGTATGCTGGTAACTTGTTCTCTTTAACGGTTGCTATAGTTAATTGTGTAATTGGTATGGATGCTATTTTAATTGTTTGGGGATGTAATTAATGTCTGCAAATTGATTGATGGTTACTGGATTGGTTTAAATAGTACACTGGCGACACACTTTATCGCAGTGCGGCCAGATCCGCAAGCCGGGAGATTTCCCGGCTTGCTAGTGGCCGCCCCTCGGCGTGCCGCGCGTCATAGACGCGCGGTCACGCGTCTTCGGGAGCCTGCGCCCCCTGCACGCGCGTCCAGGGCTCCCCGAGGGACAGCGGCAGGGGGTTCCGGGGGACCCGGCGGACCCGGCAGCGGTAGGGAGAGCGCCCCGATCGGAGGGCGCTCTTCCGCTGCTTCGGCGCGCGCCCGTCACACTCGGGCGCGCGCCAGGCTACTGCTGCGGCACAGAACGGGCAAATGCTCGAATAAACTGTGCCGCAGCAGTATACTTGTTTGGATGTATTGGTATTTTGTTTGGAATATGTTATTGTTAACATTCATTTGCAGAATGTATATGGTGCATAGATTGTATGCATCATGTATACAATGTAAATGCAATGTTTTCAGTGGCATTTGTGGCTTTTGATTGGCATTTGAGGATTATGATTGGAAGATCAGATTGGATTATTAAAGGAAATTGATTTTATTGTAGTGTGTCTGTATGGAGAAGTCGTATTTGTAGTACAGCATGTTTTTGATAACCCTTCTACATTTATTTGTACTGTATATTGGTTCATCGTGTGTGTGTGTGTGTGTGTGTGTGTATATATATCTCTGTGTATATATATATATATATATATATATATATATATATATATATATATATATATATATATATATATATATATATATATATATATATATATATATATAGTTGCATGATGAAGCCACTGTACAAATGAATGGGTGAAGGGTGGATATCGGCCCAGTGTGGCTTAACCCCTTAATTACCTGTGCGGTTATTATCCGAAAAGGTGTTTAAGGGGTTAATTGATATCTGAATGTAATTGCAATGTATTGGCTATGTATTGGCTATGTATTTTGTGGGCAACGAAAGACAAGGATGTTGCTGGCGATGGGAGCTTCTTATTGATGAGGTCAGTAGTACTTTATTTCTTTTAATATGCTAGTTAATGTGTTTAATAATGGGCAAATAATCTATTATTCCTATCTGGATAATAGTTATTTTGCACATTATTGTACTGTAGGTGTTGGGGGGGAGGGGGGGAGATGTATGTATTAAATGTATAGGCCAGGTTTATTTTTTTTACATTCAGGGTTGGTTCCTTGGTTCTGCGTGAGACCTCTGGAGACCACCTGCGGTCTCCTCGGGTATCTCACGGGTATCAGGCTGGTGGTTCCACGGGTGACACCTGCGGGGATGAATCAGTGGTCCCACATCTTTGGGGGCACCGCGGACCCGTAGTCTGCAGGGAAGAACTGGTGGTCCCACATCCTTGGGGGCACCGCGGACCGGTAGGTGCGGGGATGAACCGGTGGTCCCACATCTGTGGGGGCACCGCGGACTCGTAGTGAGCACTCATGAGTTCCCCAGACCCCTGTGAGAACCACCCGAGGCCCCGCAGACACCTGTGGGTCTGACCCGGGGCTTCCAGACATCAGCGGGCCTACCGTGGGGACCCAATTGTGGCCCACGGTTACCCAAGGAGACCACCTGGGGGCCATGGCGCTTGGCAGGACCCACCAACAGGCCTCCAGAACCTGTATGAAACAAGTTGCTGGTACCCTGTAGGTCTGTCAGGTGACCCGCCAGCCTGCCGTGGACTCGCGTGGGGTTGGGGTATGAACCCTGTATGTAAAAGGATAAATCATTTATTTATGGGAGGGGGGCACAGGGGGTGGGTAATGTATTTAATAAATAGAATGATGTTTAATGTGGGGCTGTGTATTGTTTTTATTGTGGGTACTGGGGGTGGGGGGAGGGGGTATTGGCACCAAGGGTATGTGGGTAGGCCTCCCTTCTGGGTAGTGGGTGAGGGTGGTTAGGCCTCACGGGGTGGGGGGTTAGTGTGGGAGGGTAAGTAGGCCTCCCGAGTGGTGGGTGAGGGTGGGTTAACCCCTTAATAACTGTAGCGGTTAATAACCGCTATGGTGATTAAGGGGTTATGGGACATTACATTGGATGTTTTTATTCTTGTGTCTGTTTTGCAGCATCGGAGGGGGCATGAACAGGATGAAGATGAGGATGGCCTTCATCGTGGCAGCCGTTCAAGGGTGAGTGCAATATGTATTTAATGTATTTATTGTTCTTTATGTATTTTAAATGGACAACTTAACTATTATCCATGTGTGGATAATAGTAATTTTGCCCATTACTGTATTGTATGTTGTGTATTGCAATGTTTATTGGGGGCAATTGTCCCCAATAAACATGCTATTATGCGTTAACCACTTCATTGCCTTAGCGGCTATCCGCTATGGTAATGAAGCAGCATTAATGTATTTTAATAATATTGTGCGGGAGCAGGGGGTCCCCTGAGCTGAACCGCATTGATTTATGCCCCAGAGACCCCCTGCTTCCCGAGTTACAGGCCCCTGTTTGGGGCATCGGTTACAGTGTCGACACCATCTTTATTTCGGGCACGTGGCGTATGGGAAGCTATAAACATGGCGGCGACACTGCCACCCGATCACACATACCGAGGCCTGTAACTCGGGAAGCAGGGGGTCCCTGGTCCACAAAGCAATGCGGTTCAGCTCAGGGGACCCCCTGCTCACTGTACAGTATTATTAAAAATATATTCATGCTGCTTCGTTATCATAGCACATAGCCGCAAAGGTAAGGAATGATTGTGTATTGATATGTGTGTTTCATTCATAGTGTAGATGTGCAGAGGGTCTCTGGAGCTGAACCGCTTTGGTTTTAGGTCCGGGGACCCCCTGCTTCTCGAGATACGGGCCCCTTTAGGGGGTGCTGGTATCGCTCTGCTTTGTTTACATTCCGCGGTCACGTGATCGGGACCTTTAAATGCAGAGGGACACCGGCACCTCATAAAGGGCCTGTATCTCGGGAAGCAGGGGGTCCCCGGACCTGAAATCAATGCGGTTCAGCTCCGGAGTCCCCCTGCACATGTACACTATGAATACAATGGTTTATAAAATAATTTTTAATATGCCGAACTTTGCGCAGAGAGAGCGGCGGATCTCTCTCTGCTGCAGACAGATCTCGGCAGGGGACGGCTTCTCGGCAGCTTCTCGCCAGACAGCCGTCTCGCCTCCAGTTACTAGCCATTTTATCAAATGGTAGTGGCGCATTCATTCGCCACTGTTTCAGCCTTTACAGCATACAGCGAGTTTAACACGCCAAAAACATGGCTAGTTCCAAAACTGGCGAATGGTTTTTTTCGCTGCTTACTGCATAGACCCCTAAATGTGAGTGAGATAATTTCTATTCATTTATTAAGAATACTGTTGTAGTCTTTCTCCCCACTATATATATACCTGGATGAGAGTGCGCTCCTGACCCTCTGCCTGCAGGCCTGTGTTTTACAGGACTGTTGGTATCTAGGGATTAGGATATCTGATTTTGTAAATGGGGGGATTGAGATATGCTGTCCTGACACTTGAATAAACGTAAACCTTTTAAATGTACCTTGTGTAACAGAATGCTCACCGCAAACAAGGCGTGACCACAAGGCCAAGGTGGGGATAGATATACAACACACCCACAGCCTCGTGGGCGCGTCTGGAGTGTAGATTGATCGAGGTAGCCGGGTCGGGGTTGGAGAGGTAAGGATAGTCAGGGGTAGTTGCTGAGGTCGGGGTTGGAAAGGTGCGGAACATTGCAGGTACTTAGTCATGGTCAGGATTGGAGAGATGCGGATCGTTGTGGTACTTTGCCGAGGTCAGGATTGGAGAGATGCGGATCGTTGTGGTACTTTGCCGAGGTCAGAATTGGAGAGGTGCAGATCGTCGTTGGTAGCAGGGGTCAGGAGATTAGAAGAGCGGAGTTCAAAAGAGTAGCCGAGGTCAGGAACAAAAGAGCTAGGAACCGGAGTACAGGGTAAGACTGTGGAGGCAAGGGTAGCAGTGAACATTTCGAACAAACAACGGTTTGTGCTCAGCCAAATTGCCAGTGTGACGGCTGAGCATATAAGCGAAACCGGCACCAATGAGGAAGAAGCAGAGTGGAGGCGAGTCAGCAGCACCTGCTGTGATTGGCAGTTCCAATGCAGGAGACAAATGTGAGAAGGGGCTGTGATGTGAGTGACGTGGTGCTGGCGCGCGCTGACCATGCGCCGTGTGTGCGTGCTGTGCTCCAATGACATCACTGTGTGGGCGCAACCTGGAGGCAGGACCAGATGGCAGTGTATTTAACTCCGCGCAGGATGCGCGCGCGCCCCTAGGATGGCAGCTGATGCCAGGTAGAGGAAGCTACACATGAAAGATCATGGAAGGAGCGGGGAGCCCGATCACGAGTTGGGGTAAGTGCCGGGTGCGCTGAGCGTGTTGCGGATCACGGATCCTGACACCTTGAAAGGCATTCTGTGGGTGATATGTGAAAAATTAGCAAGAGTGTCCAAGAAAACCTAAAGATATGGTGGAAGTTATTAAATATGAAATCCTGGGCCTGATGGAAATTCACAAGAAAAAGAAATAGATTTTGGTAGCCATTGCGATGACACAAATCAAATGATTCACAAAAAAACGGGATTTCAACGTATAATCTCTGATATCTGTTTCCCATGCAAAATAGAAGTTATGTAGTCATATTTCATATTCAGGCATGAATATTAATACACAGACGCAACAGTGAAGATGATGTTTGTCTAAGTACTATAGTAATATAGAAACAAAGTTATGAAATATTTTATATATTGAGGCAAAGTTGTTTTTTTTTTCAGTCGTAAAACTGTCATGGGACTGATTGATAAAAAGGGGTGGGTTGAGGACACACCTAGAAAGCATGTTTTCAGTGAGTTTCAATGAAGATGGATTTTTTTAATATAAACCCTGTATCTGGGAATCTGGGATTATGAATCAGAATTCAACAGAGGTTTATTTTGGGGATCAGACATGTGACTTCTTATCTTTTCCTACTCTAGTGACATCTCTGGGAAGAATCTATTACTAGAGATGGGCGAATTCACCCAAATCCGTTTCCTGGATTTTCCCCCCAAAATCCATTTTGCGGTGTAAAATCTGCAAACAGATTTGGTTGGTTTTAATCTGTGCAGATTAATCAAAAACCACAATTGAATACAACCCATGGATGGATTGAGAGAATCCAATCTGCGGTTTCAGCAATGTGTTGATGGATTCTTAAAAATCCACCAACAGATTGCTGAATCCGCGGATTGGATTCTACAAATCCATCCACGGGTGGCGGAATCCATGGAGTGTCTTGGAAATAATAGTAAAAATAATAATAAAAAATCTGCAAAACACGAATCACCCTTTTTGAGATTGATTCGCTGAAATCCGTGGACCAAAGGAAACGGCCATTCTGCTGTGGATACAAATTCGGCAAAAAAAAATTGCCCATCTCTAGTAACATATGGGGTTCTCTGCTTATTTTTATCTTTTGATTTTAAGAAACTGTCTGCATTTTATAGTGTATGACCTTGTAATAATCTTTTTCTGTAAGCTAAGCACTGTACTTTTTGGATATTAAAACTAAACTTTAAGTACTGTAATACTTTGGTCTCTGATTGAACTTTTGCACAGTTTGTAGAGAGTAATTTAGACTTTGGGACACATTTGCTACAACAGATTTTTTGGCGTTAAAGCAGTAGTTCAAGCAATATCCTATATGTGTTTTTTTTTTTTAAATAAATCAGTTTGTACTACTGTATGAGAAAATACTTGTAGCATTTTAAAAAATAAACAATTTTAAAGACATTTTGAATGTATTCTAATGTAACAGACATTTTTGTTCTTATAGCAACAATATACAAAGTCACACCCCCTTTCTGAAACAGCATCACCTTTTTGAACCCTGCCCTCTCTAGCAGTGAACCAATTGAATCTAGTGCTTGCCTAGCCACATCATCTTCCTCACAAAACTTTCGCTTTCAGTGCAGCAGAAGATTACCCAAGATGCATTTAGTGAACCCCCAGCCAAAATGCAGCCATCGATTACAGGAGAACGAATCGATCAGCAACTTAGGTAATTACTTGTCAGTGTGTAGATTGTACTGATGCACATATTGAATGAACATAAAAAATGACAGCTTGAATTGCAGCTCTAAGTAGATATTGTTCATAATAAATAGGAAACATATATACTTTGATAATTGCTTTGGTAGTGGCAGAAGATTCATGTTATATACAGTATATTGGTACGGATTGAGGATATATATTTATATTATATGTTATATGGGTATCCCATTTGAGGGACCTTTGCCGAAAGTGAAAAGTGGATCAGCTAGATAGCTGTGTGTTAACCCTTGTCTCATATACAAGTCACGTGCTCACAGATATGCCATTTGTGATAATCTTAAAATATTTATGTTATAAATATCTCCTCTTACCTCGGTTACGATTTCTTTGGTAACAGCATTATCAGGTGTGTAGACTATCTTTCCCATCAGTAAAGGACGAAATGTGTTCCACAAAAGTTTTAAGGATGTTGTATTCTCCAGAGTAGATATAACAGAATGGCAGAAATCAGCTACAACAAAATGAAACAGAATGTGAAAAAGTATAATTTTTTGTTTGCTTCAAAATGTGCTACTGAATTCATATTTTTGTAGCCCCGAGGTAAATTTTCTCTTTCTGGCCCCCCTCCGCGAGTGCCATGCGGTAGCGGGTGCCGCCGGAGGCCTTGACGGACCCGCCGGCTCTTCGCGAGGGTGGGGGCCAGTGCGGGGAGCGGTGCAGGCTGGTTGCCGGGGACGCGATCGGGCCGTCGCTAGGGCCGCGATCGCGTTGCCACCGGCTGGGCGGCTTGTGAGGAGGGCGCCGCCATTGCGCATTAGCTCGCGCATGCGCAGTGAGTACAAAGCGCGCGATGGGACTCCAGAGATAGGGAGAGGTCACGCGAGAGTAGGGAAGAGGATAGGAAGGTTGAGGCGGCCATTAGGGGTTCGCGCATGCGCGAGGGAAGCGCGCACGCGGCCCCAATGCATTAGGCAGCCCCTGGGAACTACAATTCCCAGGAGGCTTAGGGAGACAGGCACCAGGTGCCCCAGAGGAGCCAATAGGGCTGGAGGAAGCTCAGCCCGGGAATATAGATACATTTCCCGGGCTTTGCAACAGCAGTCAGGAAGAAGCAGAGGAAGGAGTAGGAAGGGTGCAGGGAGCGCGTGACTCCTGCATCAGGTAAGGGTCCTCCCTAGATTCCCAGGCAGGCCCCAATTCCCGGGTAAAGGGCAGGGGGTAACTGAAGAGGGACGCCTTAACTAGGGAGGTGACCCTTGAGTGTGGAAGGTGCTGGTTTGGCAGTGTCGCAGCGGAGAGAGCTGTGGGCACTGTCAAAGAGGCACAGTGTGCTAGCAGTGTGGTTGCTGCGGGATCCAGGGGCTGTGTGTGATTGCAGCTGCCTGTGAGTAGTATCGCTGTATGTGCTGGGCACAGTGCGTGCAGTGTGTGTGAAGTGTGGATCCCTGCAGGCTGACAGTGTGAGCGGTGTGTCAGCTGCAGGTGCTTTGGGAGTAGCTAGTTAATAGCTAGTAGCAGTTACAGTTAGGACTGGGTAGCTGGGGGAAGAGGGGGGCAGGTTATTGTCCACAGGCCCTAGGAGTTTTCCCCCAAGCCATCCCAGGTTGCGGTTCTTCAGGGACAGGCCCTAGGTTAGGGTTGCTGTCACTCTAGCAGTGGTTAGTGATAGGGATAGCGGCGGTTGCTGTTCCCATGCGGTTAGTGTTGCTGTGATCCGGTTGCAGTTCCCGTGAAGCGGTGGGACCCTCGTTGGGGTCCACCGGCAGAGTACCTGGAAAGGATCAGACGGACGTCTGACCCTTTTAGAAGAGAGTTGCGGTCCCGAGCATCGGAGTGCTCGGAAGGTATCTTCAATATTATAAAGTGCACCAACTGGGCCCTAGCTTAACATAGTGACTGCGCAGTCACCCACGACCTCCGTAGGATTTACAAGACATTGGGTGTGGGGTGATCACAGGACACTGGGTGGGGAACACCAGACATTGGGCTGAGGTGATGCGGATAGAGCATCGGGTTATGTTATGTTATGTGATGTTATGTACTGAGTTATATGTGTGTGTTAAGTAAAGTGTTAGTATTCTTTCTATCGTATACGTGTGTTATGGTATTTCTTACTCAGGGCTATATTTCCTAACGGGGGATCCTGGGTAAGTGGAGGCGCTGCACCAGGTAACGTTAAGGGTTTCCCCAGGCTCCCAGCTAGCGGAGGCTCAGATCTCCTGGAGCCACACAGGTTATGCAGTACCAGTAGTCCTTTAGAGCAGGTGTGTTGCAGGGGAAGGGACCGGTTAGACCACGAGGGGCCAATGTGATATTGGGTGGGTCGGCCGGTTTACAAAAAGGGTTACATTTGGAGGCGCTGCTGAGATATCAGACCTGGGGTGCCCTGTACATGTTTTTCTAAATTTGTGTCCTATTTTTGTTCCGCCATGGGGAAGCCCTCAAGGCGGAGGAAGCCACGTGCTAAGTTCCCGGCCGCGCGGGAAAATGTTGCCAACAGTCATCCAGGACTGGCGGGAAAACCCGAGCCCCGCCCCCACACTGTGAGTGACTCAGTACAGAGCTCGCAACACTCCCTGGAAGAGAGTACTGGGTACAGAGAAAATTGCTCACCGTCGTATGGATCCTGGCAGACCAAGGCTGGGAGCGTATCCTTTTTGTTGTGTCCATGTACAATACAAACATTGAGTCTCTGGGGTAGTATGGACCTTAATATTTTGGCGTGCATGGTAAAAATGCGGTTGGAAGACGCGAACGAGGAGGGGTACCTAGACTGTTTTTGTAACCAAGGTGACTGCTCGTCTTGTAATTTGGCTTGGGGGCGTATATGTGGCTACTGCAGGGTACCGACCCTGCAACCCAAACTGCCGCAGCCTACAGAACGGCCAGTGGGAGGGGACACTGTTGTAGAAATGGAGTGTCCTTCCCCTGAGAAGGAAATAGACTGCCAGGGGTTACACTCCAATGTGTATATGCCCTGGCGAGCGCCAGGAATAGATGAAGTTGTGCTAGCGTGTCCCTGCCTGCAAAAAGCCCGTGCCTCGGGAGCAGTCCTGTCGCAGTTACCGCTCGACTTCAAGAACATCGAGTTGGATGGAGAACTGGGTATCCAGTGTTTTATGCCAAATTGTGACTGTCCTAGGGAGGCACTGGAGTGGGGGCCTCAATGTGAGTGTTGCGGGGCCTGGTTCCTACAGCCTATCCTGCCCCAGGCGGCGGAACCAGCCGATGAAGAAGAGGAGGAGCCGGACCTCTCTCCTGAAGTAAGTGATGCGTGTCCCCAGTCTGTTCTACTTCCAGAGGCCGCCGGGGACCCGTGTGTCCAGACCACTGTGGCAGACCCTCTCAAAGGGGACGTGCAAATGGAGGAGCAGGAACTTCTGATGGCGGAACCTGCGGAGGAAGAGGCGCCTGATGGTGCTACCGAGGTGGGTGAAGCCGCTACTGATTTGTCCACTTCAGCCATGGAGGTGGTGGAGGGCCCGTGTGCCCAAATGAACTTTCTAGATGCTGAGCCAGAGCCGCTGAAGGCGGAGCTCCAGATGTCGGAACCCCAGATGTCGGTTCCAGACCCGGTTCCCGAGCAGGAACCACCGAGACCAGAACCACCGATTCCGGAAGGCCAGGGTAAGGTGCTTGTACCCCCGCCCATGTGTGATGATTCTAGCGACCCACCGAGCGTGGTGATGCGCCTCCCGGCGGACCACTCCAGTGAGGTCATCGAGGCACCCGCCTCAACTGATGCAGACCATGATGTGGGCCCGTGTGCCCTGCAACTGACAGTCCGGCCTATCAACGAGGTACCAGCGGTCCCAGGCTTGGGATCAGTACCTGCCGACAACGACAAGGGTAAGTTGACTGCCCCAGGGGTGTCGGGTGTGAGCTCCCCGGTGATCGTGGAGCCTGGTGACTCCAGAGGTAGGGTCACCCGGGCGATGGGCTCACCCCGTCATCGCATCCTGGTGGAGGTGTCTCCCCCAGAAGATCTCTGCAGATCGTGGAACGAATCCGACCTCATGAAGGTATCCGGTGTAGCGGACCGGAGCGACACATACTCCTGCACGAGGAGTCTCCAAGCTTGGCCTTCTCAAGACCCGGGCCTACCCAAAGAAGTGGTGCCGTCCGCGGACGAAGTCACCGTTAAAGGGATTGTTGGAGCGGACAAAGACTCTGTTGAGACCGCTCTGGTAGTTGTGGCCTCTCCCAGGTGCGCGATGGAGCGCTATGTTCGCCATGTGGTGGATCGAGGCAAGAGACTGAACCTCCCTGTCTCCCATGAGACGAGACCGGAGGAACCGGAAAGGGTCAATACCAGGACCCCTTACTATTTTTTCTGCGAGGGGGAGAAGGTGGGTTGGTGCAAGGGACAGGTCTTGAGCTCCAAAAGACTCACAGGAGTCAAGGTGGGATACCCTCACCCAGTCTGTTAGGGGCACTCCAATCTGAAACTCAGCTGGCCTCGGGTATCCATGCGGGGATGTTGGATACGAACGGGAAAATGCTTATGTATGATGTACGGTTTACTATGCATTTTTCATTGTGTAATCCACTGCATGGTTGCTACCCAAGCGAGGGTGTTGGGATTCTGCGAAGGGGAGAATGTAGCCCCGAGGTAAATTTTCTCTTTCTGGCCCCCCTCCGCGAGTGCCGTGCGGTAGCGGGTGCCGCCGGAGGCCTTGACGGACCCGCCGGCACTTCGGTGGTGCAGGCTGGTTGCCGGGGACGCGATCGGGCCGTCGCTAGGGCCGCGATCGCGTTGCCACCGGCTGGGCGGCTTGTGAGGAGGGCGCCGCCATTGCGCATTAGCTCGCGCATGCGCAGTGAGTACAAAGCGCGCGATGGGACTCCAGAGATAGGGAGAGGTCACGCGAGAGTAGGGAAGAGGATAGGAAGGTTGAGGCGGCCATTAGGGGTTCGCGCATGCGCGAGGGAAGCGCGCACGCGGCCCCAATGCATTAGGCAGCCCCTGGGAACTACAATTCCCAGGAGGCTTAGGGAGACAGGCACCAGGTGCCCCAGAGGAGCCAATAGGGCTGGAGGAAGCTCAGCCCGGGAATATAGATACATTTCCCGGGCTTTGCAACAGCAGTCAGGAAGAAGCAGAGGAAGGAGTAGGAAGGGTGCAGGGAGCGCGTGGCTCCTGCATCAGGTAAGGGTCCTCCCTAGATTCCCAGGCAGGCCCCAATTCCCAGGTAAAGGGCAGGGGGTAACTGAAGAGGGACGCCTTAACTAGGGAGGTGACCCTTGAGTGTGGAAGGTGCTGGTTTGGCAGTGTCGCAGCGGAGAGAGCTGTGGGCACTGTCAAAGAGGCACAGTGTGCTAGCAGTGTGGTTGCTGCGGGATCCAGGGGCTGTGTGTGATTGCAGCTGCCTGTGAGTAGTATCGCTGTATGTGCTGGGCACAGTGCGTGCAGTGTGTGTGAAGTGTGGAACCCTGCAGGCTGACAGTGTGAGCGGTGTGTCAGCTGCAGGTGCTTTGGGAGTAGCTAGTTAATAGCTAGTAGCAGTTACAGTTAGGACTGGGTAGCTGGGGGAAGAGGGGGGCAGGTTATTGTCCACAGGCCCTAGGAGTTTTCCCCCAAGCCATCCCAGGTTGCGGTTCTTCAGGGACAGGCCCTAGGTTAGGGTTGCTGTCACTCTAGCAGTGGTTAGTGATAGGGATAGCGGCGGTTGCTGTTCCCATGCGGTTGGTGTTGCCGTGATCCGGTTGCAGTTCCCGTGAAGCGGTGGGACCCTCGTTGGGGTCCACCGGCAGAGTACCTGGAAAGGATCAGACGGATGAAGAGACCCCTGTGGTCTCGAAACGCGTTGGACTGAAGACTACTTGTGAACCCTCACTACCAACCACCCCGTGTGAACCAGCCCGGTGCTTTTGCTGACTTGCGACGCTCAGTCGCGATCGTGTGACGTCACGAATCAGGAAGCGCCGAATCCAGACGCCCCACAGCGTGTGCTCCGCTGCTACAGAGACTGATACAGTGTGAGACATTATTGCTTGGCACGGCAAATTGGCTGTACTGCTGTTCAGCTGAACTGGAGACCCTCTAAGTACTACCTCGAGGCTGAGGGCTGTAGTAACACCTTACCGATCGGAAGACCACCCAGACCCTACCCCGAGGCTGAGGGATTGAGAAGGAGAGAGCCACGACATCTCTATTGGCGTCCGTTGGTGCTTGGGTAACATTAACCCTGAAATGATTGTTTTTTCTATCTAAATGTACGCTTAATACTCACCTTTATTTTGTGGTTACTAATATAATTTTTAATGCACTATGAGCGTTGTGCGCTGTGTTTTTTGTATTTCTGTTTGCTATTAGGGGGTATTTTAGCCATCCCTGGTGCCACAGCTGCAGACGTTCCATATACTCTATGTTGTTTAAAGGTCACCTCCTTTTGTACATCAATATATCACCTCACTTTTATTGATTGTAGTAGCGCACTTTATTTTTTCACATTTTCTCACATGTCCTTGCGAATGCCTGGCCACCAGCAGGTCTGTTCCAGGAAATCGATGGCTCTCTTAGTCCCTGGAACTTTTAGAAAATTGGCCCAATTTCAGTACCTTTCTACGATAAGATGGTGCGGTGAAGAGACGTCCCTCTGGGACTTGAAGACCTTTAGGAACATCAGAATGGCTTTGTGCGATTTCTTCCAATGAGTCAAAGGTATTGGCAGAGATTATACATGATGGAGGGAGTATGGTTTCCTTTCGATCATCGGTCTTGTCTTCCACCAGAAATTGAGGGGAGAGAGCATCTGCCTTCACGTTTTTGGAACCGGGAAGATAAGAAATAATACAATTTTATCAAAAGAAGAAAAAGGACCATTTTGCTTGTCACGACTCCAAGTGGCGAGCGCCTTCAAATGTCGAGAAGATTCTTATGGTCAGTGAGAATGTTAACTTGATTTTTGGTACACTCGAGTAAATGCCCACATCGTACTATAGTTCTGTTCGGCAGATGAGAATTTTTTGGAAAAGAAGGCACAGGTGTGCAATTTGGCTTGGAGACATTTTTGGAATAACATTGCTCCAGCCCCAACTTCTGAAGCATCTACCTCCAGGGTAAAAGGCAGGCCTGGATCAGGGTGCATGAGCACCGGAGCTGAGATGAAGGCATTCTTTAACTTCTCGAAGGCGTGGATGGCATCAGAAGACCACATTGCCACGTCGGCTCCTTTTTGTGTTAATGCCGTGATGGGTGCCACTACAGAAGGGAAGTTCTCTATGAACCTATGGTAATAGTTGCCGATTCCCAGAAACATTTTTACGGCTTTCAGGGTTGTGGGCCAGGGCCAATCCAAAACTGCTTTCACCTTGGCAGGATCCATTTCTAGGCCGGTGTCAGGGATAATGTAGCCTAGGAAGTAAGGTCTGGTGAAATTGACACTTCTCTAATTTTGCAAACAGGTGATTCTCTCAGATTCTCTCAGTTGGAGTACCTGTTTGACATGGGCAGGATGATCCCATATGGTTTTGGAGAAGATTAGTATGTCGTCTAAGTACACAATGACGTATTGGTCGAGAAGATCCCTAAAAACTTCATTGATGAAATCTTGGAAGACTGTGTGAGCGTTACAAAGACCAAACAGCATGACCAGGTACTCGGAATGGCCGTCCCAAGTATTAAAGGCTGTTTTTCACTCATCTCCTTGTTGGATTCTCACCAGGTTGTAAGCCCCCCCGTAAGTCCAATTTGGTGAAAATGGTGGAACCCTGGAGCCTGTAATAAAGTTCGGCATCAAGAGGTAGCGGTACCGTTTTTTATGGTGATTTTATTAAGCCCCTGATAGTCTATACACGGTCTGAGAGACCCCTCCTTCTTCACGAAGAAAAACCCTGCACCTCTCAGGGACAAGAATTTCAGAATAAAACCTCTCTGGTGATTCTCCTGGATGTACTCCTTCATTGCTTTGGTCTCTGGAGGAGATAAAGGGTAGGAACAACCTCACTGAGGTATGGAACTGGGTAATAGGTTGATGGGGCAGTGGAATGACCGATGGGGTGGCATCTCCTCGGATTGGGCCTTATTGAAGACATCCTGAAATTCGGAATAGATCTTAGCAAGAAGAGAGGTTACCTGTTCATGTATGGAGGCCCCGCATAGGGCTTTGGAAGGTAATGAGCAATTCTTGGAGCAGTACGAGCTCCATTGAAATTATTGCGCCTCTGTCCAGTTGATCCGAGGGTGTTCTGCTGGAGCCACGGGTGTCCAAGAATAACATCCACGGTAGCTGTATGAATGACGTCTAACTTGATTGATTCGGTGTGGTCTTCTTCCGGTCTGCAATTGAAAGGGGATAGTCTTGAGAGAAATAAAAGCAGGTTGTAAGGGGCGGCCATCAATAGCCTCCCGACTGACAGGATGACACTTACGCACCAATGAAATGTTATATTTTTCTGCAAACCCCTGGTCGCCAAAATTTCCACCTGACCCAGAGTCCATAAAGGCCTGAGTGGTGGCCTTGAAGGTATCTCCAGTTAATGTAGGGTGATGGGTATCAAGAGTCAACATGGTATTTGAGGATGAGAAGCGGAAATAGATCCCAGTGAAGTCCTCCCAGCTTTCACTGGAATTTGGCATTTCCCAACTTGTGGGGACAGGTGAGTATGTGGGGACAGGTGAGTACCTGGTGACCAGTATTTCCACAGTACAGGCAGAGTCCTGCATCACATCTGCGCTGTTTCTCACCTGGTGACAAATTGTTGTCCGGGTCTGGAAGTGGAGGTTTAAGAGACCCTGCGTAGAAGTTGTGGAAAGACTGCGTACCTGATTTGCGTTGAGTTCTCTCGGCTCTTCTCTCCTGTAGCCTTAAGTCCACTCGGATGCATAGTCCGATGAGTTACTCAAGCTCTTTGGGATGTTCCTGGGCAGCGAGTTCATCTTTCAGATTCTCGGAGAGTCTTTGCCAGAAGGCCGTCGCCAATGCCTCATCATTCCAGCCGGTCTCAGCCTCTATGGTTCGGAATTAGACCGCGTACCTGGCCACGGGACAGTTGCCTTGGGAGATATGAAACAGAGATGATGCAGCTGTTATCTTTCACACAGGGGTGTCAAACACTCTGTGGAATTCTGTGGTCCAGCCATTGTTCCCAGATGGGAGAAGCCCACGCCAAGACATCATCCACTAGTAGTGATATTGATAATGGCAACCTTAGACCGCTTTGAAAGAAAGCGAGATGGCATCAATTCGAACTGGATATGACATTGATCCAGGAACCCATGACAGCCAAGCGGATCGCCACCAAAGAGGTTGGGTGTAGGGAGTCGGGGTTCGGAGGCTGCGTCTGTGGGCATGGCTGCAGGGGCAGACACCGCTGATGGGAGAGGAATAGCAGGGATACGTGGTGCCAGACTAGTCATAGTTTGTACAGTCCGTTGGAGTTGCTCCCTCCGCTGACTGTTCTGATCAAGAAATGTCTCCACTTTTTTAAACATGTCTGAGTGCAAGTTCAAGACTCGAACCACCAAAACGGGGTCCATGTTTGTGGGGCTGAGCATACTGTAACAAGTGCCCACCACAAAATAGACAGGACAGCAGGGCTGAGGTGGAGATATTGATAGCCACCGACTTACAACCGCGCAAGCTCGTCCGGAGTGCAGAGTGGAAGTCGTACTTGTGTGTAGCTTGCATGTGGTGCGCCTCACCCATGACATCACGGGGGCAGAGCTTGAGCGAGACTCTTTCGGTGTCACCCAGCCTGGTAGAGCGGCGCATCTGCTGCTTCATCATGGGACGTGTCATGGGGTCGGAGCCTAAGCACGGGACGTGTAGTATCCCCTTAGGCTGGTTGCGCGTATCACCTGTCCCATCGTGGGGTGCATCACTGAGCCGGGGCCAACGGGCAATCCTCACACTGGCTTCCCCACTGGCCATGTCTTTATTGATTATTAGAACTTGGCCATGACTCTAGACTTGTCCTCAGCTAGGCCAGGCTTCTCTGTTAACTCTGTGCCAAGTACTTTGCTATTCAGAGCAAAGCACTTTTGAAAAGCCCACCAGCGCTTCAACGGACCAAGTCCCAAAATTGTCTGGTTCTCTGATCAGGCAGTCCCCTTACATAGACCTCGGTATCCTCTGGTCGCCAGTCCCTCTTCCATGTTAAACAATCAGAGAATGGATCTTAACCACAACAGCCAATCACAAGATGGAGGCTCGTTTTGCTGCATGCGTCAGGGGAGGGGGTGTGTCGATGTGCTCAGGAAGCAGGTAAGCAGGAAATTCAAACTGGCCAATGGGAACGGTGAATATGAGCAACAGCTTCCTCTTGCCAGCCCTATACCTCTGCTGGGTAGTCTCCACCGAGTCTGGGAGAACAAAGAGTCTTACCCACAGGGAGTCTGTCTCCAGACCTGGTACTCTACCCTTCTCCGCTGACCAAACAGCCCGACACCTCTCGACTTACATCCTCCCTTTTGATCCAACATCTCTATTCAGACATCCAGGTTCATCGAATAACCAGTGAAAACATATCTGATTCCAATATTGTGATGTTAAATCTTCCCAATCCCCAAATGGATGGTACTCACATTTTTCAAATAATTTCAATATTTTATCCTGAAGAAACGTTTTGAGGTGAAACGCGTAGAGTGTCTATGTGGCGATACGCTGTCTGCTGCCTGAGAAAATCGCCTTCCGCTTGAACATCCGGGAGATCACCACCCAGAAGCACGAAGACATGAGACGCCGACAGAGCTGAACAGCAGTGGGGGGAGAAAGTACTCCAGGTTCCAGCTGTCGGTGTAGATAATTGGATCAAACTGCTTTTATAATTCTAGTACCATGTGAGTGCATTTCAACATTTTACTTACCCTTATAAAGTGTCATATCAGTCTGCACTATGTTTGGTCCTTTATTTACTCTATGAAGGTTCCATTTGTGTGTGTTCAATGATCACTCGGTCCTGAGGTTATTATTATTCATCTGATTTTCATGTGCACGTTTATTTTATGCACTGATTAAGTGATATATTTTCACTCACTTGATATACATATTTACATTTTTCACTTTTATTCACTTATTCTATTTAAGAATATTTAATTGAATTAGATAGCGCCACCAGGGTAACATTGCTCATTACCAGGACTGTCTTCATAGAGATGAATACACGTTTTAAAACACATTTTCTTTTTTAACCTGGATGTGAGTAACACCACTTTAGGTGTGACCTAACTAATGTAAAGTAACGTTAAGTCCTCACACTAACCTTAATGGACTTTGGGGCACATGCATCAAATACTGGTATGGGTTATTGTCCAGGTTCTGGCATTAAGGCTCAGTCAAATCAATGGGAGTTAACACCGGGTGTGATAACCCGTAGCTGTACTTGATGCATGTGCCCCTTTAGTTGGTATACAATGCTATTTGATAATGCCTCCGTTGCATATAGTTTGCATATCATTATCGATAATGCTATACTGTTTATGATAGAAAACATGGCTTTATGTTGTTATTGAAGATACACGTTTAGTCTTAACGTGAAGATTTCTAAATTAGGTTATTAGCACATTAAGTAACTTAGCAAAGCTTTGTGGATCTGGGCCTACAGTACCTTGATAATTTTAGGAGAAGCATTACCACAATATTTTTTTTTTAAGTTAATGGACATTGGGAACTACAAAATGTATTAAATGTTTTCACATTTACATAAGTGTTTGTAAAACAATTTTCAAGCATAGAAATATGTCTTTTTAATAAAAAAAATCAAAGCTCTTAGAAATTCTGTAAACTTTAGTGGCTTTAAATGTGATTATTTAAAGTTTTGCATTTGTCCTGGAACTCTGAATATTTGATATTTTATAAATCTCCATGTACAACCTATATATAATTATTAATGAATTTGATATATATAAGATTGTGTCACCTCTAAACTGGCCACTTACATTACATATCTGACATGCATACCATGTGCAATAAAACTGAAGCTTGTTGTTGAACACAACCTATACCATAATGTATAAATCTTTATGTTCAGTGCAAGAACCAACATATAGAAATGCCAACTTAATTATCTTGAAGTTATACAGTATTTACAATTACTGCTACCATTTCCAATGTTTAATTAGGTATCCTGTACCTTAAGAATGTAGAGGAAACTGAATGCACTACAAAGAAAATTGTACATAAATAAATTAACACAAATCTTCACTCACCAGTTGAATTATCAGTTACTTTGTTGTTTGTGCTGCTAGTTGATGAATTTCCCACTGCCATTTCTTTGACATCAGTTCCACATAGAAACACATTCATATTAGTTAGGATTCCACTTATTGAATTATCCATGGCTCTTGAGTTTGAAAAGTTAAAGGTTTTAATAGCCTTTGTTGCTTGAATGTTAGGCATCTAGAAATATAACACTAGATCAACTACTGTTGCCAAACAAGAAATAGAATATAGTAAGTACTGTAATTTCCTTTTTACATTAGAAAAAAAACTATAGTGTCACACAAAAAATATATATGAATCAACAATTTAAGAGGCATTTTAATTTTTTAGTAAATTCTATTTATTATCTTCACATTTAAGTAAGTCAGCAAACTATTAGACTTTCATTTATGTAAAGTTAATTGAAGATGTGGTCATTTAAAGTAAAGAAAATTTATTTAGTTTTTAAATGATATACAATAGCTTAGTTTCTAATTTCCTACCTAATTTTAATTGCAGCCAGTATAGGCTGTGTCTTGCTCTCTTTTATATTCTATGAATTACATTACACTGCATTGACTTTCGCAAAGAATCTGAAAAAAAGCATTGACTGCAGTGAAGAATGGACCAGTCATGGGAAAACTATATGCAAAATATCCCAATATCATGCCGAAGCCATCAGACAATTGAGTGATAGAAACACCTATTACAATTTAAAGGGTGATCTCACATGTGAGTACCGTCTTGAGTTACTAGAATTACTAGAGACGGGTCAAATTCTGAATGTTATTAACAATAAAGAGTTTCTTTTTCTTTCCTGTCCACATCCCGTGATTCCGGTATTCCACCATCTCCCAAAGATCCATAAATCGCTGGTGGACCCTCCTGGTCGACCCATTGTTGCGAGTATTGGATCTTTGGGAGATGGGTTATCGCGGTATGTGGACAGGTTTCTACAACCCCTGGTGTTCAAACTACCATCCTTTATCAGGGATACTACAGACTTCCTCGTCAGTATACAGGAGTTACCATGATCACATGAATACAGGTGGGTCACCATGGATGTGACCTCCCTGTATTCTATCATCGAACACAAACACGGTTTAGAGGCTACTGAGCACTTTTTGGATCAATCCACTTTATCTATCTCACAATGCACTTTTTTATTACAATCAATATCTTTTTTATTAACACATAATTATTTTTTATTTGATTCACTTTTTTATTTACAAAATTTGGGTACCGCAATGGGCACAAGTTTCGCACCATCGTACGCAAATTTATTTATGGGTTTATGGGAGTCACGTTTTATTTATCACAGTAACAATTCATATCGTCATAATATCGTCTTTTACCGGCGATATATTGACGATTTGATCTTTATTTGGAAGGGAGACGAAAAATCACTATTTTCCTTTTTCACTTATCTTAATAATAACACATACAATATTAAATTCACTTTTGAGCACCACATTAATCATATTCACTTTTTGGACTTACTCCTGTATATTGACGCAAATAAAACCATACAATCCGATATCTACAGGAAGCAAAATTCGAGAAACACATTATTATGTGCTCAAAGCTCCCATCCACGGTCGTTGATCAGGAACATACCAGGGGCTCAATTTATCAGATTGAAAAAACTATGCTCAGATAATGAGGTGTTTCTGTCCCGTGCAAGGGAAATGTCTGATAGGTTTCTAGAGCGAGGGTATTCAGCAAAAGACATAGCAACAGCTTTCGCTAAAGCAGATCATACTGAGAGGAGTAAACTTGTGTGTAAAAAAACTAGGAACTATATTCCAAAAAAAGATAGAGAAATATTGTCAAGATTGGACAATAAAAAAAGTCCTTTCTTTATCAGTACATACAGCTCACAATCTCAGGATATTTGTAAAATAATTTCTAAACATTGGCATACACTTTTACTAGACAAAGACATCTGCCCAATGTTGGCACAAGGCCCTAGATTTTCCTATAGGAAAGCCAACACTTTGGCATCACACTTATCACCAAGCATGTTTAATTCTAAGTCCAACTCAACTCAAATTTCAAGCATTCCAAAAGGCTTTTATAAGTGGAACGTGCTCTATGTGCCAGTACGCTTGTCAAAGGAAATATATTTCTTATAATACCAACCTCAAGAAATATTACATTAAGTCTTTTCTCAATTGTAACATTTCATTCGTTATCTACATTCTTTTTTGTGGCTGCGGACAAAAATACATAGGCCGCACTATAAGACCACTCAGAATAAGAATATCTGAACATGTACGGTTAATCAAGAAAGGGGACTTAAATCATCCAGTTCCCAGACACTTTGCACAATGTCGACATGGGGGCATTAAAAACTTTTCTTTCTCTGCCATAGAACATGTACCCTGCCATCCTAGAGGTGGCAATAGGGAAAATATGTTAAATAAACAAGAGATGTATTGGATATACACTCTCAACACTCTCCATCCACACGGCATTAACCATGAGTGGGAGTTAAAACACTTCTTACATGGTTGATATCTAGGGGAGTCTTGAGAGTGTGTCTCCATGCATCTCAACACATATATCTTGGTATTAATTTAATTCAATTTATCATATTCAGTGCATTGTTCAAAAATATAAATTGTTTGGATTTTGATATTGTCCCTAATGTGATTCATATTTCTATGAGAGTTATATTTCATTAACTATCAATGTTGTTTATATTGCTTGATTGACTCTTCCATATGGTATACAATATAACGTGTGTATATATATGAAAAATAACAAAGTATATAAAAATAAGATACTTGCAACATTGTCAATAACGTATACAAATCCATTGGTATCACTACATGTGTATGTGTGTATATCATTTTTTCTTTAATATAACTTGCATATTATATTGGTTTAGGTATATATATATTATCTTTCAATGTGTAACCAATTTTCATTCGGTCCTAATATTTGGGATATATATATATATATTTATTATTATCATTTTTCCTTCCATAAATCTAATTATGTTTTCCAAGTGCAAAGGAATTATTAATATATTTTATATTTGGGTTGCTGCACATTACTTGACTTTGTTTTTAATATGTTATTAACCAATTGTATATTGATTTTTGTCATCACTTGTCTTGTATGTTTGTTGTATATTCACAATATATCCTTGTAGACAGGGTTCGTCTCCACATAAGGGCTCAATTATAATCAGTAATTTACAAATTGCTTTCAACTGATTTAATTAAATATCCAGCCAATAGGAGACAGGAACCTGCCTACTTAAGATACTTGTGAACAGATTCATTGTACTCTTTGATAAAGTTCCTAATGGAATGAAACGCGTCAGAGGATGTGAATCTCTGTGATGTCCAGCACCAAGATTGAATAAATATTGATTTTATATTCGTCCATGGCTGAGTTCCTACGTATGCAGTGACCGTCGAGTTTTCTTCTATTTGCCCATTCTACGTTCACGGCTGAGGCCCGCCAAGGATCCCCTGCACTACGGGGCAGACGCCACGATACCTCCTTCCCTTGCAGTCGCGGGGACAGCCGGCATACGTGATGCGTCCTGTGTAACCCTCCCAGACTCACCAGGCTGGCGACGGCGATGACGTCATTCCGAAGCGCCGCACATGTGGAGCAAACGCCGGGAGTTCAACAGAGCGAACAGTGAAGACACCAGGCGGGTTAAGGGCAGCAGGCACCGGTTGGCTTATCCGTGAGTACAGGAGAGGAGTTTCCAAACACAGCTTCTCATCCAGTCTCCTCACCAACCCCTGCACAACCCCCCCCCCCCCTAGGTTTTTAAGTCTGCATTACTGTTGCTTCATTATATATGTAACGCCTTATATGTTGATTGCAGTGGGATCGCTTCTTTTTCATCCAAGTTTCAAAGCAACCAAGGTTATTACTTGACCCATATCTAGACATATACACTTTCTAGAGCGCCGAACATCGTGGGGTTTACTCCCCTTATTCTATAGCCTGGGATACAGCAGTAAGGACAGAGGAGAGATCCCTTCCTTCCTTTATAGGTGGGCAGAGCCTCAAGTAGAGCAGCATGGGGCTGGAGCTGCAGCCTGAGAGACAGGCTGGGGAAGGTGAGAGGGTGGGGAAGGGTTACATCACAGGGGTAAAAACAGACGTGAGAGGAAAGAAGACAGAAAAGAAGAGACACAAAGAGAAAACAAAGTACAAGAGAGAAATACATACAGTAAGAGGAACAAGAAAGACATGAGGGGAGAAAAATGTATACTGTGTATATCATATCATGTTTGCATGAAATTCTATTAGTCTGGTAAGATGACATTAGCATGGTATAGGGTCTTTGTTCCTATTACCTATTGTAAATGGCATATTAAGGGACACTTATACTAAGTGGTGCTATGCCATAAATAATGTATGACCAGTAGCAAATTAACCAGGGGAGCAAGGACTAACCGCCTCTAGAGCCTGATTGGGATGCTGAAAGACCAAGCTCTATTCGATTGACAGGAGAGGAGCTTCCTGCTTCTATTGATGTAAATGAAGGGGCAGTGGTCCCACATGGGTTTGCATCCCCATAAATGCTGCAGCTGATGAATTACAGGCACCAGGGCAGGTGGGTCTGCACTGGTTGATAAGCACAATTCTGTCCAGGTTGGAACTAAACTAGTGGGACCATTTTCAAGCAGCAAAGAGCTAGTCGGTCAACAGTCAACTAGCCCTGCTTTCCAAGTGTCCCCAGGCACATACTGTAGTCAGATATCTAGGTAACAGACAAGAGAGGAATTAAGGGTCTTTAAGGGATGAGTGAGCAGGATGCAGGCTACAGAGTTTGGGGCATTGCTTCCTGGCACTGCTCCTCCAGCATCCACAGACTGCTAGCTACCATTTCAAGCTAGCTCATTAGACCAGCACCACCTGCCCTTGCCTCCTCAGTCCTCCAGCTGCCTCCCCCAGGTCTCAGTGTCACTGTCACCTTCAGCCCTTCTTATGTCAACACTGGATTTCCAGCTGTCTTCTACAGACACCAGAGGCCAGCACATCAAATGCAAAAACTTCACAAAAGCTGCACTAGAAGTGCAAGAGGAAGGTTTATCGTGCACCCATTATTTTTGGCAGGTGGGGCTAACAGATTAGAGGAGCTGACTAGCACCACAAACCTGGAGGTAATATAGCAACATCTGTCAAAAATGACAAGCCTCTAGAAAGGTGTCAAAGGGAAGGGGTAAGGAAAGGAAGGTTTAGAGTCAATTGCAATTACAGCTCATACTGAAAAGGCTGGGTGACTAGATCAAAAGTGGATATCATGCTGGCAGCATCACATTCTTCATGAATCTTTAGATTAACAAGGCTTTTGTGGTAAGGAGGTTTATTGGTAGTTTTATGTAGACTCGAGGGTCAGCAGGCCAACAAAAGAACACGTAGCTATGGAGAGGCTGGCATCCCTAATCCATATAAAGAGGTTTTCACCTAAGCATTCTTCAGGACATACAAAATTGGAGAACTTAGAATCAGCATCCAACAAATTCAGATGCAAGCTTGGGACAAAATTGCACAGGCAGAAAGGAAGCAGGAGACGGCATACCCAGTTAACCTGGTAAAAAAAAAATACAAAGATGGGGAGAGGTTTTTATGGTACCTGTATATAGGGACTTTACACTGCTATCAAGGTATAATTTAAAAAAATGTTTTAATCGCTGCTTGCAAGTATGTAATATGTACCCAACACACTTCGCCATGCATTCCTTTAAGATATAAGCAATAACATTAGCAGCCAAAAGAGGGCATCCAGCAGAAGATGAAGCTAAAGAAAGATAAGTAGGTGTCAGTCAAACCGGTATTAGCTTCAAGTGACAGGACAATTAAAAGAGAAAGGAAAGAAAGTGTGGATGGTGCATGATAATAATTAGCTGCTATTTCAATTACACCATAATCTCCATGTCCTATCTATTCTGCCTCCTCCAGTTAGCAGCACAACAGAAGATTTGGTTGATATACTGATACAAACATTGGGCCGGTGAACCTACTATCTGCAGTTAGAGGTAACTCAAGAAAGGATGTCCTTGACTGTCTTTAGAGGTATGTTGGCTCGTTTATTTAGCAAGGGGGAGAATGCAAGGATCATCAGACTAGGACATTTATGTTTAAATAAAGATATTTAAAAAAAGAAAGCCTCTGTTCCCCATCAGCCTCTCTTCTGGACTTCTCAGAGAGAGGAAGGGAAGAAAGATGGGGGGGGGGGAAGAAAGATGGGGGGGGGAAAGAAACAAGAAACAGCGGAGGAAAAATCCATAGCAATAGCCTGTCAGCCTTTCCTACCACTTAAGAGCTCAGCAAAAGAGATAAAGAGCCAGGGGAGGTATGTGACAATAGGGGCGAATCACTAAGCAGTGATAACTGCTTTAAGTATGATAAATGGCTTTTTAGACCGATATTGCCTGCTGTGCGATTCACCAAGCAGTGATAACAGTGCTTTAATCGGCCTTAAAAGACATTTTTTCACCCCCCAAATAAATGTGAGGAAAAAAATTGTCCGATCAGGTTAAAAACGGCAAAAGCGCCATTTTTTGTCAGTCGTCGCTATTCACTAAGCAGTGAATCGTACTTTAAAAACAAGCCAGATTTTTGCACCAGCTAAATACTGGAGCAAAAGAAATGGAGCCATGAATGAAATCATTGTTTATGTTTTTTTTACCGCACAATTAATACAACAGGCTGGCGGGTGTCCACGGGTGATCCTCACGGGAGTCCGGGGCTCTGTGGTGACCCCCGCGGGAGTCCAGGGCCCTCAGGGCGATACCCGTGGCCAAAAAAACATAACAGACAATACTTTTAAATAAATACACCCCCCTCCTGCCCCCTAAAATGCAAATGTATTTGGCCCTTTAGGGCTATACATACATACATACATACATACATACATACATACATACATACATACATACATACAGTAAGAAGCAATGGTTGTTTTGGCAAATGCCAATGTTTTGGCAAATGCTGTATTTTAAATGTATATTGGTTCTTTGTTTTTAAATTTGTATGCTTTTTATATTGCATATTGATGTAGTGTTCTGGAATTTTTGGTGGTGTTTTAAATTGTTTATTTCTGGCTTTTGATTGGTGTTTGCTTTTTAATGTTGGATTATTTTTAGACTTTTGATTTGAATGCAGTTTATTTGGATATTTATTTTATTTATTCATGGTTTTTTTTTAGTGGTTAAATTGTTTATTCTGGTCTTTATTTTGGATTTGATTAATTGATTGGTGGTAATTTTGTTCTGTTTACTTCATTATTTGTTTTTATTTTGAGATTGTTTTGAATGCATTGGATCTTGTTTGTGATTGTTTTTCTAGATTGACCATTGACTGCATAGTGTTAAATCATGTCCATATTATATGGGCATGATGTACCCACTGTGCCATTCAATTGTTTGGCATACAGTAAGGAATTGTTCATTTTGCAATGTAATGTGGTTTTGTTTGGGCCTGTTTTTTTATACCTTCACCATTTCTTGCTATAGTGGTAAATCATGCCAATATTATATGAGCATGATGTACCCACTGTACAAAGGAATGGGTGAAGTGTGGGGGTACTTGTCTGGGGAGGGTGGTTGCCTGGGGAGGTTAGACCTCCTGGGTAAAAGTAGTGGGAGAGGGTGGGTTAACCCCTTAATTATTATAGCGGTTACTAATCGCTAGGTGATTAAGGGGTTAGGGGACATTAGATTGTATTTTTCATTGTACTGTATTGTTTGTGGCAACGGAGGACATGGATGGTAATGAGGATGGCTTTCATCGTGGCAGCCTGGCAGGGGTGAGTGCAAGTTTTATCTAATTTATTTCTGCAGCTTAATGTTTTATTTTAAATGGGCTAAAGCACTATTATCCATATCTGGATAATAGTAATTTTGACCATTAATGTAATGGATCTGTTATGGGGAAGGGGGGAGTATTTATTTCCCGCTTATTTATTTTTAAAGCAAAGGATTGGTACCACAGGCCAGCGGGGACCGCCGGACACCTGCAGGGATCACCCGAGGGCCCCCGGACACCCGCGGGGACAACCCGAGGGCCCCCGCTGGCCTATAGTAACATTCCTATGCTTTAAAAAAACAACAACAAATGTATTTTAATGTATGTTAGGGGGGTATAGGAGTTGTTGGGGGCTCAGGGGGTGGGTGGATAGCACATATTGAAAGGTTTATTGGGGGTAAATGCCACCAATGAAGCTGCTATTAGGCCTTAACCCCTTCATTGCATTAGCGGCTAGCCGCTAAGTTAATGAAGCTGCTTTAATGTATTTGTTTTTAATAGGGTGCAGGAGTAGGGTGTCTCCTGAGCTGAACCTCTTTGATTTCTGGCTCAGGGACCACCTGCTTCCTGAGTTACAGGCCCCGTTATGGAGCATCGGATACCAGTGTCGCCGCCATTTTTAAAGCATCCGCGTCACATGATGGAGGAGATACCGGCACCCCATATCTCAGCCTGTAACTTGCGAAGCAGAGGGTCCCCGAGGCTGAAACCAATGCGGTTCATCTTAGGAGACCCCTGCTCCCGCACATTATTAATAAAAATTATTTTAATGCAGCTTCATTACCATAGCGGATAGCCGCTACGGCAATTAATTATTTTTATTGATATGGGTGTTTTCATACAAGTATACATGAGCAGGGGTCTCCTAAGCTGAACCACATTGGTTTTAGCCTCGGGGACCTCTTATTTCATGAGATACAGGCCCCTTATGGGATGCCAGTATCCCCCTGCAAGATTTAAATCCCCCAGTTACATGACGCAGGAGATTTAAAAGCAGAGGTGATACCGGCACCCCTTAACGGGGCCTGTATTCATGAAGTAGGGGGTCCCGAGGCTGAAACCAATGCGGTTCAGCTCAGGAGACCCCCTGCTAATGTACACTACTATTAAAATGAATATTTATACTGTACGATCTCCTCTAAGAGCCGTGCATGAAGACGCAGCGTCTCCATGCATTTCTTACAGGCTGCTTTTTTTTCTATCAGTTATCGTGCTTTAGAATTTAAAGCATGATAGCAGGGAAAAAATAAAAAACAGCTTGCGCGATCAGGCATGTTTTTGCCCGCACGGACCAAAATGCACTTCCCTTCTTAGTGAATGCCATGTTTGGCTTCACTTTGTAACGGGTGAGTCAATATTTCCCTATAGGATGCAAAAGCTTACTGCTTAGTTAATCGCCCCCAATGTGTTTCTGGAAGTGCCTATTTGTAATGGTGTGCCCTGGGGGTGACAATATGTATGTGTTTATGTGGCCGACAGTATATCTATATAAGGGAAGGTGTCTGTGGATTATTTTATATACATACCATACATACATACATACATACATACATACATACATACTGTACATACATACGTATGTGTGTGTGTGTGTGTTTCTGGTAATGCCAAAATATGCGAGTGTGACTGCAGGTTTTAGTTTTTGTCTGGGAGTGACCGTACTTGTGAGTATGGCTACGGTTGAATATGTTTCAGAAACTGTGTCTCTGTGTTAGGGTGTGTGCATGTATGTGTATGTGATGTGACTGCTCATCTTGGGTTGCCCACTGAGATAGTCTGCCCCTGCATATAGCCCACTGAAGTAAATGGATCTTATGACACAAGATTGTTTTTTATAGCATAGCTATGCTGATGATATGGCCCTAAGTCTTTATAACACTACAAGAATAGACCAACATTGAACTTTTGTAAATAGTTTGCATTTGACTTAAAAAAGTATACAGTATGAACATCCACATTTTTTGTCAACAGAAATGTCTAATTTAAGTAATTTTCCTGTACTCCCTTGGTTGCTCCCAAGACAGTTACTTACCTGTGAAGCCAGGTCTGTAACATCTCTCAGAATATTGCTAAATGTTTCTCCGTTGACACCCAATGAAAGAGGAAGCTGTAGTTGCAGAAAGAAAATATTATCAGAAACTTTAAATTAACACAGAACATTAGTGGATCTGAGAATAATTAAATATAAAGTAGTTTGGTAATGTTCCATGCAGGAATTTAGTTCAGAAGCTTATCAATTATTAATTGACAGGCAAAATACTATAATCAATTTGTAGAACATTTAATGTATCTCAAATATACTTATGCCTAATACATCCCAGGTCAATATATGAATTACATATTGGTGTTAAACATGAAGGCAATACATCTCTCTAATATTTTAGCTTGATAATTTAGTTTTAACATTTAAAGCTTTTTGTTAATTTCAATCTAGCAGTCTTTTTACATGAATTATTTACATTCTTTAAAATTATAAATTACACATTATGTTAGAGAATACATTATTAGACTACAGATGCAACTGCCGGTTTTAAGCCAATGTTTGAGGAAAATCCCTGAGCATCTCGCAATCACTCAGAGATCAGATTAACAAAGCGGGGGTCCCTCTGTTTTAATAGGAATCACAAGGTGTGAATCCTACCTGGGTGCACCTGTATGTAATAGACACGTAGTAAGAGAGGGACTGAAACAGTCACTCTACATGCGTGCCTCTAACAGGCGATCGCGGGGCTTTTATTTTGATAACATATTATTGTAGCAGGGGTCTCTGGAGCTGAACCACATTGATTTCAGGTCCGGGGACCCCCTGCTTACCGAGATACAGGCCCCGTTATGGGATTTCAGTATCCCAACGGCCATGTTTAAATACTCCCGCGTCACGGCCCACCTGACCGGGAGATTTAAACAAAGCAGAGCGATTTTTTTTTGTTCAAATTGAATGTCTTTTTTATTTGGTGCAGTTTTTTTTATTTGCAGCTTGCACATTGACTGCCTTAGTGGCAAACCCTGCCCATAGGGCACGGTGTGCCACTGTGCCAATAAATTTGTTTATTGGGGGTGGGGGTAGTTGCCCCGGGGAGAGGAGTTAAGCCTCTCGGGTGGGTAGGGTAAGGGGGGTTAACCCTTTAATTACCTTAGTGGTTAATAACCGCTAAGTTGATTAAGTGGTTAGTGGCCAATAGTTAGGGTTTTTATTTTACTGTTGGTGCCCACTGAAGAAGAGGGAGACAAGGAGGGTGAGAGTGGCCTTCATCCTGGCAGGGGTGAGTACAACTTTAATTTACTATATGCTGGCTGGGTCATATTTTGGTTTTGTTTTATTTTTAATTGGCAAATGAGCCATTATCCAGAAATGAATGATAGGAATTTTGTGCATTACTGTACTGTATTTTTTATTTTATTTTTTGTTTTTTTTTGGGGGTGGGGGGTTGTTTTTGTGATTGTATGTTTATTTGGGGTAGAGGACGTGGATGAAGGGGGTAGGTGGGTGGGATGGGCTTAACCTTTTCATTACCATAGCGGTTTCTACCATAAGGTAATGAAGGGGTTAACCCCTCATGCAACCTTCCCAGTATGCCTAACCACCCAGCCTTGGGCAACTACCCCAGTCGCTCACCCACTCTACTCAATAAACCGGGTAGTCTGGTATAACCAGACTTAGCATTAACTTAGCGGTTAGGCGCTTAGGTAATGAAGCTGCTTTTATTTTATTTTAATAACATATCATTGTAGCATGGGTTCTCCGGTGCTGAACCACATTGGTTTAAGCCCCGGGAAGTCCCTGCTTCCAGAGTTACAGGCCCCGTTATGGGGTGCCAGTATCCCTCTGCTTTATTTAAATTTCCCGATCACGTGGGCAGTGATGTGGGAGAATTTAAACATGGCCGCTGGGATACCGGCACCCCATAACGCGCCTGTATCTTGGGAAGCAGGGGCTCCCCGGACCTGAAATCAATATGTTTCAGTTTCTGAGACCCTTTGCTACAATAATATGTTATCAAAATAAAATAAAAGATCCGCAATCGCCTGTAAGAAACGCACAGGTAAAGTGACTTATTCAGTCAATCTTAGTGCGTGTCTCTAAACAGACAGGTGAAGCCCGGTAGGACTCACACCGCGTGAGTCCCATTAAACCAGAGGGATCCCTGCTGTGTTAATCTGATGGTCATTAGTCTGGTTGCCGCATTTCCGTGGCTACGGATAGGATGCCTGTGCAATACGTGGCTCAGAGCCAGCAGTTGCATCTGTACAGTATATGGCTTAATAATTTTCTAATTATCTTAGCAATAAAACAATTCTTAGAATAAAGGCATAAAAAAATGTATGAAATACCATAATTTAGTTAAGAAATTATGTAAAAGCTATAACTAAAATCCTGTCAAATAGTAATTGTACAATAAGTGTTTATATGTCTGAAGTACATCAAATATCTCAGTGATAAAGAAGATGCATTGTGAACAAAATGATCTGGGTTATAGTAGCTTTATAGTGATAGTATTTCTTATTGCATAGTAATGTAAATGCCTAAAGCTTACAATGTAATGTTGAGTAAAAAGAAAATGTAAATATCACAAAAGCTAGTTATAGGTTTTGAACTAGTAATTACTAAAAGATCAATACCTCCATAACTAAGATTATGAAGTGTTTATGTTTGATGTCCATCGTTAATTTTACTTTTTTTATGACAGCACTTCTCTAAACTAAAATGAACTTTTTAGAAGAATTTTCTCTCTCTTTCATTAGAAAGCATTCCATTGTATGTGAATAAATTTGATTTGATAACATAGCAAATATATTACACTGTACATTGAAAAAACTCTGTGTTTAAGGTAAGTACAGCAAAAACTTTGTATACAAATTAGTAAATACTGTATAAAATTCACAAACTCTGAATGGGAGATTAATTATGGATATCTAGTAAATCTTTCTCTTGTAGAG